>NW_017306499.1:658496-702970 GCF_000935625.1 Nanorana parkeri
TGCAAGTTACTGTATATGATAATATTTTATAATTATAATTTTTCTATAATTATATGATTGTTTTTCTTATTTTTTCTATTACTAATAGACAGTATGTGCCCATTTGTTTCCTAAAATGTTTTTGATCTGGGTGCCTTTGTTTTTATTATTTTAAACCACCATATTTGCCATCTTGAATCCTGCAGTACAGTCCTGATGTTTGTCCTGTCCCATGTTCATGTACTATGACCTGAACTCCTATCTAGTATTGGGGGAACATATCTCAGATAACTGATCTTGGTGCAAGGTAATAAAATATGACTCAATGTAGTTCTTTATTGCCTCATGATATTCAGAGGGTTCAGGTAAGGATGACGTATTTACCCTTCATCTAATATATTACATTTGTGTTCTTTTCATTTGACTGCATCAGATTTCCTAAAATGCAACTGGATACATTCACTAGCCATAAAGATTTACATTGATATTTTTACCAAATGGAAAATGACATATCCTCGGCTCCGTCCGGAGGTACCTGGCTTTTCACCATGGTACTCCATAACAGCTGCAAAAACACACATCACCTGACCGGTCCTATTTAATTCCCCATAAGCCCCATGAGCGGCAGCTATATGGGCTATGCTAAATTGATTTCTTTCATTGTCAGAAAGGATCAGACTGTTCACAAAGAGACATTAAGGATATTCAATGCTAACACACAGCTCTCTCCTATGGAATGGCAATTTCACAGTTCCCATAAATCTACAGCAATAAAGATATGGGATACTGCTGGATGGATGTATGGAAAGAACTGTCAATTTGTCGTCTCTTGTTAGGAGTGTATAACCGCCACTGTTCCACAGGTCAATGGTGACTGCATAGAGATGCCATTAATGTAGAACAGGGGTAGGCAACCTCGGCAACCCAGCTATTGTAGAACTACAAGTCCCAGGATGCATTGCACGACACTGACAGCCAAAGGCATGACTCTCAGAGGCAGAGGCATGGTGTGATTTGTACTCTCACCACAGCTGGAATGCTATAGCTACCCCTGATGTAGAAATTACACCATACTAGACATACCTGAATAACGATGTCCTTATGTAAAAACTCTGCCCCGTGTATCATGTAATTATTTTAGTAAAGTTTGCTAATAGCATGTGTTATTGGAGGAAGCATGGTGTCTGCTTTTTGAGCTGTTGAAAAGATAGACACCAGCACTCCAAGGCAAACCCAGTATGTCTGTTTATTCACATACTTGTTGCATATTCAAACACTAAAGACAACGTTTCATGGTCTCAGGATCCCCTTCATCAGGCAAACAAGTCACTTGTTTGCCTGATGAAGGGCATCCTGTGAGACCCCGAAACGTTGTCTTTAGTGTTTGAATATGCAACAAGTACGTGAATAAACAGACTTACTGGATTTGCCTTGGAGTGCCGGTGTCCATCTTTTCAATTGTATACTTTGATGGAAGCCACCCGTTGACACCTGATGCATCTGATGATAAGATGCACATCTTATCTGATGGAGCAGTGGTTCTGAGTGCGATGGGTATACGATGGGTATACCGACTGTGCTTTCTGAGCTGAGCTACTTTTCAGCCATAAAGATCACCATACAAGACACTGGAGAGATGGTTTCCTGTTTCCTGAATTCCAAAGAACCTTCTGACTTCTCTCAACATCCTCTATACCCCCTTATCCCTACAGTTCTCTTGTTGACTTTAGCCACCAATGTCCAGAGGTGGACAGAAGATGAAAAAAAAAGAAAAAAGTTATCACAATTGTAAATGTTGAGGCTTGTTTCCCTTCTAACTCTAGGCACTGGCCTATGAATAACATTATGGATAATACAGCAGTGACCCAATTTGACAAGGATACCACATTTGCATATACACCCATCTCCACCCAATTATTATTTTTTTTTATCCTAGAGGCATTCTGCATAAGGCCTCAGCTGTATAAAACCTTTATACTGCATATGGTCCCAGCTATATAAAATCCCAGAAATGGAAAGTTGAAAGCCTAATTGAGCTTTCAGTTTAAATTAAACACCTAAACCCATTCCAGGTGTTACGCCCCATTCACACTGGATCCGTTGCGTTGTGTTACCATCTGTTTTATGAACAGATGGTAATGCAAGGGCCAGGGCCGGCCTTAGGCCTTTAGGCGCCCTGTGCGAGAAAGCTTTACAGCGCCCCTCAGTGGCCACACCCTTTAGTGGCCACACCCCTGTAACCACACCCATTTCCCCCAATATCCGCACCATTTAAAGACTCCTATTTTGTTAAGCCGCAAAGAAACATATTAAAAAGTGTGATAAAAATAAAACTTTTATTCAAAGGTATTAAACTTGTAGGCACAATAGAAGTATTCTTATCAAATAAAACAACAGAAGGTAAACAATAAATGTCAAAATACAATAGAGTCTATAAAAATAAAGTGTCAGGTCGTCATGCTGACCCCTTTTTTCAAGTAAGTGCATCTAGAAAAGTAAAAATAAAAAACAGAACACAGACCCCGGGCTACATGTAAATGAAGCCAGGGGTCTGTATTGTATTCAGACACATAATAATAATAATTTGTTTGAGAATGTGCGGCGGCCATGTTGGCCACCAGCGTGTTCTCTGAATGCGTACCACCATCTTGGAGGCAGGGAGCATGACGTTACATGACGCCATGCATGCGTGGCGTCAGGTGACCTCACACGCCGATATTGGCCCCACCATCTTGGTGTATACCTAGATATACACCAAGATGGCGGCGCCCAACACGTGCGGTGTTATATGACGTCATGCGCCCCGCCAACAGAACACGCCAATGGCTGAATCCAAAAGAGCATAAAAATTTGTTTTGTTTGATGAAACTAATGAAAACGTTTTTAGTTTTCGTTCATTTCATCTGAAATGAATTTTTAGTCTTCGCACTTGTCTAATAATATGCGTGTGTGTGTGGGGGGGGGGCAGTTTTCACTTTTTTTAAATAATTTTTTATATTTTTTATTATTTTTTTCATATTTATTTATTTTTTCACTGTTGGGGGGCTTCGGGGAAATATTAGGGGTCCAAACAGACCCCTGACATTTCCCTTGTAAAATAGAAAAGAAATTGAGGACACCAAATCCTCAATTTCTTTTTCTACAGCCTCAGCACTCAATGAATGGGAAGCACTTAGTACGGAGGCTTCCCATTCAAATACTTACTATCAGCTGTTTCGGAATGGGGAGGAGCCTCTGTGCTGAGTGCTTCTACCCATTGAGGAAATCTTGAATGAACGGGCTGTGATTTAAATCACAGACTGTTCATTCATAACTTGGGACACATAGCACTATGTGTCCCCAGTTATTTACAAACACTGGAGTGATCAGACGATCGCTCCAGTGTTTGTCCTTCTCACACGGAGGATCGGTAAATATCAATGATATTTACCGATCTCCCACTCTGCCACGCACAGAGCCGATGTCATCCTGAAACTGACAGGATGACAGCGGCTCTGATCTCCTACCCGCTCGGCCATCCTGACAGCTGCGGGTGCGGCTTCTCTCCCCCTCACCGCTCTGCCATCCTGACAGCAGGCAGAGCTCCCTTTTGCGCCCCCCCTGAAGTGGGGGGGCGGACGAGGGAGCGCTGTCATATCGGATGGCCAGCGGTGAGGGGGAGAGAAGCCGCCCACAGGACGAGCTGTGACGGCCGCACAGCTCGCACACCCCTAAGGCTGGCCCTGGCAAGGGCAACGAAAAATGAATGGGACAGTTTTTTTCAGCGTATCGCAACACGTCAAAAACGCGTGCTATCGTGCAGTAACGCAACACATGGCAAGCTATTACAGTGAAGTATGTCTACTCAGGACATGTTGCTTCATATAAAACCTTGGCTCTCAACTGGTGGGTCGTGACCCAAAAGTGGGTCGCGACCCCATGTTCAGTGGGTCGCCGCATGCCTTCCACTTTTCTAGGTGAGAGGCTCCTTTGCCTCCACCTAGCGCAGCACTGTCAATTCAAGCAACCATTCAAAATATGCTGCCCGGCACTGAGCATCAGCTTAAGGTGGGATGGGGCTATGGCCATGAGGGAGCTCCATCCATACGTGCATTGCTTACAGCTCCCTCATGTGTCCTATAAGGGGTGCCATGGTGACATCACATTATGGCTCCCGACACCTCTACAGGGCGCGCAAGGTAACTGTACAAGTAATCCACATATGGATGGAGCTCCGTCACAGCACAGCAGCCCACACTGGACCCCAGGCTGAGGATCCACTCCAGTTCTCGTAAGGTAGGGAGACTGGGTGGACCTTAAAAACAATGTAATTTAATTAAAACATTTTTGGAGTGTGTGTGATAATGCGTCTGTGGTTGTGTATGTGTCAGTGTTTTTGAGGGCCTGTTCACACTAGTACAGTGCATTAATCGCATAGTACCGTGCGATTAACACACTGCACCACATAATCGCACCGTGCATTCTGGTGTGGGAGGTGTGTTGCGTTGCCATTCATTTGAATGGTACCCCAAATGTACCTCCCACCCACAGTTTATACACCCGCACCAGAACACACGGTACCCTAATGCCATGCGTTCTTGAGCAGTGCGACTTGGGTCACGACTTAATGATCAAGGACAAATGTGGGTCCTGAGGTTACACAGGTTGAGAACCACTGATATAAAAAGAAAAAAAATCTGTTGGAACGCAACAGATGAGAAGAAAATCAGAAGGTACAGTCGCAAGTCAACAAATCTTTCATTGACTTTCGAGTACCTTGCGATTTTTGTGCGAATGCACCCTTAAAGCAAATGGTGTGCAAAGTATTAAGGTTTGTTTTCTTTAAAAACAGTCATGGCCTGAGTAGAAAAGCCTGGTCCCTGCCAGCATGCTGAAAAGTGGGACCCTAGTTCATTGTGGGAAAGCAGTGATTTCTGTGCAGAGGTCTGATACACTCCTCTCTGCTGAGTCATAGCCAGAGTTCTCAAATCAGCAAGGACCATGAGTTAGCAGGGGGCACTTCACAGCTCTTCAGAGAGACCACTGCTTCCCCACAGAAAGCAGGGGTCCTTCTTGCTGGCAAGGGTAGGCTTTTCTATTAAAGCTGCAGCTGCTTTAGAACAAAAACTGCAGTAAGACATTAAATAACTTCTATTTATGCATCTGGAATTTACTTAAACTGAAGGTTCAATTGGGCTTGATGTATATATTTTTTTCAAACAGGTGTTCATTTGGTTTAGTTATTCTTGGGATTATAAGGAAGGAACCTATAGTAATCCAGGTGTTGTAGCTCCAGAAATGTTTGATAGAAGTGTGGTAGATTTGTATGTTCTCTCGCGATGCTGGAGAACCATAGCTTGTGTGAACTGGCTGTAGACGCTCCCAGCATTCAAAATGTAAACTATGTAGAACTTGTACACAAAACTGCACAGCACATACCGGCAGTATCTATTGATTGTCAGTTACTGCAAACTAAATGTCAGTTTCAATAAATAACTCAACCTTTTGACAGAGTATATGGAGAGTTTTATGTTGGTTTCAGTAATATAATTGAATCCGAAAGTGATTTTAACTGAGAACTACACCTAGAAATAGTAAAGCTGAACTCCACCGAAACTTTTATAATATAGAGTGGTACATGGGTGGTGTGGTGTTTACTAGCCAAAGGATTAGTACTTCTGTCCAACTAATTCAGAGACGTACACAGCCCTAACAGTCAGCATAGCCAAGCTGGTGACCTGCCTTTTCTCTACTGCGGTTATGCACTACTGCCTAGTCACTTCCCTGCCCCATACCTGTAAATGGGCAGTGAAGCAGCAGCACACTGATGAAGTAATCTCACTCCTCTCTCCTTCTGACAACATGTTCCTCGATCTACATGTACACTGCATTATACCCAACTGACCAGCTTTAGGAAGAGGGCTTGCTGCAGAGGTAAAAATTGGTAGCACAGTGTAATCATGTGACACTGGGAGGAAATTGTGCTGCAGGAGATTCAGTAGGCAAGACACAGGGAGCTTATGGAATTTATGCAATTTTCTTCATGTACCTGAACTACAGCCTATAGGATCTGTTACCTAGATCGGGTCTGAGATTTATTCCCTAATATAAGAAGAATCCAGTGTCAGAAGTGTAGTGTAAAAGGCAGGGGTCTCTCTAGCTTTTTCGCCCTCTGAGGTGGCTGGGATGGGGCGCTGGTGGTGCAGGAAGGGGTTAAGAAACCAAATGTTTTATTCTGCTTAAATGAAACTGACAAAAACATAAAAAAAAGAATAAAAAATAAATCTCGGTGGGACGCCGGCCAGGGCGTCCTGCCCAGCTCCTGGACACCAGTGACATCACTGGCTGCCATGAGCTGGACGGGATGCCGCTATAGCATCCCAGGTTGCGAAGAACTCGGCAGGGAGATTTATATGGTCCTTACACATCTCCCCGCCTGTCTCTTAGCAACCTGGGATGCTCTGGCCAGAAAGGGGGGGGCGGCAGGGCAGGCGCACTGCAAACATTGAGCAGCAGATTGGCCATGCTGCTCTGCCTGCTGCCCACCCCAACGTGACCTTAAAGAGATACCGCCTGAGACAACAGCTTCAGGCTGCCTCATTATAGGGAACAGCCCTGGTAAAAGGTATTGCACAGTGATTAGGAGAAATAATTGCTACAGATAATTGCTAAAGAAATTGCCATGATTTCCATTTTAACTAAAGTTTACCTGGGGATTGTAAGGGATCTCTGTATGTGAAGCTCTAATTTAATGTGTGAGCCATCATTCTGATAGCAGGTTATTTTAGTTTGTTCATTTAAAATTTGCAGCAAGAATTATCGAGTAGAGAAAGCAACAGCAAGCATCATGCAAATGATCACCAAACAAAGCTCAATACTGCCACCCATGTTTTTACATCCCTGTGCAATGAGATAGAGCTAGTCCTGAGTAACGCTTTGTCTATTACATACCTTGATATAATTCATAATTTAAACTAAACTGAATGTCTCTCCCTTAAGCCTCCTACAAGAAGATCTCTAGGAATTCCAATAGTAATAAGGCAATCATGACAGTACATCACTCCACTTCATGGAATTTTTACAGTAAAGCTGGCCATAGAAGGTTCAAATTTTAACTAATTCCTGCTGAATAAATTAGCCGGAAGTGGAGATTCTTCCGTCCATGCTGTTTAGTGCGGATGGGGAAATTGGTTGATTTTCTCTTGTTCAGACTGCGAGAAAATTGAGCCGTGCATGCCGTATAATCATCCGAATTCCAGGATGGTGTTAGCAACTGATTAGCCTACTGATCCAGCTTGTGTCATATGAATAGATCAGATTCTTTGGTTGAGCAATCTGTAAATTTATTTTGTGTGTATCTTTTTTTTTTGCAGAGGAAAAGGAAGCAGAGTTCCCAGGACAAGGATGACGCCATCAGCGTGTGCAGCCTCAACAGGAACGAAGTGAGTGAAGTTCTATTAAATCTGGTCTCAAAGAAAACAGGTGGACGTTATGTGATGTTACCTGAATGTGCTCAGAGATTGTGTACATATTGTATATCACAAAAATAATTGCTGGCAGTTATATATTAACTTAAACCTGCAAATACTATACATGCAGCTCTTTTCCAAAAAAAAGGAAAATACCAATAGAAAAATAAATAGGATATTTAAAGTGAACCTAAACTCATAATTCTTTTTTAAATTCCTTCTGAAAAATAGCAGTGTACGTCCTGACATGCAGCGCTGGGCTAAAGGGTAGTTAGAAGAAGTGGCCACCTTGGGCAGTGGGGGATACAAAAAGGGCAAGGCCTGCACCCTATATTGCTGAAGTAGTTCACAGCTCATGAGATGAGGAGGGGGGCACTCCCATTCCTACAAACACCTAGGTTGAACATTGGGTTTCAACATAACTGCTGAAGTTTAATTAACCCTTCCTGTCACAAATGAGTGTCAGGCAAAGCTCTTACATGTAGTGTTGGACCTTGCCATCAAGCCCCTACCCCACACATTCTCCTTTTAGGGTCTGGGGACGATGACCTCACCCCATAGTACATCACATGGTTACAGCAAGGGCCTTATTTCCCACAAGGCCACCAAGTCCTGGGCTCTAGGTGGCAGAGAGTAGAGGGGTGGCATAGCCGCCGGGCGGGTAGTTTTTTTTCTACATTTAGCCCTGCTTCAGGCAAGCAAGGCTAAATGTACACCAAGGACGCCGCTGTTTTAGTACAAGTGATCCTGGCAATGCTGCCAAGATCACTTGTAATAAGCCTGTCTGTCTGTCTCCCCCTGTGCCCCCCCCCCTCCATGGTCCGCCCCACCTCACCTGGCTGCCTCTTTTCCCGCTGGGCTCCTCCCTCCCCGCTGTGGTTTTTAGGGTCCCCCGCCCTTCTGGGGGACCCAGAACCATAGCACCTTTGTTCAGGATGGAGAGCGGGGAGCAGAGCGGGGAGCAGAGCGGGGAGCAGAGCGGAGAACGTCTGTGTGAACACTGAGACGGGGGAGCTGTGCCAGAACTCCTGTATTGGAGGTGACAAGTTCAATAAAGAGAACCTGTCACCTCCAAATGCTATCACACAGGGGATTGTTAGTCCCTGTGGGATAGCAATAAAGTTAAGGAAAAAAATTAATAAATACAAAAACATTTAAACATTAAAATTGATAAATAATAAAATTACAATTAAAAAAAATTACAAAAAATTACAAAATTTAAAAAGTAAAAAATAATAAAATAAAAAACATGATGAAAAGTAAAAAATAAGCTAAATAAAAATGTAAAAAAGTAACAAAATAATAAAGAAAACATAAAAATGTTTTTAAACCAACCCTGCCGCCCCCCATCTGGTTGCCATTCTCCATTGGGGAGGGTTTGGCGGGGAGGGGGGCGCATTGAGGAACCTGGCCTTGGGGCAGCAGAGAGAGTAAATCCGGCCCTGGTTACAGCATTCAGTCAAATAAGTGGATACATACCCTCATCAGCTTAAATCAAAACTGTGCAACCATTGACTTGTATGGCTTTAAAAGGGCTCCACCAAGCACTAACATAGACATACAGTATATAGCTCAACCTCATTGTAATTTCTGAACAGGTTTTTCTGTGAATATGACACTGTAGTCAGTATGATATGGTAGAAAGGATGAATACAGAAAGATATAAGAGTATCAGGTCCCAGACTGCATTAGCTACTCCCATTGCATATAAAGCAGATGAAAGTGTCAAAGGGTTATTTTTCATGATCAGTTCCGCATTTTAAAACAATATCCTGCTTTTCAAGTAGACTGGTGTTTGTCTTTCAGTTGCTGCATTCTTACATCAGGCGCCTGGACACAAATGCTCACATGCATTTACTTAGGTTCTAGTTATATACAGTATAATGTTCGGAAAATTACTGTGGGGCCCGGTTCTTCTCATTAGTGTGACCTGGGCTGTTCTAAAATGTATATCAAATGCTATGAAATCTGTTAGAACTCACACCAAATATGTTGCCATACATTATACTACATTTCCAAACACATGTATATGAGAAAATGAATTGTTTTAACAGGATATGTTCCTAGCAGTGGTTTGCATTGCAGTGTATTGCAAAAAATAGCTTGCATGCTACAGTTTTATAGCACTGGCCTATATTTTGCCACTTGAGGTATTAGCTGAAAAAAATACAACACTAGGATGAATTACTAAAGGAGTTGAGACTCTTCATTAAAGGACAAGTGCATTTTAAAACAAAGTGTATTATCCTTCTTGCCCTCTTCTCCTGACCTAACCTAACCAACCTTTCCCTTCTACGGATTTGGTCGACGGACGTGGGTGCACCTACTTATTAGTGCCCCCATAGACTCCTATAGGGCTGTGTCCCAAGGCTGGAAATGATTTGAATTTTTGCATAGACGTTTATGGGGTGTAATGTGCAGGCGCAGCTAGGATGTAAACAAACAGCAGAACTGGTGCCATCAGATTGAGGTAAGTATGCATCTGTTGATGGGAAGGGGGCAAAAAGGAGAAGTGCACTTTATTTTGATGGACTTCTTTATTCAACCTCAAATACTATGTAACTATGTAAATATTCTTTTAAATAAATTGTATTTTGTTCACCTTGAATATCCAATCATGTGAACATAAAATATATGCTGAGCGTGAGCGTTGTTGATCAGAGCACTGGACAGGGGGTGCGTCGGACTGGAGGAGACCCCCAACCGCTGTGCTCTGTGTTGCACAGAGGTTTGACTCACACAGTTTATTATAACCCTTGCTGTAGCCAATGGTACTGTAAAAAATAAAAAGAAGCTCACAATTTTTACTGTTTTTGCAGTCTGGAGCTTCAGTTGAGCTTTAAAGACTTCAAAAACCTGTTGTAGCAAATGTTATGACATACACTTACACACAAATTAACATATTTTGTCTTCCTTTAACTTAAAATCTCAGGATGTTTTCCATCTCTGCTCACAAATGATTATTTTTACTAACTTCTGGGATGCCAGGAGAAAAACCGTATCATTTCTGTCATCCTGATTTTGTATATTACAGGCTCACATAGAGAGGAAGAAAGCTCAGGCGTTTCAATGATGATCTGGAAACATCATTAGTGAGATGTTTTTACAGCCAATCATCAATGCTTTGAAATATGACATTATGACAGATGTTGAAGCTTTATGTTACGAGACAATGGACAGTTGCCTGAGATGGCCGGAGGATACATACATCGGGGAGACATTGTTTCTCATCCATACAATACAAACCATTTACAGAGGAAATCTTTGTCAGAGTTATGCACAAAAGGGTGGAGAGTTTGGAGAAGGCAGGAGAAGTGAACAATCTCTAACAGGGTTATTCACAAAAGGGTGGAGAGTTTGGAGAAGGCAGGAGAAGTGAATAATTAACATAGCTGAACTGGAAATTGAGCTGAATTGGAGAATTGTTCCAAATCAGCTATTTTTGCCTAGATTGTTCTCTTCTCCTGCCTTCTCCAAACCCTTCACCCTTTTGTGAATAGCCCTATGTGTGTAAATATGTGTCACCAAAATTGTCTTCTTCTCTGGGCCCCAGTGAACATTGTGGAGTGTGAATGTTCTAAGTCTTGGCTTTGTTGGTACATGGCACTACTGAGGACTAAAAATAGTAGTGCTGGTGCTTATCCATTTCAAAATTGTTATGCTGGAACATGAATGATCATAGTGTGAGAGACACCATGATGGAGCATTGTAACAATTTCTACATCAGTTTATATAATTTTAATTTTTAAAATTGTACTTATTTTTACTGATGCCAGAAGAAAAAACACTGTATGGCCAAATGTGTTTGGGTACCTGATCATCAAATCTATATGAATTTGTTGGACCATAAATTTCAAAATTATGGGCATTGATATAACTTCAATACAAATCAGTAAACTATACGTGAGATTGTAGTCCATCATGGGAGCAAGCTTGAAGTGGTAGCTACTTTACAACACACTCAGCGACCATGGGGAACAAAAGTGGCCACCCTCCAGAAGGAAGGACAGTGTCAGCACCAATTCAGAGCTGATTTGAGGATCTACAGCTGAGTGATACAAAAATAAGATACATTTTCGTTAATAGTTAAGGGACTTGAATGCATTTTTAAGAATTAACTCCTGAGTTAAGTGGCACTTTAATATATTGAAGTGTAGCAGTCCTTACGTGTGGTGGCTGTTATATGTCTCCATATTCAGGCCTTTTTCCCTTTATTTTCACCTGGTGATTATGGTTTCTGGCAAGATCAACAGGTATTTTTTGCACTTAGCTGATAAAGAAAAACACTTTCAATTGTATAGTTATCAAACCAAAAGGGAGCAAATATGAGAGGTTCATTGTTAGAGTTTACAAAAACCTTTAACTAAAAGCACTGTATTAAAGAAATCCAGAAACTTGGCTTGCTAAGATCTCATATGAGGACTCTGAGGAATTGAAAGCCTTTGCATGATTCTTTACTTAAAATAAATGAGTAACGATAAATGCCAAACTCTTTTTTATACTATAGTAACCTTAGTAGCAGTCTCTTGTGTGCTGTTCACAACACTTTTTGATTAATAAACGTATATTTTTGTAATCTTTTCTTATACAAAACAGATGACACTAGGTATATTTTTTATCATGGTCTTTTGGACATTTAGATATATATTTAGAGGGTACTGGATGTAACTAAAGAGATTGATGGAAATGCCTTAAATAAAGCGATAGGACCCAAGAGATATTTGGCAAACATCTAAGGGTTATATAATATTACAAATATAAGAAACATTAATGTATAGAACTTGAACACTCTCACATAATTATTAAGGCATGCATGTAACATCTTATCTGTCAACCTGTAGTTGTAAATGTCTTAAAACCAGATTTTTATGTTAAAAGAATGTGTACAGAAGAAAATAAACTTTGGTTGTAAATGTAAAATGTAAATTCTCATCTAGATAGCCCCAGGCCCAGACAATTTGTTTTTAAAAGCACAACATTTTGCCCGTACATACTGTTCAGTAATTTTAAATGACATAGCATCCACCTCCCTCTAGTACCTAAATTGTGTCACTGTGTAATTATGTAAATCAGGGATGAAATTTTAATATAAAAATGTTGGAGTGACAAATCTCCTGACAGTTCTTAAAGCCTAACAGCCAATTGTTTTTTGTTTTAGTTTTGGATAAAGTTTGGAAGAGTTTATTTTTTTGTCCAGTTTTAATACATATTGTCAGCCTTTTGGGGAGATTTTCCCTCAAATCCTGTCCTTGTTATGCCTGTACAATGAAAGCGGTGTGCAGACGTTACTGGAACAGGAAATGACAGACAACAAAAACATTGTTTTCAACCACGCTCCTTTAAAGGGTTACTAAACCTTTGCATGTTTTTGCATATATTAATTGCTAGCAAGCAGTAGATATATGCAAACATTTAAAAAAAAAACCTTTTAAAAAGGTTAATACTTACCTGTGTCTTCGCCGCGCGCTCCCTTCTGAATATCTGAAGAGTCTCGGGCGGCCACAAAAGATCTTGGGGCGGGCGCATGCGCACTTCAGATGTTCAGCCGGGAGACTAAGAGAGACATAAGGTAAGTCTATGGAGCAGCGTGCGCCCGCACAGACACCGCGGGACATGAGAGAAGAGGAGGACAGCGATGGATCGGAGACCCGCACCCAGCGCTGGAGAGACAGCAGAAAAGGACAAGAAAGAAGAAGAAGATCGGATTAAGAGACATCATTTAAGCTCAGTCCCTACAGCAGGATTGGGAAGGGGGGGGGGAAATTTGACTTTATTGTCACTTTAAGACACGTCCAATGTTCAGTGCAAAAAAGTCACAGCCATTGTCACTAGAGTGCACCACATGTCTTCTCCATCCCAAGGTGTCCCTGTTTCTCAAGTTCCAAAGTTGTAAGCTATACAGTTGTCATTGGAACATGTGTCCCCATTGGAAGATTTACCCTTACCTCTGTTTTTTGGGAGTCAACTTAGTTCAGTGACAAAGAGCGAAAAAAATTGGATTTCTCATTACTTTTTGCCACACTAACAATGATCAACAGGACAAATAGAGGGAATGAATCTCCCCAGTGGGGACACATACTGCAATAAAAGCTTGACAGAGGTGCAAATCCTTTCCTACGCCATACTAAAACAACAAAAAATAGGTTTGCTTATACAAAAACTTTCCGCAATACACTGTGTACTTGTATATTTGCGCAATACTTACTGTTTGTACCGTTCAATTCCGCCGCCTTCAGAATTCTCTGCGTTACTTCCCGGAAAACTTCCGGGTAGGGAAGCCTGTGCCCTGAGCACAGTACAAGGAACAAGTCACGTGGACAGTGAATACTCCAGCGACTGTCAGTCGACCTGCTAAGAGATGGGAGGAGCAAGGAAATGGCTTGCCGCTGTAGGCGTTTCTCTATGTGTGGATGCACGCAGCATACGGACACTTGGCAGTAATGTCTGGAGTCTGGAAACACTCATGCCAAGGTGGGTGCATCCATCCCTTCAAAGGGATGCAGCCACCCTAAACAATGAACTGCAGCAGGCTTTGCAGCAAACATGGTAAATGCTGGGGTCAGCAGCACACTTTAGGTTTTTTACATTCCAGTGTTTATTCACACTTTAAACCCATCATATATGAAATATGGGACCTTTGACTGCTGGTTTCCCAAAGACTGAAAATTACCTTCTGATACTGACTTAGAAGAAAGATGACATCAGGAAATCAGATAAAAGTCAGAAGACCTTATCTGCATACCTTTTCTGGGTCGTTGACTCAAATATTGAGGAAAACAGCCTGGCAAATAGTATTTTCAGGGAGGTTAGCAATGGCAGCCTTCTAGTTTATCTAATGACAGGATTCCTTTAATGTTTGTGTTTCACTATGATCACAAAGACTATTGCCTAGGGGGTCAACTGCCCCATACTTCATTCTCCACATTCCTATTAGATTTGACTTCCTAGGCCTACGAGACTTCTATAGAAAATATGATTAATCTGAAGACACTAGAGCCAGACCTTGCCTGCCGTAACTCTTCCGCCCACATGTATGGTTCTATAGCCAGCTGCGTCTGGACTTTGTAAAGTTCTAGGGTTTACCACGCTTGTGTTCTGCACTTTTACAAATCACACAAACTTCAGATGAACCCGCCCTGTCTGCAAGCCTGGAAGCACAATACGGGAGTTTTCATTGGGCTTTAGGAACGATTATGGACACAAATGTTGTGACGTTTTTACCTAATGGTGAGAAATGCCACTTTGTAAGTGGTAACAAAACACAGTGATTTAATTCAAATAGTTTCTCTGCATTCTTTTGCCTGCAGTCATTAGTCACCTGGAATATGACACAACAGCCTCATGCCCTGGAGAGCTGAATGACATTGAGTACAACACATTCACATCTATATGGTTTCTTTGTCAAGCAAGAGACAAGTGCTCTATGAATATCTACAGATGTAAGTGAGACCCGTGGGATATAGCTGGTATGGTTGCCTGTGTTGTGTTTTTCAAGTTTTTGATCTCTGTGTCTCCATTAGAGATTACTTCCTGTCTTCGGGACCACTGCCATAGGGACAGGAAGTGCAGGAGTTTTTTTCACAATGGCAACACAGACAGCAATATAAACTTGACGGAGGTTTGAATCATTCCCCAATCAGAATTTTTAAAAATGGCTAGAGTTCCACATTCAAAGATCATTCTTAAGTTATTAGATCAATCCTTATAGCTTATTAGAACAATTCTCCTGGGCCTAAATTAGTGAAATGTTATACTGTTAAACCTTGGCCTAGTTTACCATTTTGCTTTGTGTTGTATGTCTGTGACCTTCCACCACTGGGAACACCCGCCTCAGACTTTTGGAGAGCCAGTGTGTAGACCCACAGTGATAGATTTGGTGCCAAAGAACTGATTTGCTGTGCATTTACTCACCATTGAAACAACCATAATGGCTAGATACGGGAGGTCTCAAGATACTCCTGCAAATTAAAGATTGCGTTAAAGAAATTAACTTTTTGAGAAGTTTGGAAGAGTTAGTAGCGCGATCACAGCATAGGTGCCCATAATTTCTGGTGACATGGAACCCATGGATAAAATGTGATAGTGCTACTAAGATGGTTTCAGGTTTTTTTTCTTTTATGTTTCTTTCTTCTTTCTTTTGGCTTTGTTTAGCTGAGACCCTTAAAGGGAAGAATGCTTTTAATACAAGTGGAATATTATATTCTGGTCCTTTAACAATAATGTCAGTATGTTTACACTGTGTATATATTGGAAAAATAATAAAGCAATATTCTACAAAAAAAATTGGGGGGCCATAAACAATCTGAAAGTTAATGAAGAGGTCAGTGAGCTGAAGAGTTTGGGGACCCCTCCTTTAAAGAGTCATGATAATGTGCAAAGTGCAGTAACCCTCGGATTTAGAGCCATCAAGGCAATAAAATATGATTGCTGATTGACTGTTTTGGGTTAGCATACATTGTTCTTTGCTCAGTTGTCTTTGCCTTACCAAAAAACTTAAAAATAAATAAATAAATTATGGTGGTCATTGTGTTTGAATAGCATTCACATCATGTTATTGTCATGGTTATTGAAATTTATTATATTATATACAGTAGTACCACAATTCTTCCTAAATTGAGATTAAGCTTTGCCCACTCTTGTGTGCTGGACCCTGCTCTTTGTTACGGAACTAGTAAATGCTAAAACTTTGGTGGGTAGTCAAAGCTCAATGTACAGCTTGGGCTTAGGATCCAAAGGGCTCCAAAGGGCACTTCACAACACACACACACACACACACACACACACACACACACACACACACAGATCAATGGTTGGTCAAGCCATGTGTCCTTGGTTTGGTGTCTATGGCCACCCTAACCTTCAAACACTACAAGCAAGCATTGAGTTAAATTCACAACTTTGTAAAAATTGCTTAACCGTGTTATTGAGATGAAAAGCTAGAACACTTGGCATCCCTCTATCAGAGAACATATCTTATCAGTTTATATTCAGTCAGTCTGTTTACAGTGAAGTGCATATATTAGGCAAATACTTGGCAGGTGAGAATAGCACAGAATAATGAGAATACTCAGGGGAACCTGCAACTTACAGGTGCTGAAAGGAGCAGATCTTGTGATTTGGCTCAGCCCTTTGGAAAAGAAACAGAACAAAACCAGGAAAGGTATTTATAGTGACTCCGCATTCTTGATTGCATTTCATTCCCTTTTGGAAAAAAATAGCTTTTTAAAAAAAGGACAAAATGAATGACCGAGCACATTCCTTCTCTCACATCTGCGCTGTTTTATTTCAATTATATCGGAAATACACATCTGTCATATTTTCTGACCTCAAAGCCCTGCATGTAACCTAGTGCTGAACAGCTATACATAAATATTTCGTTAACGTGGGCCTGTCACTTAAATACAGCAGAATGAACATACGTTTGAAAGGTACAGTTAGACATGATGTGGCTGTCACCTAATCTCGACCTTGTGTCTCTAAACCCACAGATGGGGCCGGCTAATGTTGGAGGGGAAATTTGCAATTGAACTGGTTCAAAAATCAGATTGTCCCTGATTAGCCAACAATGGTCTCTTCCTATTCTGTCTCCCTCCCCTCTTTAGTCACATAAACTACGGTCAGTAGAGTTCATCTTACACATTTATGGAGTGATCTGCAGCTCTGTCAAGACAATTTGCCCTGAGGTTGGTCAAACTGTGCTTGCATGAAAACCTCCTTCTGATGTCTCTAGGCAGCCTATTAGCAAAAGTGAATATACTTAAGCTCCATAGACAATGGACATCGAAAGGTGGGAAACTGGCACATGTTCCTCATGCCACTCAGCCCCCATGCCCCGCTGGATGCCAGGACCAATAAGGTGCATTGAGCACTTAGTGGTTGGGTCTATAGCATCTAAGAGGCTATGGGCCTGCATTATCAGTTGCTTTCATTGACCTGGTGAGTACTTCCCACCAATGTACACAGGCGATATGTATATATGTTATGCTTTATATTCTATCTATCTATCTATCTATCTATCTATCTATCTATCTATCTATCTATCTTTCTACAGTATCTCTCTGTATGTCTGTCTGGTATCTATTATATTGTGTAGCCATGTATAAAGGCAGTGTTGGTAGTGCGGGTGACCTAATTTCAGGTATTCTCTAATACAGCTACATTTGTTACCAGTGCCACTTAACTACTTATAAATATTTTTTAAACAATGCCTTTTGTTTTTAAATTACTAAACTACTTACTAATATCCATTTATATGTAGTTTATTTCCTAAAACTCTACCATTGTTATGATGAACTTCCTAAATCAGAATGCCCCCCAAAGCACTGGTTAAGACCCAGTGATCTATTTTATAATTTCTGCATTCACTGTACATCCATTTTTGTTGCATTTTAAAGCCGAGTGGAATATTCCTCTTTGGCTGAAATTCAAGGTCTAGAACCTTGATGGAAATCACTTTCTCTCACCCATGTTTGTATAATACAAGGCCATATGTTTTCACAAGAGAATACTTTAAATGCTGACAAAAACTAAAAAAAACGTTTGGGTACACTTCAGTTGCAGCACTCAAGGAAGATTTCCATCCAGATGTGACTTACCTCCACTCCTGTAATCTTGCAAGCTACTCTGCAAGCCCTGTCCCATGTGTTCTTACTTTATTCTTCCTCCAGCTGTCCTGTGTGTATTAGAGCTCCTGACACTTCAGACAATGCTTGTCATAACAGACTTCTGTTATGGTAATCTCTATCCATATATTTTTTTTCGTCCATTGATATCAAATTTTGAATTTCTATAGACAACACCAACTGAGATTAAGGCCACTCTATAGCTACCTATATACTGTACATGGCATGCAATGGTCTGATAAGGAAACAATCATATGTCTGTGGGCACTGTGGACACTTTTCGGTAATTTATTTGAGGAGGAAGGGAATCAATTGTCAGGAATGGAATTTTCCAGAGTGCCACTGTCATTCCCCGGGATAGCGCTGGTACCAGAATTGCCTGATCAGCAGATACACAAACATGCTTGGGCAAAAGGGATCCTCAGATTGCATTTGGGGTGTTTGGTGATTTCCTAGGAACACATCCACCTGTTATACAACTGGGCCTGTCTGTATTGTAATCTGTGTAGGTAATGAAAATGAACCAGCTTTATCAGTTAAGCAATACAATCGGTCAGTGCTTTGATAATGTGAAAGCTGATACAGGTTGTTGCAGCCAATCAGATTTCAGCATGATTTAGCCAGATAAGTGAAGACATAATTCTTATTGGTTGCAGGTGGATGTTACATTTTTCACATTGATGGTTTATTTTTTGAATATGCAAACTACTTTTCTAGTTTTGTTTTATTAACACGATATCCCGTTTATATTGTATTTCAAAGAAGGTAAACAAATTGGAAAACGTCTATATGATATAAAACACACATTTGATGTCTGAAATGTCTTAATAATTGTGTGGTTTGCTAATTTTACACCCGGACAATCTATTTTTCTTCAACATCGATTAGGAACCATCTGTTCTGTGGGACGGAATTTCTCTATTGCATGTGTTAGCATGATGTAACATGTCTGTCGAGTTCTTTGTGTTTTGCTCACAGATGTGTTTACAATTCATAGATTAGGGGGAAGAGAGGTGTGAACATAACAGTTTTGCTTTGTTTTTAATGACTACTCTATTCTATTGCAGTCTGTTGAAAATCTACCATGTACCTGTAGTAATGATCTACTGCCTAGAAACAGGCAATACTATATGGGTTTTCTTACTTGATATTAACAGTGTGACCCTACTAGAGTCCTCTTTACGAAACAACCTTTGTACACCCTCACTTTTAAATGGATGGGGATGCCTCTAGCCCTACTGTAGATGGAAGCTGTGGCTTGCCCACTAAGATATAATGGTTCTCTGGCCCTATAGCCAAATGTGTATAGAGAATGTCTTTGAAGACATAGTTCAAGTTGAAATTTGAATTTGCTTCAGACATCGTACAGACTTGAGAGGACACTATCCGACCCCACATCACTCAGACCTCTCCCCTTTGTGGTAGCCTAGACACCTTTCCTATTTTTACTCTTTACCTGGACAGTCAGTAAATATGCACATTTTTGTAAAAAAAAAGTATAATTTACACTGGTGATTATGAAAACTTCCCTGTTTACAGTGACAGTTAGTGGAATTTTGGGTTTGTGGAATGCCCCTTTTACATAGGTTTTACAATGGAAATCACTGCTTACACTGGTGGTCAGGGGAAGCTACCCTTACATTGGTGGTTGGTAGAATGGTCTCCTTATATTGATTGTCAGTGGGAAGCTACCCTTAATCTGGTGGTCAGGGAAGACTGACATGCATTATTTATCAGAGAAAGCCCTTTTACTTTGGAAGTAAAGGAAACCCCCCTTGACAACCGTGTTAAATAGAAAGTGCCCCTAAATTATTGGTTGGTGGAGAACTGCCCTTACCCTGCTTATCAGAGATTGACCCCATTAAATAGCCCTTACAATGGTGGTCAGTGACTCAAGTTAAACTCCAGATGTCCTGGTCAAGTGTCAGAAAGTAATGTATGGTACTGTCAATGGCAGAGCAGCTTCCACATTGTGTCACACAGCTGTTTTCATGTGCTCCTGGAAGTTTTGGATGAAGAAGGCACTTTAAAACATCTCTGCATGCTGGTGAGAACTATTGTGAACTCAGATCAGTCACCATAAAAAATAGTAAGCCCTCCTCAAGGGTCAAGGGATCACAGGAACATTTGACAGTGTGGCAGAAACCAGTTTAAACTCTAATTTAAACTCCGGATTTTTGCATGTCTGAACTTCAACTAAACATTATTTCAAACTGCCCCCATACACAAATTACATTGCTATGGCAATAGTTACACCACTGCTTGCATCGACCTTGTGCTGTTGCATTTAGGTAGTTTGAATTGTTTTAACACTGTGATGTATCTGTTTTCTTTAAATAAATGTACGCCAGCATATAGTAGGATTCCTGCACTGATATGTTTTGAATTATTTGTAGATATTATGCCAGGAAAAGGAAGATATGGGACAACATGATATTATGAATAATGAAAGACATCTATGCCCATATAGGATAGTTGCCAATACTGGAAGTGTGGTTACTCTCACTAAGACATATCTGTAAAACAATATTTTAGAATAAGGCAGCTGAAAAGAATGTCCTTTTCATTTTCACGAGTTGTCCAAATTTTTGTATTGTGTGTTACGCAGGAAACAAGACTGACAGCTTTGTAAAATGTAGGGAAACTACTTGTAATGTACCATGCAATCACTGTGTTGACACCTTATCAGCGAGTGTTTCTGCTTTGTCTGTTGCCATGCCATCCAATGTTTCCTAAGAGGCATTTTCACCTTTAAAGGTGATTACAGGAGCCTGTGTTATCCTCCTGTTTTATTTATTACATTTATCGGTATGTCTACCACAACAACTTGTAATTGCACACTATAGGCTTCTGTATTGATTAGAGTATAAAGATACTATTGTAGAAGAACCCGGTTCTCAGTTCAGTTCATGTGGGCCTAATAAAATGATCCAATAAACAGAATAAGCCATTACCATGTTAAAATACTGTACATTATATACAGCAAAGGCACCCATTCGCTTGCCAAATTGTGCACGTGATTTGGCCAATAACAATATTTATGCTTTCCAGGAAACTAAAACATTAAAAAATATTTTTCAGAATGTTTACCAATTCAAGCCATTGTTTACTGGCTGTGTTAAATGTTTAGGTCTGTTGGAATTGTGCTAGTTTAGTTTGAACCAAAGACCACACATGGTTTCACGTGAAAACATTACAGCATGACAGTATATACTATTCTATGTCCTATACTATCCTAAGCTATACAGTATAATGCATAAGTTCCACCGTTACTGTCACTGGTGGATTCTGCCTCTGGTCTTAAATTTAGGGGAACATAGCACTCTCTAGCAATGAGATCCCACCTCCAGCATACACATTGGTAGTTCCCTATTGGGATCTCACCTCCAGCACACACATTGGTCTTTACCTTTTAGGACCTCATCTCCAGCACACACATTGATCCTTACCTTTTAAGATCTCACCTGCAGCCCATACATTGGTCTTTCGCCATTGAGATACCACCTCCATCCCACTAATTGGTCTTTCCCCAGTGAGATCCCACCTCCATCCCGCACATTGGTCTTTCCCCAGCAAAATCCCCCCTCCAGCACACACATTGGTCTTTGCCCAGTGAGATCCTACCTCCAGCACACATATTGATCTTTCCCCAGTGAGATCCCACCTCCTGCAAGCACATTGGTGTTTCCCTAGCAAAATCCCACCTCCAGCCCACACATTGGTCTTTGCCCAGTCTGGTCCCACCTCCAGCCCACACATTGGTCTTCCCCAGTGAAATCCCACCTCAAGCGCACACATTGGTCTTTCACTAGTGAGATCCCACCTCCAGCACACACATTGGTCTTTCCCCAGTCAGGTCCCACCTCCAGCCCACACATTGGTCTTTCCCCAGTCTGGTCCCACCTCCAGCCCACACATTGGTCTTCCCCAGTGAAATCCCACCTCAAGCGCACACATTGGTCTTTCACTAGTGAGATCCCACCTCCAGCACACACATTGGTCTTTCCCCAGTCAGGTCCCACCTCCAGCTCACACATGGGTCTTCCCCCAGTGAAATCCCACCTCAAGCACACACATTGGTCTTTCGCTAGTGAGATCCCACCTCCAGCACACACATGGGTCTTTCTCCAGTGAGATCCCACCTCCAGCAAACATATTGGTCTTTATCAGTGAGATCCCACCTCCAGCCCAAACATTGGTCTTTCCCTAGTGAGATCCCACCTCCAGCAAACATATTGGTCTTTATCAGTGAGATCCCACCTCCAGTCCACAGATGTCTCTTTACCATGTATCCTTCCCCCAGTACATATAATCTCCATTTTCCCCTCTTCAGAGACTCCTCACTCTGCAGTCCCCACACTTCCACGGCACATATTGCATACTAAACGTCTATATTCTCCTTATATACCATGCTAACTGAGCCCTGAAACATAGACTGGGAGTGGAACTCAGTTCCTCTGCACACATTGATCTTTCCCCAGTGAGATCCCACCTCCAGCCCACACATTGGTCTTTGTCCTTCCCCACCCATCTCTCTACAGGAAGGATGTTTCTTAATGCTTTTCAGTACCTGCATTGGAAGATGAGGAAAGGCTGTTTCCTCATCACAACCATTTAGAAATCATTTTAAATTGTTTTATTAAGCCCAGTTACTGAAAGCTGGTATCTGGTTGGTTGTTATTGGTTTCTGCCTATTTGTTTTTATCAGTTGTATTTGGCGGATAAACAGGATACAGTTTTTTATGATGGCAAGTCAAGTGGGATAAACTTATTAGACAACAATTGCCTACAAGAGCATCCTCCCTTTTGAAGTGAAAAGTCATTGCACAGCTTTGAACAATTGCGCTATCCTCATGGTATACTGCAAGGGGATGGAGATGGCCCCCCTGGACATCCAACGTGCCCTAGGCTCCTTTCTAGTTCGTCACTTATTGATTATCCAGGTCTGTCTGGCAGAGTTGGATCACATATGCAAGTGTGGGCAGGTGTGCTTTATATGCTTGATTCGGTTGGTTTTGAATTCACCCTATGTTGACTAGTGTAGTTCCAAGCTCTTGTTACATAATTGCGACTTGTGAGTGAGCTTATATACATATATTTCTTGTAGGACCATTGGCGCTTCATATTTATTTCCGTAAAAAGCATGGTACTTGTCAACTGAAAAAGTCGCATAGACAGAAGTGTATATGGCTTTTAGCTTATTAAGAAGTATATTTTACATTAGCAGGGCCAGATTAAGAGCATCATGGGCCTGGTGCTGTTGGTCGGTTGGAGGGGACACAGCAGAGGTGGATCCCTAATTAGGTGGCCACTCATTCCTCGTGGGGCCCCCTTAATATGCCTGATTAGGGAGCCGTCCAGCACCTCTGCCTGATTGTGTTTAGCCCAGTTTGCATGGATTGCCATTGGGCATACCGAGGCGATCTGGACCGACCAAGCCTATTTTCAGTGGTGGGCCTGGGGCTGGCGCTTTAGTAGCCCCTATGTTAATCTGCCCCTTCACATCAGGCCCGTGTAAGAACAGTGTTGAGGGCCTACCATTTTTTGGAGGCCTAAAAATAAGGGATGGAGTGGAGAAGAATTAGAATCCCTACTAGCTTTTTCTTGATATCCAGGGCTCTGTTACAGAGCTATGTCTTCACTTCCTGTTCTAATGACAGCAGTTTCACCAGACATAATGTGAGGGAAGTTCTGCAACAGGTACACAGACATAAAATAAAAACCTGACAGTGGTTCTAGTCTTCCCCTACTCAAAAAAACATGTTTTTTTTTGTGTATGTGTTGCTGTTGGAGCTACCTTCACTTTCTGTCTGGTATAATGTTGTAAGCAGGATAGGAAGTGAGTAGTATCTCTACGGGGTCCCAGATAGCTGTAGAAACCTGACGCAGGTTATAACTCTTCCCCTCTCTATCTAGAACTAATAAGAAAAAGTTTGGGCTGGACATACACTTTAAATCAGGAGTCTATACAAGCTCAATGTTTGTTCCTTGAAGTCCCAAGCACACAAGATGTAAAGCCTGATGAAACCCAGATGTGCTTTCAACTTCTGCCTTTTGCTGCACCTGAACACCCAATACAACACCAAGCAGGTGCGTCTCCCATTATAGTTCCCCAAATAATGTGGAGTGTATTGTAATGATGGATTTCCTTACATCAGCATCTATGTAGCAAAGACGTGCAAGTATGATGGTGCCTTTTCTACATGCAAAAGTTGTAATGTTTTTGCTGAGTGGCAGTGAGGTGCCTGGGAGCACCAAACTCTGTCTCTGAATTTATCAATGATTATAATGCTCATGCTGACACAACCCAGAATAAAGCAGCTTTACCGCCCTGACATAAGAGGTACATCCTGTATTTTCTGGTTGTGTGCGGAAAATTCTGATCATTTGGTGGCTTGGGGCAATCAGAATATTCACTTTGATTCAGAAAGAAACACGAGAATGTGTCTGAATTTCAAAAACATGAAAAATGTGGTTGCAAACTTGGATTATGCTTGAAGATATATCTTAGTAGTGACATATGTTCAGTAACCCTTTCACTACGTTTATTTGTGTTTTTAAATGATTTGCTGTCAGAAACCATTATATATTTATATTCATCCAATACCTGTTGCATGGAAGACCCACATTTTAAAGGGAACCTGTAATAAGAGAAACATACTCATTTCTCCTTCTGGAAAATGCTACTTGGTTGATTGCAGTGCTGACCCTCCTTGCTCAATACTTTGAGTTGCTGGCCTTAGAACATCTATGCAGATAAGTCAAGTTTTTAATGCAAACTTGTGTTTTGCCCATGCAGGGCTCCTGACAGCTGCTGCTAGTACATTGTATACATTTTTGTTTACATTTTAACAAACACTGATCTGGGAACACTTACTTTATCTAATCAAAGCTCTACTATACAGATGGACAGCAGATCCTGGCAGATACACCCAAGGGCAAGTACCTGCTGGTGAAGAACTAAAGGACAAATGAGAGACATCCTAGTTTTTTTACCAGTAAATCCACAAGCTAAAGAGAAGTTCGGGAGCCGAGTATTTTGGGTCAGTTTATGCAGACACACCTACATTATAGTATGTCAATTACAAAGAAATTGACCCTTAAGTTGGTCATAAATTGAAGGTTTCCCTTTGCAAATGGTACACAATCTTTCGGACAAAAATTCAACAGTTGATGGTAAAGCACCGATTTTCGTCTTTGCTAATGTCAATGAGATTTTTTATATGGCCAGGTTGGAAAATTTTTCTCTGACCAAACGAAATTCGCTGAATTTTCGTTTGTGCAAAATCTCCCTAAAAAAAGCTGCCGAGGATAAACGAATACTTTCTCTGCATAGGTCAAATGAAATTTTCAGTCGTTCTTCAAAAATTGGTTGGTTAGTATGGCTAACGAAGAAAATTTCCAAAATTGATATTTGACTATGCTTGATGGGGAATTCTAGGCATAATCCAACGAGCGTTCGAGCCAGCAACGAAACCATTGGAATAAGAAATCTAACAATGTATGGCCACCCTTGCATAGTTCATACACACACACCTAAAATATCTTTAGCAAATATAGCCAATCCAGTTTGGAGTTCTGACAGTTTGGTTTTCATACTAAAAATGATCTATCAATAATGATAGACTAGAGAAAAATACCTAAACTGTTTCTTGCTTTCAACCCTAAAATATATAAAGTGAGCATGCAAAATGTATTCTGGTTTGAGAAAAAAACAAAAGGTTGCATATGTATGAGACACAATATTTCTCTAGATACATCATCCATACTGCTGTTTGTATCTGCTCTTGATAAAAGTGTATGATTACCACAGTCACACTTCATTAATTAGGTGCAAAATGCTGCGAAGTTTAATTTCTATCTGAGGGGTTACACCCAAACTGAGGTCATGGTGTTAATAAGCATACTTCCTTTTCTTTGTGTAAATGTTCTTATATGTCACATGAAGAGGTGACACAGACAAACCTCATCCTCTTACAAACCATATTTTAAGAAGAGTAAATAAGTTGGGGGCATTTTTTGTGTGAAATGTAAAATATAAGATTTGCCAGTAAAGATACCAATGATGGCTCCGGAAATTTAAAGTACAGAAATGTGACTTGACACCTTTATTTAAAAAAATAAATAGGCAAAAAACAATGCAGTACTGTTACTCCCACCAACCACTCAATATCATGTTAGCATTTGTGTATAGTTAGTCTATTAAAGATGTTTAGAGATATCCTCTGAATGACTACTTGAGGCTGAAATGAAATTAATATTGCCTAAAAAAAAAAGGTATTTTGGGACTTTTTTAAATAAATAAAATGTGGAAGCTAGTTAAGGAGGGTTTCTCAAAGGAGGTAATGTTTCGGCAGTGACTGAGTTTACAGCTACTATAATTTAAAAGCAATGTTACTTGTTTTTTGTTGTGTATTTTAGAACTTTTTTCTTTACTAGGTAAGTCTTTAGCACAAAAAGAGTGCACTGTGAAGCAGTATCAGTCACACCCTCTACACTGTAAGCACAGGAAGGAAGTACAACCGCGAAGACATGCTTTTTTTGTCAGGTTTACACTTATATATAACCGTAATTGACAGATGCAGTACTGCAATTTATCTATTAGGTCAGCAGAAAAAAAAGGCACATGATCCGGTTGTCATTTTCACAGCTACACTAATAACCCAGCAGACATTGAATTTTGGGCATAGGGCTGGTTCACACATTTTAGGTGCATATAGGGTAGTTGACCTTTGTTTCAAGTGTACATTTTTACATGCAGTTTCCAAAAGGAAGGCTGCTTTCTTTAGTTTGGGTGCAGCTGCTTATATTTAAGAGAACCAGACACCAATGGGCATTGTAATAATGTGAATCACCGATCTTGAGCTGTTTATTTCTCCCTGAGCTCAGTGCTGATAGCAGCCATTCAAGCAACTGTCATATAGCAAAGGTGTGCTGTCAGAATTCCATGAATGGAAATGAAGGCTTTGTTAAAAGACCGGTTTATCCTCATCCAGCAGACTAGGCAGAGAGTCAGTATACAGCCCTAAGGTCATGCAGGAGATGGGTCAGCTTCTATCAGGGCTTTACAGCCTAACATTGGACTGGCTCTTTATTGCTCTTACAGTGAAAGCACATATTTAAAAGCCAACACCACCAAATTCAGTTCCCTAACACCTGTAGGAAGTGCCATCTTTTTGGTTGATTTTAGCAACAAAGTTAAGTTAGGTAGACCATGGCAAAATTTTAGTTTATGTGGAAAGAGGTATACCACTTATATTGCTGATTAATACATGTGCTAGGCTTCTTTCATTATGGACTTCTAAAACAAGTTGTCCATTAAATTCCATATACTTCTGTATAATAGCTGGAACAGCATCTAATAAAGGAACATACGTACAATAATAAAGAGTTAGGGCTCTAAGTAAATAAAAAGTCCAGTTTCCTTCAATAGAAGATGTAGTATACTTATCTTTCCATCAGTCCATGTTTCCTACCTCCATTCCAGTGCTGCAGCTTACGCCAGTGTCTTTGACATTTGACAGTTCCTGGAGTGTCAGATGTCTGTGTTCCTGACATGCTCTATGGTCCCTACATCACTGCTGTGTCCTGTAGGGTGGGTGTAGGGTGGGAGAAAGCAACCAAAGCATGCAGCAGGGGACATTACCAGAAGTGTCACATGCCTAAGACACTGATGAAGGCTGCAGTACTGAAACAGAGGGGAAGTAGCAGACAAGGGTCACCTGAGAAGTGATAGTATAAATGCTTTTTGCTTGCATTGAACTGGCCTTTTAATATAAAGGTCTCTTTAGTCCAGTTTCCTTCAAAAGATAATGTAGTATACTTACCTCTCCACCAGCCCATGTTTCCTACCTCCATTCCAGTGCTGCAGCTTCCGCCAGTGTGTTCGACATTTGACAGTTCCAGGACTGTCAGATGCCTGTGTTCCCTGTATGCTCTATGGCTCCATTCTCTCATCCCTCCATCACTGCTGTGTCCTGCAGTGTGGGAGGAAGCAACCAGAGCATGTGGCAGGGGACATTGACATGAAGTGTCACATGCGTAAGACACTGATGAAGGCTGCAGTACTGAAACGGAGAGGAGGTAGCAGACGAGCCACCAGAGAAGTGATAGTATAAATGCTTTTTGCTTACATTTGAACTGACCTTTTTATATAAAGATCTCTTTAGTCCTGTTCCAAGTTTCTGTATAATTAATAAACAGTGAATGAGAAGGAAATAAATAATTAACAGAAACCATTGGACATCAAAGGTGAACATGAATTCCATTGAATAGTTGAACTGAATTAAGTTTGTAAAACTTTGGATAAACAATAATGCTTATTTTTTTCTGAACCATTTTCCCTGTTCCCTATTAGTATGTTTCATGTTAAAATGTTGTTCAAGGGGGCGTGGCTTACCAATGGCGCCGTGAGGGCGCGTTTTCCCGGAGCTCTGCTTCTGCCGACACCAGCCTACTCTTCAAAGGACGATATTAGCCTCCATTTCGGATGTCCCGACCTCAGGACACTCAGGCAAACCTCCGGAGCTCCCGACAGTCGGACCTGGCGGATTTCTTCGGTCCCGCGGGTCCATCGAGCCGACGGGTCGTCCCGCTCATGGCGACAACACGCTCAGCGGCTGCAGGCCTGACCCCCTCCAAGTACAGGGCCAAACTGGCGGCGCCTCCTGCTGATGTGACAGGTCAGTCACGCGATCGGCCCTCGTCTCCGATCCCCTCACCGGTATTCCAGCCAGACGACTCCGGTACCCAGCAGATGACCGAGGTAGGAGAAGGGGGGGATTGGAGGGAGATACTCCCACGACTCACCACCAAGAGTGACCTGGAGGCCATGGCAGCACACATCGTGGCGGCCCTCAGACAGGAGGTACAGGAGATAGGGCAGAGAGTGACGGCCCTGGATGGCAGAGTGACCTCAGTGGAGGAATCCACCGCCTCCTTGTCACAACGGGTGTCAGCCCTGGAGTCGGCCCACACTGAGATGGGCACCCAGATCACCACAGCCTTCCTTAGACTGGACGACAGTGAGAACCGCAACAGGCGTAATAATCTGCGGTTGCGAGGCATCCCTGAAGCCACGGCGGGTCGCGACCTCCGTTCCACAACCCTGGCGATTCTCAACCACTACCTGGATAAACCCCCGGCGACTGAAATGGAATTGGACCGCGTTCATCGGGCTCAGGGTGCCCGCACCATTGCCTTGACCAACGCCCCACCCCGGGATGTGCTGTGTCGGGTACACTTTTATTCCATCAAGGAGGAGATCCTGCGCCAGGCCTGGCACAAGGGGCCTGTGGACTTCGATGGCGCCCAAATTCAAATCATGCCTGATCTTTCCAGGCACACCCTACGCATGCGACGATCCCTGCGGCCCCTATTGGAGGTAATCCGTGCCGCAGATGCCACATACAGATGGGGCCATGTGTTCCATCTTATTGTGCGGAGTGGCGACTCATCCTTCCACCTGCATCGCCCTCAGCAGCTGCCTGACGTGTTCCTTTTCCTGGGAGCAGAAGCGGTACCAATCCCGAACTGGTTGGACTTTTCAATCTATTGTTTTATTTTTTCTTGCTCAAATAAACCGAGATTTTGAAAAAAAAAAAAATGTTGTTCAAGCTCTAGTTGTTTTATATCTTAGAAATTTTTGTTATTCAATTTACTTTGGGCAGCAAAGAACAATTCTATTATAATTGAACAAATTTGCACCTTCTTCTGAAATGCAGCTCTCAGGCTTAGATCTCCTTGGCACGGCACGCCATGGCATGCTCCACTCCACCTTTTATGTGGTCTTTTTTTATTGCCGTCTCGCACTTCAGACGTTCGGGAGAACATCTGTCTCTAGAGGCTGACTCAGACGCTCTGTTATATAACTTGTTGCAGTCTCTTAGTAACTTGGTCCAATTAAAACATGAAAGGTCTCATTTTGAAAATAAAGTTATGGAGTATTTCTTTCTGCAAAACAAGGCAGCGTAGCAAGACAAATATAGTTATGAAGAGGGCTGTGTTTAGTATATAGGTAGCCTTGGGCTCATACTTTTGTTGGATGACTTTATCCATCAGGAGACAAATAAATCCACCTGCCTTGTATTTGACAGACAGGATTCTGAGTCACAACCAGTTAGGTTTTAGTGGATTCAAATGAGCCTTATCTACAACTCCTCTATGGGGCCCTCCACATATACCATTTGTATTGTGTCTATTTCTCCTATCATTTTTATTGGAATATGTATTGGTTGTTACTGGTTAATGGCATTACTGTTAATGGTAAACTTTTGATTTTGGCACATGATGTCTTGAATCAAAACATGGAATAAAACTGCATAGTTTTAACCACAGTCCCTCCGTGTGTGATCCTTAATTTTTTACGAGAATGGTTGACCCCATCTAATTTCTTAGTGGGGTCTATGATTTATCTTTATGCGGGGAAATTATTTCTCGGGAAGGGAGAGGGGGTGGAGTGTGTAGATGGAACAAAAATGAGAGAGGAAGCAGGATAAAAAAAGGGGTAGGGGCTAATGTCTTTCAGTCCGGGTCATTTGTTGACCTTCACTGGCTAGTGGGAATTGGGAATGTGAGCATTCAGTTTGCATTCAAGTCACATATGGAGAGTGGATTTTGAGAAGATTTTGAAGTGGGAACCAGTTAAATGTAAAAATAAATGTTTTTATTTGTTTCAGAAGATGTTGTTAAAGATGACATCCGGTCTTTCATTTACATTATCTCATTGATTCTCCCAAACCACTGTGCAAATGTTGGGGGTGGAATTTGCCACCTTGATTAAGTGTATGAGCAAAAAGTTTTTGTATGCCTTTTTAAAGAGGCTTATAAGTAACTTTGGTAGTCAAATAGCTGATACAGACCAACAGATTAGTCTGTAACCAGCTTTAAAAACATTTTTTTTAAAGCTCAAACTCTTTGAATAGAGGGGGAAAGGTTGGAATCTCTCCAGAATTTTATTGCTGCCCGGTTTCCAGTTGGGAGATTTACCCCTATCTATTTGTGCTGGTGATCATTGTAACTGGGGCAGAAAGTGATGGGAAATACAAAACGTTACTCACAATGACAACTGTCAAACAGGTTTCCCCTCACTTCCCTAAACACACTTTGAAAAACGAAAAAAGATTGCAAGGGGTTGTAACAATTCCCAGCTCTATCCAACTCTCTTCCCCTCTATCTAAAAAAAAAGAAGTGTGGCTTAAGACATACCTAAATGGTAACTTCATACTGGAGAGAATGACTAAAACAATAGTTTTTGTCTCAGGCTTTAGATGTCCTAACACAGAGTTATATCCTGGGTTTATATCTTATAATACAGTTTAATGATAACATTTTTATCATTTTCCTTTAACTTAGAAAAATAGTTATGGTGACAGTTCTGCTAAGTATCTCCATTTTCCTTTGTCCTTTCATGGCTAATATTACAAAGGACAAAGGGGACACAGTCTGTAAAATCTTTGTTCTTTCTCCTCTTAGTGTCTTTCGACCTGCAGAAATGGAATGAGTGGAAAGAAATTGGATGATTTATTATGAAAATTATAATGTCCCTCATGAATCAGTACATAGAGGATGTCATTTTAACAGTGTGTTTGAATTGATGGTGCTAATTCAGCAACTGGAACCCGCGTCCCTTCTCACAGTCGAATCGGACAGTCACACTTTGGCGGATTGCTATAGGTATAAATGACTTCATGTCTGTCCTTTGAGCAGATTTTTATGAGGTCAGGAAAAAGGACTTAAATAATGAATTTGGCAGAAGGAGAGAAACTTTACAAGGTTTAAGTTGTTAAAGGGGAGTGAAATTCAGGAAAAGCACCAATTCAACGTAATTACTTTTAAAATCATTCGTATTTACAGTCTGTTAATATTTACTAGTTCATTTTCGAAAATAGGGTTTTATTGCACTTTCATACAGAACTGACCTTCCAGTTTACAGGATTTAAATGAACACAAAACTACAAATATACTTGCATCTTTATCTATTTGCCTCTATCTAATAATTGTATTGGCTTGCATTTTTTTCTGTAAGGTCACCTCTGCCTGAGCATTTTTTCATCATGTGCTCAGTCAGCTTTTGGAGTCAATCTGTCAGGAGATATGAGAGATGCCATTACCCACTTTTTTCTGATATTGCTAGTTCACTGGCTGTTATGCTCACTCACTGGCTTCAGTATTTTCTAAGCCAATGACCTGGGACAAGTACACTGATTAGAAAGGTCCTCTCATTGGCATACTTGTTTCAAGTAAGTGACTCAAATGTATGGAAGAAAAAAGGTCAGCCAGAAAACTAGCATAAAAGGTGGTCAGCAATGGCATGTTTTTCTCATGATAGTTTTACTTTAAAGGCATACTTGCTAAATTGTGCACGTCAAGATTTATATTTACTAATCTTAATTTTGCTGTATGCATTTGAACACATTTTGAGCAATTGTTTTTACCTCCTTACTTTCAATATTAGTCATTAGTTATTGAGTTCAAATTGTCATTGCCAAATTTAGCCGATAACGGTTGAATCAGTAAATTATGTTCTGTCTATAGACTACCTTTGACCTGTGCAGGCCAACTGATTTGACAAACTGATCATCAACAATGGTGGCTGTACCAAAGTAATAAGGCCAACCCTGGGGGATGTCTACATATGGTAGAAACCTGTACAACTAGCCAATGCAGCTGATCATATTTATAGTATGATTGTTCTGTAATTACTGGTAATATCTTCCAATTTACATCTTCTGTCTAAGTATCATAAGTTATTACCACAATATTGTATTGTGAGATGGTTACCACAGTTCAGAAGTACTGACAGGAGTGTTATTGGTGCATTGGAAAGCATATGGATATGATTACTGAAAGCACACCACAATTAGCTGTGCAAACAAGGATTAGTTAAAGAAATAAAGTCCTGTATATGCATACATTTTGTATGTTCTTCTTACATTTGTGTGGTTTTCCATCCTGGTGCTTTAATCTAATGTAGAATACTGAGGTGCATGGGTTTTTAATATTTCTAATTAACTGGCCCTTGAGTGTGTTAATGCAAACAAGGCCACACACATGTGCATGTAGACTGGGGTTTAGGGTGAAAGAAGGATTCATGTCTCTTGTGCAACTTTTGAGAACCTGTAGTTAAGGGTGTAAGGTCAGCCCAAATGTTAAAAATACTTAAGTAACACAATATAGTAATCCCTACAAATAACATACATATAGCTATTTAACTGGTGACATTGGTCCATATAAAACATTAGATCACTGATTTAAGTTCAGAGTTTTGCAGGTATGTAATACAGTGACAATCCCGGCGAAAAATGAAGCTGCTGACCCACCATGATTGCTGCATCTCCATTCTGTATCATAATCCCCTGTTACTGAAATTGTGGAACCTGTTATCTTCTACCATGGAACTCCCAACCATGTTGCCCTCCTCCCCTGAATCTATAATAAAATCTAGTGGAATCTAGTGTGTGTGTGAGCTCGGGTTATGTGAGGTTTATAAATTCCAATAACTTGGACATATATGTACATATTGGGCCACCTAAGACTTCTCAGTGGCAAACTACAACATATTTGGACATCCACTGTGATGGCAGAAGAGGCCAACAATGACCTTTCCTTGCAGACAAACTGTAGGTGTACTGGCACCTGAAGGCCAGGGAGTTCTGTGAATGGTTTAGTGTCCATAATAGCTGGACAGTGCATGCCAACCAAATTCCCCATACAGTTTGACATGTGGTGATGACTTTTTGGCACAATATCAGCAGAGAATGGCACAGAATTGGACAAAATTGTCTAACTTGCTTCACTAATATTTCAATGTTTGCTGGTAATCTGTTGCAATCTTTGTCACTCTAAAAAGTCACATAGTGATGCAGTTGGTGGTTTAATGGTGTGTAGTGGTAATGTTTTTTAAACGAAGGGTATAATATTGGTTATAATATCATTACAGTTCAGCTTTTTTTAAAACACTGTGACGTGATAGACTGCTGTTAGTCTTGTTGAAGGTTGCGCCTTCTTTTATTGCTGTATTTACCCTTGTACAGGACCCCTCCTTTTCTTCACAGAAGCCAGAAAACAGAACAAGCCTTTTGCAGGCATGTGATCTCCCATACTACGTATTATTCACAGATTAAAGGCTAAAACAGAGATTTACATTCCATATTATTTAGTCAGCAGTCGAAGGAAAAAACAGCACAGCGCAAATCGTTTCAACTCGCACTGCTCCCAGAAGCACGCACATATCAGACATGTGAATGTAGAATCTGATGATGTCATCAGGAGTGCAGGAAGGCATTGCTCATTAAGTCAGGTTAATTGAGTTAAAATAACGTCTTACTGAATTAATCTCTAACAAGTCTAAGAAGTTAATTTGCTACCTTTTACTTTACTTGAAATTATTACAATAATAATAATTATTATAATTAGTTATTTTGAAACCTTTAAGCTGGCCATACATTCTTCAAATCCATTGATTCCCCATCCATGCTGAACAGCGTGGACAGAGGAATTCTGTCAGCTGTTGTATTAAATAGCTGCTGCTGCGGTGGCTGCTGAATACCCACAAAGTGAGAGTTTTTGGATGGCTCCTTTTACAAAAGTTGATTGAAAAACTGATTTTTGGCGAACAGAGGAGAGCTGACAGGGCCACCAATGCTTCATTCAGCAGGAATCCGGCAAAATTTGAGAAGCATATGGCCAGCTTTAGAGATGGTATATATAGACAGTATATAAATGCAAGAAAAATCACGGTTAAGCTGGCCATACATTGCTGGAATTTTGGCCAAGTCCTGCTGACCTGGGTGAAATTTGAGCAGTATGTGGCCCTGTTGGCAACCCTTTGTTTGATAAAAGTCAACTTTTGTCAAAGGAGCAAGACCGAAAATTCTCGATCACTAGCCAATCAGTTACAGTCACTGTTCTGGTATTCTGACAGCGACATATGCGCTGCTGTCAGAATACAATAGCCGGAAGGGAAGATTCTCCCATCCACACTGTTTGGCATGAATGGGGGAATCAAGCATTTTTTCAGCTCACTTTATTTACTTCATTTAAGAGAAGAGAAAAAAAGTAGATGTTCTCCATCAGGGGGCTGATGTGTAAAAGTTTTCATATTACATTTGATATAAATTAAAATGAGTATGTTGTCTGGCCAATCAAAAGCAATGTAATTTTAAGCTTTTAACAGAGCAGAAATCAGAAGTGCAGCAACTCATCTTGACTGTACTCTGGAGAATCATCACACTTATAAGGTCCTCCCTGGGATCCCCTAAGGTGCTTAAAATAAACCTGCAGCTAAAACAAATCCACAAATCTAAGATCAGCTTAAGCTGAGAGCATATAGTCCAGCACTGGCAGGAGCCCCCCGAATGAACAGTACATAGTCATTATTTGCATATGACAGTATGCATGTATGACAGGGCCCAGATGATAGGCCCATTGGAATTCAGGCATTGCATTGTGAGATGGAAGTGGTGCTAGCCAGTTACAACAGCAATATTTTAAAATACTTTTAAAGCTGAGCTCCAGGCAGATAGGAAAAACACCAATTATTGTACTTATATATTGGGTAAAAAGTAATATATTGTATTTTTCAATGCAACTAGTGTAAGTGTCTGAATACGATGCAGTCAGTAGGGACAGATAATTTCTGCTAAGATTAAACAAAACCCTGGTTTGGGGAAGACTGCAGCTCACATCAAGGTATGTCTGCATCCCAGGTGTGTGCATTAGGTAAGATAACTAGGGCCGGCAAAGATGGCTAACAAGGGACAATGAATGAGGACACTTTGTTGGAATGTGTACTTATTTTTTAAGAGTATTTGAAGCTAAATTTGTTTATATTTTATCTTCCCTGGTCCTATCTCTGGGTCTCTGTGCTTCTCTATACAATCATGGCTGGTAGGAGGGGCCGGCAGAATGCTGTACGTAGCTCCCTGAATTCATCACAGTGCCCTGCCTCAGTACTTCTCACAAAATCCCCCAGTCCTAATGCAAGCAGTGAGCTGGCTCTTGGGAGGAGTTATGCAAATACCAAAATACTTTCATGAGTGGGTGCCAGTCTGGAGGAGTTGGCGTTTCTCCCCAGGCTGTATTTGCATGCAGACTTCCCTAGGTAACGTCCACATGCGATGCTGAGCCTCCATGAATGAAAGAACTGAAATCCAATTAATGAAAGGTAGCCAAACGCAGGAAGGCTGGGGAGGAAAATACTAGATGATGCTGGAAGTCATCCACCCAGGAAATGAGGCAGGCTTTATCTAACTTGCTGCATCTACTGAAGCACAGTGTGCAGTAAAATCAGAATAAACTATTTCAGTCCAGGAGAGGAACTTGTACAACCTTGCAACAGTGAAGATAAGGCTGAAGTTCCGCTTAAATACATTGGTTTTAACATCCCTTTATCCCACATTTTATATTTTACAAGCCAGCAGAATTCCCTGTGTGTATTTAATGGCATGCATTGTGTTAAATAGAAAAAGTATGGGCCTATACATAGAATTTTAGTACCTTCTTCTTGTTTAACTCCCATGGCAAAAATAGCACAGCCTCACCTAAATGAGAAGGACATTTGAACTGGGTGGGTGATGTACACCGAGGCAGCAAGCCAGTGATGGGAGGGGAAAGGCTACACTGCAGGCTAAAAGAGTGTCTTTCTTATGAATTGTCCTATTAATTGCTGCCTCCACTGGCACGTGCTGCTCAACATTAATAATTCCACAATAGGTGATAACAGTTCACAGTTACAAGCTAGTTTCCAGTCTTTGAAACATTGGATGCAGCAGGCATGTCATGATTCCAATAGCTCTCTTTTGTGTCTGTTTCCAAGAATAAAGTGTTTTTCTGACCGCACATGTGGGGAAACAATTGTATTTATTGACATCAGTGACACCAAAGCTGGACCTTAAGCCCTATGTTTCCTCTGACTAACAAGAATGAAAATATTAATAATACAATTAGGTTAGTATTTTATGAGTGGTAGGGGCCTACAGATGGACACGCACTAGAACCAGATTGGGTGAAAACTTAAAGTGACATTAAAGTCTAATTCCCCCCCCCACCCTCATGCTGGTATAAGTACTTACCTTAAATGATGCCTCTTGATCTGATCATCTTCTTCTTTCTAGTAGTTTTCAGTAGTCCCTCCAGCGCTGGTGCAGGTCTCTGATACAGCGCTGACTGCTGTGCCTACTGTGTCCCACGGAGTCTGTGCGGGCGCACGCTGCCGAGCTGCCTGCATTGACTTACCTTGTGTCTCTCCTCTTCTCCCGGCCGAAAAACTCTACTGCGCATGCGCCCGCCCCATGATCCTTTGGGGCTGCCCGAGAATCTGCAGAACTTCGGACAGGAGCGCACGGCGCAGACACAGGTAGGTTTTAACCTTTTTGGTAACTTTTTAAATATATTTTTGCATATACGTGCAAAAAACCAAGAGGGTTTAATTATACATTAAAGTGACACTAAACACAGGAGTTAAATCTTAAAAATGCATTCAAGTAGGGAGGGGGAGGGTGCTTACCACATATGGAGATATACTATAAAGCAGCGACCCTGAACAGGTTGATGGACTGGTTCAGCCCCACGCGGCCCAAACTCTGGGTAACAATAGACCAAGCTGAGGTTTCAATACCCTTAACATCATTGCCATGGATAAACCCAGATAAACGACCGCAGGGGTGGAACCAGTCCATTGTAACGGGTTCGATAATAAATATATGGGACTTTTTTTTTTTGTTTTGTTTTGTTTTGTTTTGCCTTTTCTTTTTTTTCTTTCTCTTTTTTTAGGGGAGGGAACGAGTTTGGATCTAGGGGAGGAACATTTGTATTGCGATTGTGGTCCACAGGAGTTCACAGGAGTGAGCTTGTAGTGGTGACTACTTTACAACACATACAGGCATCATGGGGAACAAAAGTAACCACCCTCCAGAAGGAAGTGTCAGCACCAATTCAGAGATGATTTGAGGATCTACATCCGATTGATATACAAATAAGCTACATGTTTGTTACTAGTTGAGGTACTTGAATGCATTTTTAAGATTTAACTCCTGAGTTTAGTATCACCTTAATATGCTACCTCTATGTTTTTGGAAAAGAAGTAGAACATGATAACTAGGGATGCACCGATAACGGGTTTTTTGGTATCGAGTACGAGTACCGATATTTTTTTTTTGGTTCTTGCCGATACCGAATACCCATTAAGGAAGCCAGCTGGGGTGTAATGACCTGCCACCTGGCTTCCTGATTAGCAGGGAAGCTGTCTCCATGCTCCCTTATTCACCATGTGACGAGGAAGCATGGAGCCGGCTTTCTGGCCAATTATGAAGCAGGTCGCTGTGTAATGACTCATTGCCCAGCTTCCTGATTGGACGAGAAGCTGGGCAATGAGTCATTACATGGCGCCCAGCTTTCTGATTGGTCTGGAAGCCAGCTATCTGACCATTCAGAAAGCCGGGGGGTGGGTAATGACTCACCATCCAACTTCCTGATTGGCCGGGAAGCCGGCTCCATGCTCTCTCCTCACAAGTGAGGAGAGAGCATGGAGCCGGCTTCCCGGCCAATCAGGAAGCCGGGCAGCATGTAATGACTCGCTGCCCGACTACCTGATATCGGAAGCTCAGGTATCGGGTTAGGCATCAGAGGATTTGGGCAGTTCAAGTATTATCGGTGCATCCCTATTGATAACACCATGCAGATGGGGGTCCCAGTGAAACCTCTGCCGAGGAACCCGTAGGAACGCGCTGCAAAACTGAAACATTACAAATGATAAAATGGCATAGCCGAAGAACCTTAATACTCAACTTGATCAATTCCGGATGTCACCTTTCTTGTTTACTTAGTACGTGTTACATTTATTGTTTGTTTTAGTACTTCTCAATAAATTGCCCTTTTATCAATTATATTTGATTTTTTTTTAAGAAAGAGAACTCTTAAAGGCTGATTATAATCTTTCTTTGAGAAATATAAACAGATACTGCCGTTTTTATGGTGACTTTGAATGCTTGTGGTTAGAGCTTTCGTTCTTTTTCACATGAAATTGTGCTTATATTTAAACTTGCAGACCCGCCTATGTAAACCCTACAGCATCTGAAACTGTAATGTGGCTTCTAAGGGCTTCACCTACACATGCAGAGCACCAGTGAAAAGTTTTGTTGTCTCGCAATGGATTGAGTAAAATTGCCTCAGTACTTCTATCACATTTTTCTATACTGTTCCCTGGCCTAGTGTCTACTGACCTTATATCACATCCAACATATATTGCAGTTTTTCAGCACCAGATTGTAGTTTGAGACCATGTCATTGTGATAAGAGTGTGACTGAAGAAGATTAACAGGGAAACTACATTTGTCTTAAACAGAAGATCTGTCCAATGGGGAGCATTATTATTGGGGATTTCAGAGCACAAAAACAATTGGGTTCTTTCTTTAATGTTTATTATTTCTGCTCATTGTCTATGCATGGCTCTTAGGCCCCGTTCACACCAGGGCGGTTTGGTCTGAACTGCCACATGAACAACACCATACATTCCTATGGGGACTATTCTGCGATTGCGCTACTCCATGTGATCCGAACTGCCTGCCACCCAAAATGCTCACTGAGCTATTTTTTCACACTCATCAGCGCAGATTTCATATAGATTTCAATGGAAACGCACTGATCAGCACGTTTTTGGGCTTCAGCGCTGAAATGCGATTAAAAACGCCCTTTTAAAATTCACGCGGAAACCGTGCTGAAACGCATCCACCCTGGTGTGAATGGGGCCTAACAGTGATACCAGTGGCAGGGTTTATCTCTCTCACGAAGCCACAGACTACTTACTGTATTTCCTTTTTGGTCCACCATGATGGTCTATCTAGTTTGCCTCTCTTTACTTTAACATCTTACCAAATTCTACTCCATTTGCAATATGTACCGGCTCAAGGAAGTACCAGCAAAATACCCATTGATCATGTCACAAGTTCAGAACTGTCCTGTGTACACTTCCTTTGTTATCTCAAGAAGTCTAATACAAGTGTTTGTCTTGTAGAGATAAGCCAAGTCGGAGAATTTGAGTTAGGCTGGCCATACATGAAAGCAGGATGAGCACGAGAAATCGCCTGATTCCCCCATCCATGCTCAACAGCATGAAAGGACAAATCTCCCCTGCTGACTTCTGTATTCTGACAACTGGCACCCGCTGCTGTCAGAATACTTAAACAGTGACTGCAGCTGATTGGCTGGTATATAGGTATGTAATGAAAACAAAAAGGTTATTATTTTTTAAAATTATTATTTAATTACTATGTTGAAGAAGGGAGAAGGCAGGAAACAAGGAAGGCAAAAATATAAGCAGATTAAACTTTAGCTTTAAGAAGCAAATATTTACTTAACTTTATATGAACTTAAACATGACATGTTGTCTTCAGTAACCGTACAGATTAATGTGTTCTGACAGCTATTGCCTTTCTCTTGCTGTTTACTGCAATAAAGCAATTAAATCAAGGCTGACTCCTCCCAGACTCACTACTGGTTGTTAAATTATCCCACCAGAGCTGTCACATTGCATACTGCACAGGATCTTGACATCCAGATTATTTTTTCAGTCAGGCTATTCATTGGAACAAGAGGGAACATGTATAGATTCCAGATGTATAAGCCGGCAGTGGATATTGTGTGCATCTTCAACCTTACAGTGCAATGGCTACTGCTATTATAAAGTTGCATTAGTAAATAATGGGGATACTACATCCCAGTGTACAATGAATATTGAAAGTGTAAATATTGCAACAAATAAATCAGTTCAAATGCTATCAGTGAAGCTATGCAGCTGTACTATAGCTAGAAAATGCTGGTCAGTTATGTCTTTATGATTGTTAAAGGGGCCAGCTAGCATGCGTTTCCATATCCCACTAAGTTCCACCCAACCACCAGCTCTAAACTTGGCTCAGTACATACTTTCACATTTGTTGGGTTTGTCTTCAAGTCATACTGCCCCAAAGCTTGCATGCAGCATTCAAGCCACACCTGTCCATTGCCTAGCTGAGCACAGCCTTTGTCTGAATTGTATATGATCCTTTGAATTCAGATTCATAATCTAAAAGCAAAACATATTCAGCACAGTTCTCCAATACATGTACACTTTCCTGTGTTATGTCTGTTTAGAAATGCTCCAAATACTTAAACATACCTGATGATCCCACCAGAAATGCAGTTGGCTCCTGACTTCCTGTAGCGGGCTGACAACACTTCCACTGCTGCACTGAAATCCCAGCCATTGTTGTCAGCCCTGCCAGAGTTCACCTGTGCAGGACTATGTCCCGCACACGGCTCTGCTTAGCTCCTGGTTCACACCTGGGCGTTTTACAGAGCGTAGGAACGCGCTGCAAAACGCCCTATGCCCAAAGAAGTACAGGAGCTTCTTTGGGGCGTATTTGCCGCATGTATCCATTAGGATACAGTCAGATAGCCCTCGAAACGCGCGTTTGTCGCGGCAAATGCGCATATTCGATACGCCTAGGTGTGAACACAGCCTAACTCTTCCTTGTTTACATTCTCAGCACTCGCTCCCCTCGAATACCAGCTGCCTGCTTTTTTGTGCCACTACATACTGAAGGACAAGGTAGCGCTGACAACAATGGTTGGGATTTCAGTGCAGCTGCGGCAGTGTTGTCAGCCCACTACATTACGTTAGGAGCTAACTGCATTTCTGTCAGGGTCAGCATGTATTTTTCATGCAGAGATGTAACATAAGAAATGTACATGAATTGGAGATCTATACTGAATAGGTGCTTTGCACTTTTGGCCCATAGGTTCAAAAAAGAATTTAGGGATATAGAGGACACCAGTTGCAGAACTAATTCTAAGGTTGGCCATACACTGTGAATTTTTTCTCGTGCAGCCCTGCGATCTGTTGTCCTTTGAAAGGGTTTTTCAGTAGATTTCTAGATGAGAGATTTCTGCCAAGATGGACCTTACAAACTAGGGTTTTTATTGCATTATTGTAAAGGTTTAGAGCTGCACAACAGCATATCTTATTTTAGCACATTCTAGCTCTGTTTAACTGGGCAAAGTTTAAAGGAAACATGCTAAAAAGGAGTATGGATCCTAATATTGTAAAATTGCTTCCAAAAATGTAAATGACCTGGCTGGCTTAATCACTTTTTGTGTCACTGACCCAGAACTGACATTAAAATAATGCATAGGATGTAAGTCAGTAGTCGCATCCTAATGTGCATACCTGTTCAGAGTTATTGTTTCTAATAGAACAAGGCCATCAGATCTGTATGACATACAAGAAACTAGTATTGTCAGATTGGGACAACAGTGAGGGCAACCTTCATACTTTCTTAGGACCATTATAATTTATGGGATAACACGAGTACCAGCTGATAGATAGACCTGCTCTTGGTCCCCTGTTTCATCAAGTGCTGGCTTCACAAAAATTGGTAAGGAAGTCCTGGACCTACAAGTCCTGTAAGCCTTGATCGAGGCCTCACTAGCCTCGATCCTCTGCAGTTGCCCAGGTCCCCATTAATGGCTGGTATTAAAACTAACTTTAAATGATCATCTCTACATCTGACACAAGGTAATATTAGTAACCAGGAATGCAGGGTTATCACTATTTATCTTTGCTCTTTAGACTGAAATAAGCAAAATATCAGATTCGATTTTCCAACCTGCCCAATAGCTAGCAGCGCCGACAATAGTCTTAGATAGTTCTCCAAAATGATCATTCAAGGTCCATGCACAGGTAGACTTTCACTCTATATTGCCAAAGGTGTGATGATTTGAGAACTGCAGTGTCTGGAAGAAAAATAAGCTACTGAAAATGTGGAAGGAACCCTTTTAATTTCCAGTTAGAAGGGATAAACCTCACATCATTGGGTGAAGTCATTTTCCTGACTCTTCTGCCTGGAAATATGTGCAGTTTTTTTTTTGTCTGGGGTCATGATGAGACTGTGTGTCAGCTGGAGCCTCTCAGCACACTGTATAAAGTCAGCAGTTCATCTTCTGAACTGTGAATGTCAGACCTTCAAACACGTCCCAGCCACTGAGCGTATCTGCTAAGTGATCAGAGGGACGGCTTCCAAATGCACATATGTTTTACTGCAATCTTTCATCTTGTCCTTACCCCGCTGGGTCAGGATCGACATGGGTGGCTGTTACTTAACTGCTGCTGCACTTTTATAACTGTTATACATTGGCATTGAGCAGAGTTACATGAGAAGCAAACAAATTATTGTTGCTGATTATTTATGAAACTTTAGGCAGGTTTAAAGGCACAAATAAATGCAGCCTTGTATCAGCCATTTGAAGCCCCTGTAGAGCAGGGCTGAGGTGTGAGAGGAAAAAGCAGTTCAAGGAGCCAATCAGTTCATGTGCTGACAAGAAGCATGCTGATAGAGAGACAGAGAGATGAGCTCATCGCTATGCTGCTTCTCCATGCAATCACAGGCTGTGGCGGGTCCTTGACAACCAGGGTTTTAGAGGAAATGAGCTGAATGATGCTGGCCATCAGACTGAAGACAACTAGTGGCAGAAGAAAGTAGTGCTGGGGGAAGCTCTGAACTGATGGTGAATTTGCAGCAAAAGCTGGTTTCTTATTTTAATTTTTAATGGGCCATTCATTTTATCTTGTTATTTTGGGCTTGGGTTCTGCTTTAAAAAATAAAAAGAAGCTGACTGGGCTCTATTTGTATCATTTTTACATGGCAGTACCCAAGGACAGTTTTAGAATATTGCAACCTCTCCAGTAAAAATAGAGTTGTATAGCTTCCATTTCTGCTGCTATGTGCATCTTTGTTTTTCGAACACTGTCCCTCTTCCTCAGCATTGTATACTGTAGTTGACCAGGTCTGAACCAGGTGACAAAAACCTCAGTTCCTCAAATGTATTAGTTACTACTTGAGTTCTTTCTCTCCGCATCTCTGTAACATAAAGGGGAGGCATTCTGTAGTCCACAGGGAAACTGTGCTGATAACAATGCATAACATTTTAGTACAGGAGAGGCAGGGTACAAATACATTTACAGTAGAAGCTCACATGATTTCTGGTAAGAACAACAGCTATTTTCCACATTTGCACCATTCTTTTAGGGACAATATGTATATGTATTAGGGCAGCAGTGGTGAACCTATGGCACGCGTGAGGCCCCTCTGGAGGCATGCATGCCTAGGCAGGAGTGTCAAATTCATATCGCCCAACGCCCGGCAGTTCCGGACGGGTAGTTTTTTCTACATTTAGCCTTGCTTCGTGCAAGCATGGCTAAATGTACAGCGGGGAAGACACTGCTCGAGTTGTACAAGTGATCTCTGTCATGCCGCCGAGAAGTTAAGTGAAAAAAAGTTTAAAAAATAATAAAATTTAAAAAAAATACTTTTTTTTATAAAAAGTAAAACATAAAATAAATTAAAATCAAAAAGTAAGTAAAAAATAATAATTAAGATAAAACAATATTAAT
>NW_017306499.1:703505-707000 GCF_000935625.1 Nanorana parkeri
AGTAAAAAATAATAATTAAGAAAAAACAATATTAATCAATAAAAATTATTTAAAAATAAAGTAAAAGATAATAAGATAAAAACATTTAAAAAATATAAATAAAAAAAGTGATGAAGTAAAAAATAATTAATTAAGAAAATATAAAATGCTTAAATGTTTGAATATGTGTGTTTCCCTATTCTTCATAAGGCAGTGAACCTGAACATTTTTTAAACCCCAGTGCCCAAACTAAAACACAATACCAAACTTTGTTGGCAGTTTAAAAAAAATTATTTGATTTTACGTTGTCGTTTGGGCACACGGGCTCAAAAACGTTAGCCATCACTTTATTAGGGAAATGTAGTTACCCATCACTGTATTAGGGAAATGTAGAGATGTCCTGCATTGTTTTTTCTTTTATGCCCAGACACACACGTATTTATACTTTATGGTTGTACAGTAGTCTGTACATATTTCTTTAAAGACATGTATAACTATTTCATATTTCCCAGGCTTAATCTATATAAATTTAAGCGGGACAGTCTGACAAATTCAAGATGGCCCTCGAGCGTCATGTCTGCCCTTCTTTACTCAAGAGGGGAAAGTAATTGAAATTTGATGTTATGTTCTAAATTTGTTGCTTAATATATCTATACTGTCTTGATGATTCATGACAAAAAAAACTCTTACTGACTGACCTGCAGAGACTCCGCCACTGCAGACGTCAAGAGGCTAAATCCAGACATCCTCGCTTCTGACAACAATTTGTTCCTCTGTTATGTTAGTTGATTGGTTTTGGGGTTGCGTGAGTTGCCGACCCTCTGAGCACACGTGCTTTTCATGAAGACCCTGGAGGCAAATGACACAGCCCTTCTCTGACTGATATGAGAGAGAACAAAGAGAACAAACTTTATGTATCCTTTATCATTCAGCCAGCGATTATGAGAATCATTGAAAAGCGCTTTGTCTTAAAGTGAACCAGTTCTCTGTTTTAAACTTTTATGGCTTGTCCACACCAAAACAGTGTGTTGCAACGCACATGTATTGAGTCAGACAACCCATTCATAATGAATGAGCTGTCACTGCACAAAAAACAGGTCCTGCACAATTTTAGTATGCACAAAGCACAGACTATATATGCATATGTGTATTTCAGTGCACATAAACGCAGGCGCATTGTAGCACACTATAGATGAGCAGTAATGTGCAGCTACCTTTCTCCGTGCACTGGAATGCAAATCTGCACTGTGTTACCATTTGTTTCGGTAATGCGTGTTATAAAGCAAGAAATTGCACACATTCTATTGTGAATGAGCCTTTAAAAATAAAAGCTGATAGTGGGCATTGTGATGTATGCTATTCAGAAGGACATTTCATTTTAGAAGGTGAAAATGGAGTACAGGTTCACTTTAACGGAACCCTTTTATGACAGAAATATGGAATGCAATTGTTGACTTCCCCCACTGTAATTGTTGGTTGCCTGTCTATCATGAATACCTTCTTTCTTTATGGCTCCGTGCAATTGACCCAGAACATGTACTGCATATAGATAAGGATTTCTGGCTTTTTTCTAATCTTTCTGTTTTGTGCACTTGTTCTTAGATCGTGATTTAGAAGGCATTAAAGCCAGTGGGTAAACATAACTGCCAGGCAACAAGCATTTTAAGAAGGTAGTCAGCAATGACAGTCCTCATATTTCAACCATGAGGCTACATTTGGACATGCACAATAACTATTTTCCCACCACTAACAGGGTTATTCACAAAAGGGTGAAGAGTTTGGAGAAAGCAGAAGTGAACAATCCAGGACAAAATAGCCGATTTGGAAAAATTATCTAATTCAGCTCACTAGTTGTCCTAGATCAGGGGTGCCCATTAGGTAGATCGTGATCTACCAGTAGCTCTCAAAGCTGATGCTGGTAGATCACGAAGGGTGTGAATGGCGGCCCTTTTATTCCATTTTGCTATATTTATTTAGCTGTGCACACATGATTACCTGTTAGCCTGAGTCTGCTTGGCCAAGCTCCCTGACACCTTTCTGGTGAATACTGGTGGTTGAAGTGCTGTGTATTACATCAAAGAATATTAGTTTACACAGCCTGTTGCAAAATACAGCAAGGTGAGCCAGGAGAGAGAGCAGGGAGAGACAGCCAAGAGAGTGAAGAGAGACAGCCAGGGGAGAGAGCAAGGAGAGACAGCTAAGAAATTGAAGAGAGACAGCCAGGAGAGAAAATGAGGAATGACAGCCAGGAGAGAGAGGAATGACAGCCAGGAGAATGAGCAAGGAGAGACAGCCAGGAGAGACAGCCAGGAGAGAGAGAGCGAGGGAGGTTTTATTTCGTTGGTAGATCTCATGTAACTCGTCATTTGAAAATTAGATCTCAACACAAAAAATTGTGGGCACCCCTGTCCTAGATAGTTCACTTCTCCTTCCTTCTCCAAACTCTTCAGCCTTCTGTGAATAACCCTGTAAATGTTATATGTTAAAACGATCTGTGCACGTCCATACAATAGGCAGGCAGTGTGACAGCACATTTAGTTTTGGTCCTAACAACAGCTGCTTGGCTAATTGATTGTTTCAGAGAACGATCGACCATAGCAGTAGGGTAATACCTATGAACCTGAAGCTTTTTGTTGGCTAGAGCAGACAACAGTCATCATATGCCTCTATGTATCTGCAGAATGCCCATACTTCTTTGCTATGAACATTGCTTCTATGACAAACAGCCCCAGCAAACCCAAAGTATGGCCTGGGACAGCGGGTACTTACTGACTAGGTTGGGGCAATTGTGGAGCAAAGGGCTCCAGAAAAGGAAAGCCTTTGAGAGAAGTCCAGACTCCTGTACTTTGAGGGCTCTGGAGTCTGGCCAGTGAAAGAGTGGGTAGGTTTATTGGCTGACACAGTCTACGCTAGTTTTTTTATACTGTAGTAAGCCACAAGGGTTTAACAAAGAGTGTATTGGGTGATTACTAAGTCCATGTTCACACCTAGGCATTAGGACGCTCAAAGCTAAGCGCAACAAAACTCTCAACACAAGAAATCCCTTTAATTTCAATGACACCTGTTCACACCTGAGAGTTTTGTCACAGGCTGTAAAATGCAGAATGCTGAAAAAATGACATTAGTTTTTTTTGGCAGATTACAGCGTGTTTGGCCCATTAGACTTCAATAGAAATGCCTGGAAACACGCAACACAAGAGTGTTGCACATTTCTGTGTGTGTTTTTTGCACGCGCTTTCCCTTTCAAAGCAGTGTATTTCAATCTGCTCGCTAAAATGCACATCTTCATGTGCGAGCATCTAACAAGGGCAAAAAAGTACAAAAACATGCTAGATGAGGCGCCAGGCCCGGATTCCCCACAAGGCCACCGAGGCCCGGCCGCGGGGCGGCGCGTAGCAGACGGGCGGCAGCGCCGTGGAGTCCCACGATGCCCGGAACATGTAGTTTCCGAGCGCTGGGCGGTAAGTGGGGAATCCACGATGTCGCCGTGATCACTTGTAATATGTGTGCAGTCCC
>NW_017306499.1:707025-790039 GCF_000935625.1 Nanorana parkeri
GGGGGGGCTGGTTGCCGGGGAGGGGGCGCATTGCGGAACCTGGCCTTGGGGCGGCAAGGAGAGTAAATCCGGCCCTGTGAGGCGCTAGACAAAGCACGCGCTAATAAGTGTGAAAACACTGACGCCTATGTGTGAATGAAGCCTTACAGACTGGGGAACATGTGTCTCTGAGAGGCCCTGTCTGTGCTGTAAATAGGGCTGCTTTATGACGTATCCCTAGGGGACAGATCTTTGACACCCTGGGCTCAGAGGAAGAGGATTCAATGATGCTGAGCATCATTTAACCTGGAAGAACCACAAAGAGGTAGCAAGTATTGCAGCTTGAGTTATCCTGAAAATAGCCCAAATCAGTGGTCCCATAAAACGGCCAAAGCCGCATGAATAGGCAAATTTAAATGCAAAAACATGAACAAAACTGGCTATTCTCAGTGCAAGGCCCACAGTGATCATTTGAAGAAGATTTAAGTGGAAGATCTTCTATAAACCAGGATATATCAAACAGGCAGCACTTTAATAAGAAATACTACAGAGTTCAACTTTTCAATATCCACATGGTTCTAGAACCTTTTAAAATGTAATAAAATAGAGATACATCCTAAGGCTGAGAATAGCTTTGTGATGATCCTATACCTTTAACATTTTGCTGGACCTCCAAGGAGTAGTCATAAAGTAGGTGTTTTCATTTCCTTCTGCCAGGCTTCTCCTGCTCTTTGTTTGACTTCCTGAGCTCTCTGGGTTTTGTTAAAAATATTATAAATTCCCACACTCCGAGATTAAGTTATCTTTGTGGTCTCTGGGACTGATTAATACCACACACACTGTTTCAGACATGAAGCATATTAGCCATTGAGCTGGCTTCCAACAATGGTTTTTTCCAAATATATGACTGCTTGCTGTTGATGTTTGTTTGTCGTGCTTGACTTAATTAAGTGTTTGGGGTTTAAAACAGTGATCCTTCCCAAATTCCAGCCAGTATTTAGGTCAGGATAAACTGCTTTCTCTTTAATTTAGACAAAATATACCAGTCTAAATAACTTAAAAAGGCCAGATAAGTAGCATCTCACTAAGGCTGGTTACTGGAAGGACATTTTTGTAAAGGGATTGGAGACAATATTGTGAAGAGCAGTATTATAGGGCTTACTTTTATTTGTGTAGGCTATACTGAAAGTTGTGATTATCTCTTGTTTATCTTTTCTTTGTCCATGCTTTTTAGATTATCTGCCAGCATATTATACATTGTGCTCAGCAGCGGTTAGTGCAATGGATCAGTAAAATGGGTGACTTATCACACCTCCAAAGAGGACAACTCATTGGTGCATCTGACTGGGGCATCTGTGCTCCTAACAAGAAATTGTTTTGTGTTTCCAGAGTAACAGTCTTGATGGTTATGGCTGCATACACAAAACATGCCAAGATCTTATTGGTGGAGAAGAATAGTGGCTGATAACGTAAAAAATGTAGGATCTTCTTCCATGGATATTGGCATTCTCTTCAGATTCTAATTTGTGGAAACAGGGTCTTCAGAGTGCATAGTGAGTTCTTCTGACACTTGCTGCATTAGTTTGACCACAAACCTTTTTTTGTGTTCGATGGTCTCTTTCATTCAGTTTCAGTTTTCAGGTACTCTTCTTCCTTGCTCTGTTTTACAAACTTGGACAGATTTGTACCCTTACCCTTTATTTAAACAATAGTTAATTCCTCCTGAAATGTAATGAAATTAAAAGCAATTGTCTCATGTATACCTGCATGCCTTTGGTATGTCATAAAGTAAAGCAAAGAAAGTGTGAAAAGAATAAATGATTGCTGATTCTAGAAAGATTCTAAACTGCCATGTAATTATTTGTTGGTCCCCCTAGCAAGGATTATAAATAATTGAATCATAATGATATTTTAAACTGTTTTCTGTAATTAGTATCACACATGTCTTCAATCGTATAACTAGTCAGCAAACTTATTTATATGGAGAAAAGTAGTCACTCTGCTGTTTGCTGTCATTGTGTGCACCACACTGAACATGGACCAGAGAAAGCAAAGGAGAGAGTTGTCTGAGGAGATCAGAAAGAAAATAGATAAATATGTCAAAGGCAAAAGTTATAAGACAATCAATAAGCAGCTTCATGTTCCTGTGACTAAAGTTGCAAATATTAATATGTTTAAGGTCAATGAGACTGTAGCCAGCCTCCCTAGATGTTGCCTCAAGATAAATGAACTCCAGATCGAACAGAAGCATAAAGCAAATGTTAGAGTAAGGCTGGGTTCACACCTAGGCGTATCGAATATGCGCGTTTGTCACGCGTTCTGTGTCGCGCGATTCACGGTAAAAAAAATGCGCTGTATCCCAATGGAAACGCGCAACAAAAATGCCCCAAAGAAGCTCCTGTACTTCTTTGGGCGTAGGGCGTTTTGTAGCGCGTTCATACGGCCTGTAATACGCCCAGGTGTGAACCATACCCATAGGAAATAATGGGATTTCGGTGTTTGAGCGTTTTGCAGAGCGTAGGAACGCTACAAAACGCCCAGGTGTGAACCGGGCCAAAGAGTGAAGAAAAACTTCTTAAGAGATACAAACTTAACTCCAAGGTCAAGGCACATCAGTGTCGAAACCCACCGTTTGTTGCTTTTTGAGCGACAGTGGGCTCAAAGGAAGAAGACCCAGGAGGACTTCACTGTTGAAAGAAAAACATAAAAATGTCAAACTGGAATAAGCTAAAATGCATATTAACAAGCCACAATGGTTCTAGGTACCTACTACGAAATATGGAGGCTTGGTTTTGCTTTGAAGCTGCTTTGTTGCATCTGGCACATGGTGACCTGCACAATGAAATCTCAAGACTGCCATAAAATTCTGGAATGAAATGTACTGCTCAGTGTCAGAAAGCTCTGTCTCAGTTGGAGTTCATGGATCCTCCAATAGGATAATGACCCAACACACACAACTAAAAGCATTCAAGAATGGCTAAGGATATAACACCTGACTTGTCTAAGGTGACATTTTTCTATATGCTATGGAAAAAGCTAAAATTTGCAATCTGGAGGAGGCACCATTCAAACCCAAGACAGCTGGAACTGTTTGCTCAAAAAGAATGGACCAAACTACCTGTTGGCAGGTGCAGAAGTCTCATTGAGAGCTACAGATATCACATGTTTGCAATGATTACCTCTAAAGGCTGTGCAACAAAATATTAGGTTAAAGGAGAACTATGAGGTGAGTGAAAATCGCTCAGCCTCATAGTTCGAGCCGACGTGTGACAATGAAACTGTCACATGTCGGCTCAATAGATCGGGAAGTGAGCGAACACATACCATCGCTCGCTCACTTCTCGATCATGTCCCTGCAGAGAGCCGTGACTGTCAGTCACCGGTCCCCGCAGGGATTCCCCCCTCCCCTCTCCAATTCTCCAGCGCTGACTGGAGGAACGAACGGGGGAGGGGGCGGGTATAGCTGGCTCTGCCTCTAGATAGGCAGAGCCAGCTGTCACTCAATCAGCTGGGTGGATCTCGACAGTATTGTCGGGATCCGTCCCAGCTGCGGCAGTCTCAGAATACCGTGAGCTGAAGCTCGCCATATACTGAGCTTTGGGTCAGGGGAGGACGCTAGTTTATGTCCTCCAGTGACCCTTCAGAGAACTATGGGGAAAAACACTTGCCCCATAGTTCTCTTTTAAGGCTCCCATCATTTTTATTCATGCTATTTTTATTTCTTTTATTATTTCAAATATTCTGTTGAATCAAAAATAGAAAGCAAAGTCTGATTTTTATTAAATATGGAATAAACAATGCTGTATTCCAAATACTTTTTCTCCATTATTTCAGAGAATTGTTGGTTCGTTTTGCATGAAATATGTCCACATTTAGTGAATACAACGTGCCACTTGTAGTCTGCAAAAGAAGCCTGTGTGACAAGGTGACAACACTTGAGTACAGTTGGAAGACAGGCACAGAGTCTTGTCATCCTATGATAGTAAGTGTCTGAACAATCACTTTCATGACTTTCATTTTAATGAAAGCTACAGATATAAAAAGATTGACGTAACGTCTGTCATATGCCAAGGCTTATTTGAGGATTTCAGCAATTGGGTTTACATATCCATTATTAGAGATTGTATCCTGGTGGAAATTGAATCCAGGAATCCAGCAGTAGATAGGCAGAGAAGGCACCAAATTCGTATGCAGCTCAGTGATGTCATGTGACCAAATGCTGAAAGCCACATAAAAAGCAGATGCTGCAAGATGTGTTGAAATAAACAATGTCCTAGACTAGAGGAACTCCCACCTTTCACCATTAAGCGCCAACCAATGCAACACCATAGCACACTTTCCACAGTAATCTGTCTCTACCATGAAAAGGCAAGTTGGTTGTGTTTGCACTTAGACCAAACCTTTCTAGTTGTCCCCTGCATTATACTCTATGCCTTTTAAGCCCAACTTTCCCAAAACATATTTAGGGATGAGGAAGAGTAATACAGTGAGGATTGCTTGGAACCTCTGTTATGTTTTAATTCCTGCCTTTGTGCTCATTTGGAAGACTTTCCTTTACTTCCTGTCCCATTGATGGGGGCTTAGAAGGAGAAGAAATGATAAGAAATTAGAAAAAAGGCATCAACATTTTTTTTTCTATGTAGTAGAGTAAAGGTTCGAACCTGTCTGAGGTTTTTATTGCTATCTGTGCATTCCTGTGCTGGTGACCCCAGGTCCCCCAATTTCCCAGTAATACAAAATGAAGGGTAATTTCTCAAATTGGGTCACAAACCGCAATTAAAACCTGACTGAAGCTATAAAGCTTCTCCGGTCTATTTTAAACTTAAAGGAAAACTATTTGGCTGGAGTTGGGCTTGAAGTTCCCCATGCTTGATGTCTCATCTAATTGTGGCTTCCCGAAAAAAGAATTTGATTTCTATGTCAATAGTGTCCCGCCGCTTGTCTGGCAGCTGGTTTTCCGCTGGATCTGGAGTTGATATTACCTCATCCCATGTGAGACTGAACTCTTCACCTTGTCATGTAATCGGGATAGATATTCTAGCACATGCTCTATCTTTGAGGTCATTATCAGACATAACAGTGCTACAGTACTGATGTCTCATCAGACTCAACTATGAATACAACAATTCATCTTATTTGTTTTAACGCAGCTTTTGTAGTCAAACTTGTAGTTACAATGAGTTGAATGTCAGTAACAAAGTAAACCACTTTTTATTGGTACAAGAAGGGGTGGAGTTCTCCTTTTTTTCTCGCTTTGGGGTGTTGTTTGGTTCATTGTGCTCTCACGCTTCATCTAAACCGAGACTATTTATAAGTGATAACAGGCAGTAAATAACAACAACTTGATAAAATGAGGTTTCCTTAATAGACCAAAAAGCTTACTGTGGTTTCCAGCTCTACAGCACACATTTTGATAAATGACTCCCATTCTGTTTTGGAGTATGATTTTTGAACAGTCATTAAAATTCCACAGAGTTTCAGTTTTTCTTTCCTTTGTTAACTTCTGGTTTTAGCTATTGTTTATTTTTTAACCAGATTGTTTGACTGTTTTGAATCATTTCAATGAACCTATATATAAATATTTAGTATTCTTTAATAATAAAATGTATTTAGAGTTTATTTATTGTTTCTACATTGGAGTGGATTCCATTATCTACAAACTTTGCTTTGCATTAGGGCTTGTTTTTATTTAGCTGTGTGTGGATATTCTAAATCTGGAAATATAAAGCTCAAATTTCAGTAGAGTGCAGCCGAATTTTAAGCAGTGCGTGGCCCCATCGTCTACCCTCCATTCGATAAAAGTTGATTTTTCTTTTTTTAAGGAGCTGATGTGAAAATTCTCAGCTAAACCACCTATCATTATACAGTAGCTAGATAGGGGGGTGCGGGGCTGAAGTGAAAAAAAACACCAATGCATGGCCAGCCTTAGTCCCCATAAGTGGATACTGACAGGGTTATTAAGAAAAGGGTGAAGAGTTCGGAGAAGGCAAGAGAAGTGAACAATCTAGGACAATATAGCTGATTTTGGAAAACTTCTCAAATTCAGCTCACCTTCAGTTCCAGTATATTGTCCTAGATTTTTCACTTATCCTGCCTTCTCCAAACTCTTTACCCTTTTGTGAATAACCCTGTTATAGGTGTTCATTCTGGTGGTTTTCCTATTGCCATTGAGATCCTTGTTTTGGCATGCCTATGTAGCTTAGAAATAAACATGTGGGCTCACCTTAACTGGTAGAGCTGCTCAAAAGTCTTAAGCTGGCCATATACTGTTTTTTTTTTTCGTTTGGGCTGGTGGCTGAATAAAAAAAAAAATAAAGCTTTCCTCTTACCACGCTAAACAGTGTGGATGGAAGAATCTCCTGCTCTGTGTTTTGACAGTGGGTGTGCAACTGAAAGAATACTTAAACAGTGATGGCAGATGATTGACTGTTCACTGGAAGATTTTCCATGCGACTTCTTCGCTTTTCTGATCAAAGGATGCCAGACGGAAGGCTGCCGGCAGGGGCACCTACTGTGCGAATTTTATCGCTATAATTAAAATAGTTACCAGAGCTGGTCTGTCCGTCTTCTGCTTAACCTTCATGTTGGCCTTCAAATGTTATAGGCAGCCTTAGTGGCCAATAGAAAAGCATAGGAGTAAGGGCTGTTGGGGAAGAGCATGACCATGCCTGCTCTGTTTGCATAATAGAGTGCTCTAGGTGGATACCTGCAACCATCTAGAGATGCTTAATCTAAGAACTTGGGGCTACTGTACCAGGAAAGGTGAGCCCATATTCGGAATTTAAGGTGGTCTCACATATAGGAAAAATGTCATAGGAAACAAATAATTCTGGCATGTGTAGTGGATAATTGGTTCAATTATATTATGTGAGCAATTGCTTCAAATAGCATTAATTAGAATAGCTGACGGTTTGTCTTATTTGTGGTTGTACGAAGGAATATGAGAGCATGGATTGAGAAGCTGATTGGTTGCTGCAGGCTACTGTTTGAGATTTTGCCTGCTCCAGTTTTGATAAATCCCTTTTATTATCATTTGATATTGGCTTTGGCTAGTGCATGATATAGACTGACTGATATATTGTCTCACCATATCGATTCTGTAAATGGTCAGAGAAGTCAGAGACAAAAAACAGCATCCGATGACCTAATTGTTTGTTATTAGCCACCACTTTCTAATGGTATCTGCACTCACCACACACATCTTTATGCCAAGTAAGGGCATTCAAATTCTTCTGGATCCTCTATTTATTCCTAGAAAGAAGAAGCAGTCTTTCACACATTGGAGTACAAATGACCACAACTAAGAATTTAAGCAAGACTATCTTAACACAGGGGAAGCCCTAATGTTCCAGCAGTCTAATCATTGACTGATGGTTATATTCCTTTTATGAGTACTCAGCTGTAAAGGAACTTGTCATGAGAGGAGCATGGAGGCTGCCATTTTTTACCTCCAAATACTGTCAGGCTTGACCCAGGACAAATATGTAAATGAGCACTTCTGACTTCTCTCTGACTTTGTTAATCTGGATACTTGTTTTAGATGAGTAAAGGTATTTTAACTGAATAAAGGATAATACATAAAATGAACGCTTCAAGGAACCAGCATTTATATGTGAGCAGGTAAGTAATAGTACTTTCTGTACTCCTCATCACAAGTTTACTGATTTTAGATTGAAGTTAATTTATTCTCTAAACCCCTGGTGCCAAACACGTGGCCCAGGGCTTGCATTCGGCCCGCCAGCTCCCCGTGTGCAGCCTGCTAAGCGCTGGGCACCAGGTAACCACAACTGCAATGGCTTTTGATCAGCACACTGGTAGCCTTTGTTCACTATTTAAGTGCACTGGAGCTAGAATGCACTCAGCGTAGTTAAAACATTTTTTTTTCCTACTTTATTCACCCCTGTTAGTCTGTCACAGACTGTTCATATTGTTTGTAACCTATGTTGTGAAGAGAGCATTTTAAGACCTAATGCAAAGAGAGCAGTTACTAACTTACTAAAGGATATTGTGATATTTTAATTGAAGAGTACCTGAAGTGTTCACTTCCTGAGCTCATCAGTGGCTTTCACTTCCTTCCCGGACTATCAACTGTGTGGTTAAGTAACACAGCAAGACACTCATTTAAATGCCTATACCTTTTAACACCTCATCCAATTAATGTACTGTAATTTTATACAGGTCCCCATTACAAACATATACATACAAAGAGCTTCATTTCTTATACTGTGGAGAACAACATGAGTGCAATATCCATGTATGATAATGTCTATATGTGTATATATGATAATAACATATACGTTTTGCTGCTGACTTGAAATATAGACATAAGTCACCATTTCTGCCAGTGAAGCTTTTTTTCCCAAAAAGGGGACAATGGGATGGTTCAGAATTCTGTATGCATTTTGGGAATTTCAACACCAATCAGCTGCAGTCACTGAGCAAGTATTCTGACAGTGGTGGGTGTGCACAAACAACAGCCAGGCAACGTAGATATCCCCATCCACGCTGTTTAAGATGGGGGAATTAAATGTAGGGTCTGGTTTATCAACACTGTGCTGATGATAAACTGCTACCTGCAATGGCCATTTTAGTGCTTTATCATAACACTTTAATTAAACAAGCTTTATGTCTTCTATATAATTGTTTATACACACTGACATTTGGATGGCCAATTAAGATTCTATAGACCTAATTAGCTAAAATTCCCTGAGGGTATAGCTGGAAAATAATAAAACAGTAGTAGCACTGCCCTGGTTCCAGCCTTTCAACTCTGACACAGGCGGTTATTCACTATTGAGCTGAAGGATACAGCTATAGCTTTGGCTGATCCTTCGGCTCTCTTTGGCCACCGTTGGTTCAGTCGAACCCAAGGGCTGCTGTACGGGCTATTCACAATAGCCCATTCACAATAGCCCATTCACAATAGCCTGTATAGCAGCCAATGGTGGCCGAACAGCTCAGATGAGCCGAAAGCATATGCTTTGGCTCCATTGAGCCGAAGTGACAGCCAGAGCTGGGCGAACGGCCTGCCTGACAGCTGTGCGAAGCCAGCCGTGATCAGCGTCCCCAAATTACCTGGGGACGCTGATCTGTTATTAAACAATAACAATTGGGCCCAGTTGTTTTTCTTTTTTTTATTATTACTTTTTTTAAATATCTTTATTTATTTTTTAATTTGACCATTTCTTTACATTTATGAAATATTGTTTCAACCTTTTTTTTTCTTTTTTCAGTCTTTTTACTGATTTTCTATTCTGCTCAGTACCTCTGCAGCATTCGGCTATTCACTCACTGCCGTTCGGCCCCTATGAGAATAGGGGCAAACGGCAGCGAGTGAGCTGCCAGAGCTTCGGCTCAGCTGATCCAGCTGTTGGATCGGCTGAGTTGAAGTCCCTTTGCCCTTCAGCTCAGCCAAACATGCAGAGCATGTTCGGCTGACCGAAGGCACCCGATATACGGCTGATTTCGGCCGATGAGCTGAAGTGAATAGTCGAACGTGGCTCTGTTCACTTCGGCTCGGTTATTCACTCGGCTGCCTTTGGCAGCTTTGTGAATAACCCTGTTAGAGATCACATGTTTTTGATACAGCAATTGTTGATTGTTGTTGGCAATCAGTATATCAGTGTCTTAAGCCCCTGTAATGTAGAGGAGCTGAGGGTCAAAAATCACTAACTTCCATTTGAATAAGCCTTTTTTTAGAGCCCTAAAAACCTTACTAATTAAACAATTGGGGGTCCTACACTATCAGCAGTGCTGAAGTGTGTGAACCCTGCAAACTCTGCAAGTGTTTTGACCTTTGCCCCTTTGGATTCTAGGTCCAGGCTGTGTAAAGGGCCCCAACATCTATCCAAGTCAATAGTAAGCCCCACCCACTCTTCTTGTCATTCAGCTTTTCAAATGCCTGATCATCTACTGCCTACTAAAGTTCTGGCATGTGACAGTTGATGAACAAGGGGAAGGTGTAATTCTGGAAGGGGGCAGAGTGTAATCTCAAATTTGGTAAAAGTGGAGGAGCCAGGTACAGCCTTGGCATATGACCCAAGGGTTTTAACAGGAACTCAGACAACAATTTGAAGGTTACCACAGGTATTTGTAGGCACTAAAAGGTCCTGCTGTTCAGCACTGTTCGGCACCCTAGTAAAATGCTATGTCAGGTTCAATTTAAAGGAAATATTGTTTTCCTAGAAAAAGTTGAACACTATAGATCTAAAAAGGAAAGCCGTGGTTACATGAGATTTGTTTGTGTGTATTTTTTAAATATTACTTAATCCGCACATATTTTAGGACTTTTCTGATTACATAGAACCATTTGCTACCTTTAAATTATGAGCGTTAAATATATATATAGATAGATAGATAGATAGATAGATAGATAGATAGATAGATAGATAGATAGATAGATAGATAGATAGATATAGATTAGACTTTTTAAATATTTCGAAAAATCACCTCCCTTGTGCACCTGTTGTCTGAAATCTGGGTCATTACATTTTCTTTGTAGGCTGGGGTTACTCGGTATTAGTATCACATCCCACAGAGCTGTAGAATTCACGGTTCTCAGAAGACGACAAAAGATAAGACATGGAGCTTTCAAACTGATTCATCCTATGGTTTCCATATGTGTCAGTAATACAGCTCATGTGATCTGGTTTCACAGAAGCTATAACATTTGTGAAAGTCTTAATATTTCAGCTGCTGCAATTGCTCATCTCCTGCAGTATTTCAGTGGTCTTTACCTCTCCGTTTAGATGGGGCTTTGAGCCAACATAATTTGATGCCAGTTTCATATTTGTAACTTCCTGTCTAGATAGCTGATTCATTTTTTTACTTTAATCTGACAAGTACAAGTGAATCTGGAGTTACATCTTTATCTTCCTCTTATAGATGTCAGCCGCATTCTGAGTAATTCTAGACTGTTTTAAGATTTTAAAACACAGAATATGAGCTTTGGTTTATGTCTTAGAACCTGAAATCCGTAGACAGGTGTCAGCTTTGCTGTTAGTATTCTGCCGGTTAGAATAATATATTCTGATAAAGAAGCAGACGGATTAATCTTATATTCTTGCAGTGTTAATACTTATCTATCTTCTCAATAGTGATGCATATGTCAAATGCAAACAAATGAAGTCCCCGCTGCCGCAGCCTGCCTGGGGAAGGGCAACGTGTAAATACTGTCTGGCATAATGTTGGGTGCATCAAGATAATCATGGCTATCACATTTAATACTGACACATAGCATTTGTGCTGCTACTAGAAATGTAAGCCCTCAAACAAATCGTTTCGTTTTAGATTTTTCTTTCAGGTTTCAGGTCTGAACGCCGTTTCCTTTCGTTATTCGGATTTCCGTTTTAGTTCCGGATGGGGTTTTCTGATTGGCCAGGAAACAGTCATGTGTCTGATTTAGTTTAATTTTGAGTAAAATTCAGATGATACGAAATTTCGTTAAGAGAACATTCAGATTAGTTTGCATTCGGCCTCATTGGAATCCGGACATTTGGATGCATCATGAACATTCATCCGAATTTGTTAGTGGGCATGGGTCTTGGGTGCGGTTCTCTCTTTTTATCTTGGGGGTGGGTGGGCTTCAGATTTCTCTGCCTACAGGCTCCTGAGAAGTAAATCCGGCCCTGGCTGCTAGTTCACTTTATGGGAGATAAGATATCAATAAAGTTTTGCGATGGTTACTTTGTTCAAATGAATCCAAAGTGCTATAAACCGTGTAGGGAAGCCAAATTCAAAGTGAAGTTATCCTTTTAAGGATCAGGTCACCCAAACCCGATCTTTCAGTTTTTGGAAGATGCTCATTAGGTAGACCATTTAATGGTTTCTTATATCTCTCTCTGACTCAAAAGTTGCGATCTTTTCACTTGAGCTCTTTGGTCTGCGCACCTGCAGCACTTACTACAAGATGGTTCTACTCTCACTGTTGTTTTTATTTTATTTTTTGGGAAATGGTTCACCTCTAGGACCTGCAGCCAGCTTTATTGCATTTTCAGTACTAAACATTGCCCCTTTACAATAGGTGTCTGAGGAATTTTCGAACAAACACAAAACTCTTGGTACTTTTCACAGATCTTAGAAGTAGATTACATCTTCTCACCTTCCCATCCTCAAACCCCCTAATCCTCTATTTTTTTATTCAACTAAAGTTGACGTTGTCTTTAAATTTTAGAGTTAAACACAAATTATTAAACAAATTAAAACTTTGTACACCAGAAATGATTCATGACCCATTCACTGGAGTGACTTTGTTTAGTATTGTGGCTGTTCCTTTGTTCCTTTTGTGAAACAATTTATTTACTTGCTAATTAAACAGAACATTTCCTGGACGTGGAAGTCTTTCCTGTCTGCATTAGAATGAACTTGACTTTTCCAAAAGTTCAGATGACCTGAGCAAAGCTATCAGTCTGTTTATTGATTTTTGTGGGTGTTAGAGAGAGTAGATTACATGGGTAGATTAGGCTGGCCATAGATGATCATATATCTTACCAAGAATGATGTGCAGGTACTGTAACTTGTTCATTCCATAGGTCACGCTAGGACAAATGGCAGTCATGGCCTGGCACAGTGGATAACACTATTTCCTGCTGCCAAACATAGGATACATTTGGGCCAAGAATTGTTATTTTATATCTGATTGTCCTGTAATTATTTAATTTATTCCAAATGGTCACTTTTTCCGGACAGTCTGTAATCAGTAATTGTATTGGAAGGATGGAAAATCAATTTGCACAATGACTGCAGTGTACATATCGGTGGCCACTGTGCACTTGTTTTTCTTTGCAAAGTCACGATGTTCAAGTTGGCCGAAGATATCAGATAAATGGATTGTTCAGATGTTTCTAGTCTATACAACCTTGGTTTGCACTCACAGCTAGTAATATATAGCCTTGGAGATTACTTGAAGTGGAAGTACATATATACATTTATTTATGTTCAAAATCAGATTGGGCTAGCAAATTATCATTGATCATTGATAATGATGATCATTAGCAAATTATGATTGCTCTAATTCGCTAATGATCACGTTGCCCACTTTTATGCTAAAGTTAGTTTTGTGTGTCTGTCTGTTTGTAAGATGATAAAAACCTCAGTGACAATTGTCTGCTGACTAAAGTAGCACGTACGCTCAGATCCGCTCAGCATACATATTTACGCTAGTGGGGAGGGAAGCAGCCACAATCTACCATCACAATTTATATTGGGGGGGGGGGCAGGGGGGGGTTACAAGCAACACGTTTGCCTAACTTGCCTAATCAATCGGGTGGTGGGCAGTCACTGCTTCCACAAACCTGAAATCATTACCTGATCCATCTGTCAGTTTAACTTCCAACAGACAAGTCTGAAGACATCAGAAAATTCCAGACAATGGGTGTAAATAAATGTTACAACAATATTTATTTCCTTTCAGTGATATTCTGGTAGCACACAGTGTTTACAGGATGATGTACAGTTTGGCAGTTTGGGAAGAAGCTAAAATAATGTGAAAAATGCCGTCTCGGAATGCAGTAGCAGATTTTCTGGGATCAGATCCAGTTCTAGAATTAAACCACAAAGTATTAGACGTACCTAAGTCAATTCCACACAAAAGTAGACAAAAGATTTGGTGGGAGAGGTGGTAACTCTGTCTGATGATAGATACTTTGTTTCTTTCTCTGCTAGACGCATATTTTTTTTTTTTTTGTGCGAGGGCGGACAGAATGGTAGCAATGGAATCTGGTTCTCTGTAAAATCCTGTGTAGGTGGTTGAGCCATGTTATCTCTGTGTTTATCTGTACTTTTTAAAGTTCACTTTTTTACTTTTCCTTCTGGAAACCTATTTGTTTTACATTCTTTGTTTTCCCACTCGACTGAAACCATCTGGATCTCACCTAGTTTTACCTTATACAGTTTTGCTGGTTGCCATTTGTGATTTTCGATACATATGTGAATAAAATCAATACAGAATAATGTAATACATAAAATGAATCAGTCAGTCATACTAGGAGGGTGTTTTCCTATCTGATAACAAATGGATCAAAGAAAACTGCAAGAATCTAAATATATTTATGATATAAAATATTCCAAGATAAGATATATTGGCATTTAATGTGACATAAAAGGGGGAAGGGTTACACCTTCTTAAAGCAGAACTCCAGTAAAAAAATAACAGGATAAAAATGAATAGCCCATTAAAAGATATAAGAGCAAAACCAACTTTTGTTGTAATATTCACCTTCAGTCCAGAGATTTTTTTGTATAACTTTTTTTTTGCTGGTAGATGTCCTCAGTCTGATGCCCAGCGTCATTTCTCCAGCCCTCCAGCCCTGCTGTACAGGTACTGCAAGATGCTGATAGCAGGTTAAATTCGGGTACTTGCTTTGAATAACTACATTTCATAGAGCTGCAATAATTTGCGTCTTTCATGTCTGTCCGGCGTTCCGGTTTAAGGTTTTTATTGCTGTGCTCCCATTTCATAAAGTTCAGCTTACTTCTGCTGACCACACATGAGAGAGCATCCCCTCAATGAGACATTATGTTTACCAAACCATCCACTGACCTTCACTCTATGCAAGAGCTAAGGAATCCTCTTCATTCTACACACTTCTAGGAGTGTTAAATTCCTTGTCCCCTGCTGAGCGCTGGTTCCTTTCCGCTGCCCCCTATATCACACCTGTGTCCTGTAGAAACCACACTTTTGAGAGATCTCCTCTTAATTCCTACTGTGTCTCTGGGACAGGAATTGAAAGGAAATTTCTCTAATGGGGAAAATAAAACCAAAAATAAAATGTTTTGCCTTTACATGCATTTAAAGGTAGAACTACAATTTGGAGACCTGACCATTTCATTTCAGATCAGAATGGCTCATGCTGCCAATCCATATCCAACCAGATATTAACCACCCAGCAGGGTAAATGTGCTTGTAGAGTGACAACATCTGTTGTTGTACATGGTCATCATACAGCTTGTTCTGCAAACAAAAAAGTGCACTTACCATTTACAGAAAATGCCAAGAACCAGAGTGCTGATCTTTTTCCTGTATGACCAGCATCAAACAAATAAAAAATTCATAGTGCTATTTTGGGCACCAAATGTCTCATGGCTGAGCACAAAAGTGAGTTCTTTGTGTCCTCAATGGTTGAAAGGAACTTAGGATGTACTCTTTGTCCGTTTCCTGTCATTTCAATTCTGTCAACTAACTTGTCAAATAAATTGGGGTTGGGTTTCTCCCATTGTCTATTACTTGACACAGTGATTCACACTCAGATCTTTTTCCAAAATAGAATATCTTTTTGTGGTCAAGAGAACATCACATTCTGACCACAGATCTTTTCATAATCAAATTCATTCTGTTCATTCTGACAAACACATGAGAAATCACGCTGATGGTTATAAGACATAGTTGTAATTTTATTTGTATAAATTCTACTGTAAAGGTTGATGTCATGAAACCTCTACTGACAACTATGGAGTGGATATTGTTCATGACCCAGACATTGTATATACTGGTGTCAAAACTGGATATTTGGTGCACTCATTCACCGCAATGCATTTCAATCTGCTCAAAAAAGTGCATCTTTGTATATGCGCAGGGCTTGAAAAATATTAGGGTGTCTCACCAGTCAGTCAAAAAGTTCACCAGTCAGCATAACCTTTACTATAGCCTTGCATTTTATGTAATAAAAATGTTGGGATAGAAAGAGCTTTCTTTTGGAGGTATGTAATCACCATGGGGTTTTTTATATAATGAAAAAATTACCGCAAACTTCGAGAGAAAAAAATGTTTTCCCCATGTTATGTTAAAAAACATTAATTCTTACCTATATTTTTGGTAAAATATTAAAGACGGGGTCACGTCGGGTAAATAGACACCAAACATGTCAAGCCTTAAAATAGTGCACACCCGCAAAATCGCAAAAAACGACCACACAGAAAATTGGCCATAGGCGACGCTTTAAATGCTTTTACTGCTCATCAGTTTAGTGTTATCAGTGATTTATGGCCCTAAAATTATTGCTCACGCTCCGACGTTTGCGGCGATATGTAACATGTGCGGCACAATAGGCGCAATCGCTGTTTTCGCGCGAAGGCACACCTGACACATATTTGCGTGTGTATGGGGGGGGCGTGGGACTTTAAAAAAAAAATTGTGTTTTTTACATTTTGTTTATGCTTCTTACTTTTTTTTATTTTTCTTACACTTAACTTTATTGCTATCATATAGGGGGCTAAGAATCCCCCTATGTGATAGCCAATTTACCTGACAGCTCCTCTTTATGGAGACATCAGGGGTCTCCAAGACCCCTAATGTCACCTAGGTACTCCCAGAGAAGCTGATGAAGAAGAGATCTGCTTCACCAGCGTCTCCTCCGCTTCTGAAGCTGGAGATTGATAGCAGAATGCGGAAGTGATATAATATACATCTCTTCCTGCATTCGGGGACCGGAGAGGAGATCAGAGGGAGATCTCCCTTTGATCTCCTGTCACAGTGCAGCCTTGCCAGTCCTGGCCGCACCGGGCACAGCGGGTCTCGGGTCCGGCAACGGCAGTGACAGTTGTTGCTAATACAAGCGATCAGGCGTCTCTAGAGACGCCCGATCGCTTGAATGTAAAGTTCCCGGCCGGCTGTTTAATTACAACGGCTGGACGGGAAGCTACTCGTCGGGCTCTGGCATCGGAGCCCAAGCTGATTTTACAAGCCCTGTATATGCGCGTCTAACACATGTAAAAATGTGCAAAAACACACTAGATGGTACAATGTGTGCTTTATGTGCGAAAACGCTGGCGCCTAGCTGTGAACGGAGACTAAGCCCAAAAAAGCAAATTGCAAGGCAGTGACTTCACATTATGCTATAGAGAGTCAATATGTTTTTAGTTTAGTTCATCTAAATTACCCCAGTACTAACCCAACATCATCAAGGGCAGTGATGCCAGCAACATATGTGAGACTGAAGCCACTGACCTGTGAAACCAGTTACTGTTTTCTCTATCCCCACACTAACTTATAGTTCAAATTGAAATGTACCTCCTTTTAATATCTATATAGCCTACACATAGTATGATTTGTGACTGATCTTTGAATGTAACAGATCTCCCCTTTCTCTCTGTAAAAAATATCGATTCCCACCCTCCCAGTCCTGTACTCTGTGCTTGAATAGCTCGGTAACAGCCACGTTCCTCAGTACATGTAGACTTGTATTGCAGAGGAAAAGAGGGAGCATAAATAACTAGCTCTGTCACTGAGTACTGATTATTGAGATCGCTATGTCAAATTCTGGTGCTTTTCAAACTACACAGTCATATTTAGACACCCTACCCTGCTGTAGCAGGAAAGTGGAGATGAAACTATATAAATGGAGATTACCAGTAAAATGTCTTAGTTCATCTTTTTTTGTGACTTTAGTTGAGCTTTAATGTATAGATATCACCTTTTAAAACAGAAAGTATTCATATGTATGTACTTCATAGGTGATTAAAACAATAGATTATTCCTCTCTTTAGGAACATATTGTTAATGCTACTATGGTCAGCTCGGCAACATCTGGGGTTTGGCACCAATGCATCTAGATATATAGTCACCAGTATCCAGCTTGCATGCAAGTGTTTCAGTCCTATTAGCCGACATTGGTCGAAGAAATTGAATGATGGCTTTTATGGTTGGTTGGCTTTCTACTGTAATAGTACAGAACAACAATATTTAATGCAAGCCAGGTTAAACCCATTAAACTACTAGAAAGGACAAAAGGGTATGCACCCAGGAGTCCTGCAGATATGCTCAGTAAGCCAGAAAATAGTAATTTCAGCTGCTGAACTTGTACTTGGCCTGGTCCTCCCATCTCTGAACCTCAATTTTGGTCAACAGCTGTAATGGCTGTCTCAGCTTAAGGATATGAAGTCTTTTATAGGCATCAAAGCTCACCTCAGGTTTTGGGGCCCTCTACAAGCTGAGTATCTATTCAGGCATGCTTGTTTGCTCGTGTGTGTTGCTGGCAATTTACCAGCTTCAAACTGCGCGCAGGTCTACTTTAATGTACAAACTAAAAATGTATTTCCCTTATGATTTTTTATCAGTTTGAACATTCAGTGATGATTAATATATCATTTTGTACCACCTCACTTTTCATCTTGTTTCCTGGGTATTTGATTTCTTTATAATGGTTGGGCTGGGTTTTCCTCCGCTGTACACAATGGTCTCAGAGGTCAGCCAGGACAATGACAAGTCGGCAGAGGGAACAGAGCCAGCCAGAGCAGATCCTCCAGAGGTGCCAACACTGCAAGTTTTTTTTCTTTTCGCTGTGACAAGAACCCTATTTTATATGTTTTACTCTAGCAAGGTTGGCTACATCCCGCAATTTTGAGCTTTGAAAAGAAGAGTCCCTTAACACACACCTCTCTGTGAGTTCACAAGAATGCCATCAAATAGTTTCCAAAATTAGTAGATCATGATAATACCGCTATATGATTCCACCAATGCCGACAACATAGTGTTGGGTAATATAACATAGTGATAAGCGCTGAGCTATGCTGATTCTAATCTGAGAGCAAGGGAAATAAAAAAAAAACGGTATTATTGCTTGCACATGATTGCATGATGGAAGTCAGAAGAGCTTCCTATCATTCACTAAGTTAAGGGAGAATTCCCCTTCAAAGTGAGCAGCCTATTTCTCTTTAGTAAGTCAACCCCCATGAGTTCAACTCAGTTCAACTCTATAAGTCTGTAAATCCCAAAGATCTGCACTCTGATGCCACAACACTAATAAAAACAACTTTATTGGCTCCAACAAGATGCCACTCTGTCCTTCTCAAGGTCTGCTCCACTCTAACATGTTTCACCGCAAGCGGCTTTAATCATAAAGATGGAGGTATATATGCTCTCTAGCCTTGATTCATTATACAAAACACAATTTATCAAAACTGGAGCAGACAAAAACTGGGGCAGATGTGCATGGCAACCAATCAGCTTCTCTCTTTCATTTTCAAAGCTTAACTAAACAAACTGAAGAGAGAAGCTGATCAGTGAATAATTGCACATAACAAACAATTATTCTCTATATAAATTAATTTGCAATAATAATAAATAATACATATCGTAAAATGTTCCATCATGAATATGCAATAAATAGTTGTTATTAACAATGCAAACAGAATGTGTAAACACCGTGAAGGAGGAACTCTATCATTGGTGCGCTACGGATCTCTCACCGACAGTTGCCAGCCTTCCCAGGAGTTCCGTATTGCTATGGCAAATGAAGCCGCATTTTCAAACAGGAAAATAAAAGTTTGTTTGCATATTATTCTTATAGGGTTTGTAAATGGATAAAGACTTTGAAAAGAAGAATTACATGGAAAAGTTAATATTTAAGTGGCATTGCAATTCTGTGTAAATCTCTAGGTGATAAGCGTTATTAGAATGTTAAGTAGCTGTAAGTCTCGCATGTGTGTGAGACGTTATACATGTGACATTCCAATTACAGACATGGGGGTTTTACGAGCTGATCATACAAAGAAGACACATGTTTCAGATCCTCTGTCCGACCCTGCGTATCTGTGTACCAACCACTTACGTTTCTGCAGAAGGACATGGAAACAGCTTTAAATATATATAGGAGGATTTTGCCATAATTCACTTGGCGCCAGCATCTGCTACGTAAAAGAGACCGAAGTCAGTGTAAATAGTTGGACTAAAGTCAAAGTGGCAGATAAAAGTATCCAGGACAATCTGTTTGTGTGATTTGGTATTTGGAGGTTTACAGTAAATTCAGCAGTACAAGAGATAGCGAGCGGCAGTTTGGATTATGATATAATTTTTATTATATACACACTGTAGCAAAGGGATTAAAGTGAGCTTTGGAAAGGTCCCTCCAAGACTATGAAGAACAATTTTCTAGGGTAGAGATCACACGCAAGACTGCTCCAGACTGAGAACATTTGTTTATTTTATGTAAATGGCATTCGAGTGTTTGTATTAATATTATACTTAGGAGGAAAGACAAATATAGTTCATCACGTAGAGACAGAAAGAGCACAACATTTATTTTAAGGACCATTAAACCTGAAACATGATTTGGCCTATAGAAAGGGCCACAAAATATTTACAGAGATGTATGTGAAAGATTCTCTACCTTGTCGGAATTGTAGACATTTGAGACTTCCTGTTGAATGGTACCATGATAAGATGGTTATACACAATGAGATACAACGTTTGCAATTGTGTGACAGTCTCCTCTTGTATAAAGCCTTAAAGAACTGAAGCCAAAACTCCCTTGTTAGTGGTGGATAGAGTAATGGAGGGTTACAACATAACCTGCCAGTTTTTTCTTTTGCCATGTGTGTGCCATCGGGGAGAATTCTCTTCACTTCCTGTGCGGTAGCCACAACAAAAGAATACCTGATGATCCTGCCATGCAAGTCCTTGCTCAGACATTTCCTGTTATCAGGTGACAATGGTCTCTTAGTTGTGCTTCTTTGTTGTCGCTCTGTCACATGCAGGGGCATAACTATAAATCACAGGGCCCCATAGAAAAAATATTCAAATGGGCCCCCGCAATAAACAGGAACAAAATGCCATTGAACACCCCATCCAACGCACATACAACTGCGACCCTGGTAGTTCTGCCACTGACTTCAAGCTGTAGAGGGACTACAAATCCCAGCAATACATTATAAAGCAATTCAGAATGGTACCGGTCATAGAGGACTACAAATCTCATCAATACATTATATAGCAGTGCAGAATAATGCCATCAGCTAAAGAGAACTACAAATCCCAGCAATACATTATACAACAATGCAGAATACCATCAGCTTTAGAGGACTACAAATCCCAGCAATGCATTATACAGCAATGCAGAATAATAGTATATGCATTTGCTACATGCTTTGTGTTTCCGCTCTGCTCCAGGGTGCTGGCCTGATGTCTCTGCTACACACTGGACTCAGGGCTCTGTTACACACTGGTGAAATGAACTCAGGGCTCTCCAACGCAATAAAGTCAGGGCTCTGCAACACAATAAACTCAGCGCTCTGAAACGCAATAAACTCATGGCTGTGCAACACAATGGTGCAATGGACTCAGCGCTCTGCAATGCAATAGACTCAGGGCTCCCCAATGCAATAAACTCAGGGTTCTGCAACGCAATAAACTCAGCGCTCTGCAACACAATAAACTCAGGGCTCTGCAACACAATGGTGCAATGGACTCAGGGCTCTGGAACGCAATAAACTCAGGGTTCTGCAATGCAATAAACTTAGGGTTCTGCAACGCAATAAACTCAGGCTTCTGCAACGCAATAAACTCAGGGCTCTGCAACACAGTAAACTCAGCGCTCTGCAACACAATAAACTCAGGACTCTGCAACACAATGGTGCAATGGACTCGGTTCTGCAACGCAATAAACTCAGGGTTCTGCAATGCAATAAACGCAGGGCTCTGCAACACAGTAAACTCAGCGCTCTGCAACACAATAAACTCAGGGCTCTGCAACACAATGGTGCAATGGACTCAGGGCTCTGGAACGCAATAAACTAAGGGTCCTGCAACGCAATAAACTCAAGGTTCTGCAATGCAATGGACTCAGGGCTCTGCAACGCAATGGATTCAGGGCTCTGCAACACAATGTTGCAATGGACGCAGTGGTGCAATGGACTTGGCTCTGCTATGCAATGGACTCTGCAATGCAGAAAAAGAGGAACATTCAGGGTGAAAAAAAAACTCCACTGGTTCCTCTTGCACCCCCCCCATACTGTCTCTGAGGAGGGAGGGGGTGAGAGATAGAGACCCCACTACCTACTCCCGTGGCCCTCCAACGTTATACCCCACTACCTCCTTACACACCACAGCAGCCTACTCAGTCTGGGGACAAGCATGATGCCCCACCTTCTGCAGATCCCACACTGTACACAGCCGGAGGACTGGAGGAAACACCGCTGCAGTGACCAGACTGATGACATCATCTCAGCCTAGGCAAAGCCACTAGACCAGTGCTGAGAGTCTCAGACCAGATTTACACTGTGTGATGAGCATGCACATTCTAGGTAACTCATGTGCATAGATGTGAATGGGTCCATGAAGTTTCCCTTTTACACTAAACTGCAGTGCATAGATGTGAACCATTGAGACAAATGGAGGTTCTATTTGGCATGCATTTTAATGTAGCATTTTAGCTACTTAAAAACATAGCGGATTGTTTGGAAAATATAAATAATTAAGGGCGACTAGTAATTAATGTTTTTTTAATAAAGGGGTACATACTTCAGTAAAGTTAAGAAACAACACAATAGAGAACAGGCAGTCATATTATTCTTAATGTTTGGTGCAATATCTGTCAAATATGTCCATAGACACTGGCATGCAGGTACAATCTAAACACCATCATACACGAGTCAGTTGGGAGGGTCCTAAGCACAAATAGTCTCCTCGGCCAACCATTTGTGTTTGTTGTCTGTTGAGAGGTAGGTGAGTCCTGCTACAGACACTCTATCATCCTTATAGCAGACAGCAGCTAATGGACACAGTACTGCAGGGGTTGACAACCTCAGCCCTCCAGCTGTGTTGAAACTGCAAATCCCATCATGCTTCTACCGTAGGGAATCATGCCTGTGGCTGTCAGAGTCTTGTAATGGCAATGCCTCATGGGATTTGTAGTTATGCCACAGTTGGATTGCTAAGGTTGCCTACCCCTGTAGTATTGTAATCTGTCTGATAATAATGTATATATTGTTTTTAAAAAGCATTGACCTCATGGACATAAAGCTATCAACTGACACAGACAGATCAGTCGATTGTCATCTCATGTCTATGGGTACCTATAAACAGAAGAAAACTATGTTCCATCATGTTTAGTAATCAGAATAACTTGTGAAAAGTAATTATCTCTGATGAAAGTGTACACACCCTAATGACACAACAAGGCGAGACCACCATAGCCAGTAATTAACATCACATACAGTAGTAGCTGGGTGTGCACAAGGGAGGGGTAGAGGCAATCTCACTGAGTTCAGCAGAGGCAACAGCACAAATTGTAGACCAAGGTGGACTGTCATTTCTTATCCTCTCGCCATAAGACTTAAGATATTCACAACCAAAATTGGTTTCACTGATATTACTGGGTTTCTTTTTTTAATTTGCTGGATCTGTCAGTATTATGGTAGCTATAGACAAGTGCCTTTAATATGTACAAACCTACATATCTTTAGAAGCTCCCTTTGGTTGCCCATGATTTACATGTAGTCTTCATGGACGGTCAGGCCAACTCAAACATAAATACACTCTTTGACTTGCCTCTGCACAATCTGCTGAAAACCGTATTGAAGTTATAGAAATTCCCAACCTTGCCAGTCAAGTTTTTCCCAGTTGGAAGTGATTTGCTGTTATCTCTTTTCTCCACGCGTTATCTCTTTTCTCTGCACAGTTTTGTTATGATAATTTCTGTTGTGCTGCAGGAGAAACGTGTTTGGAAACCTTAAGGCTAGCCTAGCACAAATCTGAAGTATCAGAAGATTAAAATTCCAGAATGCAATCTTCAGGGTTTATTGGGGATCACCAATAGGGCTCAAGGGCAGTTGGCAGTGGAGATGTGGTCTTGTTCCAGGTCCAGTTCTGGAGCTGATCACCCAGGGTCTCTCTATGTGGTAAAGGAACAGAGCGTTGCAGGAAGTGTCACCTGGATAGTATTGATGACTCCAGGCTCTCTGCTATTCTCTTTTTTGCACAAGAGAACCTGAACTGATCATGAGGCTTCCAGCCTTTCATTAAAAAGGATCATTTATGTACAGCAAAGGGCAGTAAGCTACATGATCGGAAAGAATCAAGGCGCTACAATGAATATGTGAATGATACCTGCACTTTCTCCTAGACTAAATGTATTGTTCAGTCTCCCAGTGTTGCTGTTTTTGGCTAGGTTGATTGACAATCCCATGTCTATGTGCCGGACTGACACCTACCAGCCAACCACTCTAGGAGTAATGAAAAAGTATATCGGATCAGAAAACTAGTTCAAGTAACAATTGTTCCCCATCAGAGTCTGCCTGTGCCACTCTCCTCTCTGCACAGCACAAATCCTCAGCAGAGTTGAGCCATGGTGTTAATAGAAGAGCTAGCCAAGATTTATGTCAGAGGGTGATTGGATCATACCTACACATCCACCCACCTTCCTTTATCTATGGCTGGATACCCAAATACTAGAAGTGGATAGGAGTCTTCGCATTATGCAAAGAGAAATGGATTAGGTCGCCTTACCTCTATATTGTCAGGGCCACAGCTGTATTATTTTTGGGAAGTAGGATAGGTAAGGTTGCTCAGACCTCTCATTATTTTGTGGTGTCAGTAAGGGAGACAATAGCTGCACTGCCCTGTGTTTGGGTAACGCTTGGGACAAAAGCTGCACATTATTATGGAGCAGGGTTAAGGGGCGTACCCAACTACATATTTTTTGGAGTTAGACATTGGCAGTATTGCTGCTCAGTAATGAAGGTAGAAAGGTTGTATATCACACATCATATGTATGACAGGGACATTAAGTGCAGTATTGTTCAAGTGCCAAGAAGCAGGAAGCAGCCCTGTAATATAAAGGTGTAGGTTGTTCCTTCATTTCTGATACCAGACCAGTGCAGATGTTTCAATCCAAAAGTACTTATGATGCTGTATATGTGGCTGACCCTCAAGTTGTCAGTGGTTGAAGACCATTTGCATTTCTTTATCAGGGCCGGTGCTAGGATTTCTTGCCTACACAGGCAAAGTGCATTTTTGCGCCCCCCTCCCCGACCCTGACCCCGACCCCCTGTAAAAACAGGGCATTTTGACAAGTTTGTCAAAATGCCCCGATGTTTGCGCTTTGGTTTTTTGTTTTTCACTTACCTTCGGCGTGGGAGAGCAGCGGCGAGTCAGCGCTGGTCCGGTGGGAGGAGCTCCAGGTGGGGTCCTAATTTAGCTGGTCGGCAACTGCCTGAGGTGCCGCGCGTGTTGGGATCCTCTGGCAGTCGCCGACCAGCTAAATTAGGACCTCACCTGGAGCTCCTCCCCCTGGACCAGCGCTGACTCGCCGCAGCTCTCATCATCAGTGGCCGCCCAATGGCCAAAAAGAGAACACTTACAGGTCTTTTAGCCACTCCTACGCTGGGACTGGACAGTGAAATGAGAAGCAAGAAACTGATAGGCTTATCTACCTCTTACTATGCTCTCACCTTCTTTCAGCATCCTCCTTGCAATGCAGCACAATCAATTGACTCCTTGTTCTGCTTCTGACTCCCCCAGTCTGAGCTCTGCTTTACAGGAATGGCAACAGACTAATACCAGGTCTAATTCAGGTAGTTACACTGCTTGCATTGGAAAAATAAATGCAATCACGTTTGTCTTTTATATACTGTATGCCATCTGCCTGAAGTTCAGCTTTAGGCAGCGAGATTGTAACAGATTTCACTCATATGCGCATAAAATGTTTACTTTTCAATAAATTCTTTTTAAGGAAAGTAGGAGTTGTTATGAAACATATCTTTCACTGATGGTTTTTACATGGTAATTTGATTGCTACAGAATATTCCCAAATCTTTAATGCATCTCCCCAGCCAGCTCTCAGCACTTAACATTACACTTACACATTTCTGCAGAAAGGGGAAAAAAAATAAAATCTGGCGCCGCTTTAACTCTATACATAAAACTCACAAGCGCAGGAGCCAAAATGGAATGTATAAGTCATAGTTACTGATTCAGGAAGCGTTTACATTTTTATTCCACGATGATCTAAGCTCCAACCGTTTACTGACCTGGAGTTTTAATCACGTCTGAAAATGTTTCAGCCTCATCGCAGGTCCTTTATTATTGCCTAGAGCAAAGTGAAATGTCTTGGCTGACAAGTTGTAAAGAAAAGAGAAGGTCTGCTTGTGAACCTGTGCCTTCCACTGCTTTCCCCAGAGGCAACATTCATTCCTCCTTGAAAGTGCTTACTCCGCTCTGGAATTTTCATTGCTTTCATAACTGAAAGGATTTTCCTTCTTTTGTGTGTGCCAGCGGTGCAATATCATGGTATCTATGCCCTGACTTAAACCCCTGCGGCAGCTTTGTGATGTTCACAGCTGAGAACAATTTGTTTACAAGATAGGTTAAGCCCATCATACAGTTAAGATGGTGGTTCAACATTGAGTCATTGACCCACTGCATAGGGATTTTTTTAGTTTTATCAATGACCGGTCCTGTGTTTGGATAACACTATAGTAATATCCCATTAATATCCAACACCTTCAGTCAACTATTTCCCCAAAGAACAATCTGCTGGGCTGTCTGCTGGTACTCACAGGTGATCACCTTCTGTCTTGGTTTATGAGTACATTTCAAGTATGTAAACCCTAACAAGGAGCTTCTTTTGGTCCCTTTTGGTCTGTTATATTTGATCCCTTTTAGTTCTGTTACATATACCATTGAAAGTGTTTTCTTATATCTACTTGATACATTCAAAATATAACTTTCGATGGTGTAAGAGATCACGTGAGCTAATAACGTCTGCGCTCTTTGCCTGTGCTGACTGATATCAAGCACAGGGTTCTCAGCTATATCTGAGGACTTCAGAACCATGTCCCACAATGTTATGGAGAAAAGGAGAGGCAGGGTTGCATAGTACTATCTTGTTAATGTTGTCCTGATACAGAAGGATAAGTGAGCATTGTCATCCTAGGAGTGGAAGTGTATTAGTGGCAGAATCACCAGGTTAAAATAGAGGGAACCAAGTTTGAAAACAGAAAACCAATGCAGCCAAAACACGCAAGGGCTGGGAAGCTGCAATATAGTTAAATTTTTTTCTTGAGTTTGATATGTTTGTTTGACAATTGGCAATGGAAAGGGTCCTCCATCAGCCTGTTAGTAGAACTGTGTGCTAAGCCTCCCCCACCTATATTATGTCCAATAGTTTCCTTACTGGCCACTGAGACACTCTCATTGGACAGGGAAGTACCTTTATTGGACACTGAGGCACCCGCATTGTACATAGAAGTACATTCATTGTCCATTGAGGCACCCTTATTATACAACAAAGTACCTTTACTGGCCACTGAGGCACCTTCATTGCACAGGGAAGGTCCCTTACTGGCTGCAATTCATTTGACAGGTTTCTGATGAGGCATTACGGTTCTGTCGTTTGGTCAGATTAATATCTCCTAAGCCTGTGTTCAAGTGTAGATATCCACCAAACATTGACTGGTAGTGAGACTTGAGGACAGGTCTTGAAAACACATTCATATATATAGATAGATATATATATGTCTATATCTCTAGAAATGGCACTAAAGAATAGAATGGTGTTTCTTGTACCCTGGGCACTACCTGTATAATACACTTTTAGCAGTTTCACACACAGCCCTCAAGGAATTTGATTTTGCTAATGTAAGCCATGATTTGGTTATCCTCTTTTCAGGGCTTTAAAAATATTTATATTTTTAGATATTATATATTTGTAAGTTTTTGTACTTAAATAAGTTTGTATTGTGGTTGTGAAGCTCATAGTTCTCAGCACTTTTTATACTGTACAAACAGGGCTACATTTCGATGTGGCCTATCATAGGTATTGGAGGAAGAACCTGCACATTTGTATGTAGAATACCAGCCTGGAAATATGGCCCAGGATGTATGTGAAAATGTGAAAGTCTCACTAGTAGAAATAAATAACTGTTGTATGAACTTTTACAAAAACTTGCTGAAAATACAGTATAGGTTACACTGTGTTACACAAAGCCAAACCTTTATTTTATTAGATTTGGATAAAGAATCAGGTTTTTTGTCTGTTTGTTCCCCCTTGGGAAAAGTTTCCTTAATTTTCTGTCTCAGAGGCACAGCAAGAAGTGACAAGGTAATCTCTCCCCTCCATAGCTGGCCATACACCAGTAGAATTTTGTAAAGAAAAATGTGTTTTTGGAACTTCGATTTTCTAACAGGTAATGGGGTCAAATCGGCAATTGTTTTTGACCACAGTTATGAAAAAAATGGAAGGAGCAGGATGGATTTTCTCTTTTTTCAGGAATTTTCTTGAATTAATAAAATTCTAACAGTGAATTTGGTTTTCATTTAAGAAACTCCATTCATTTCCGAAATTGAATGTTAAAATCAAACAAAAATGTGAAATTCTACAAGTTCCTGATGGCATCATTGAATGTTCTGATTTTTTTGTATGAACATTCAAACAAAAATCAACCAGCATAAGGCCAGCTTTAGACAGTAGTCACTGAAACAGTTGTCCCCATTAGAAGGTTTGCCTTTATTTTGCTGCTCCATTGACAACTTTTTGAATTTCCCATCACTTTCTCTACCAGGGACAATGGTCACCAGGACATAGCGAGAGATTGACTCTCCCTAAAAGGGACACAGTTATAAACTCTGACTTTGCATACAAACTCTTGGCTCTACAAACACTTTAAACACTTTTAATATCCTTAAGGCTGGGTTCACACCTAGGCGGATTGAATATGCACGTTTTTCGCGCGTTTTTTTACCGCGATTCGCGCGTTTCCGAGGGATACTTGGCTGTATCCCAATGGAACCGCCCGACCAAAATGCCCCAAAGAAGTACATGTACTTCTTTGGGCGTAGGGCGGTTTCCCGCACGTTCGTACTCGCGGAAAACCGCCCAGATGGGAACCATGCACATTGAAAATAATGGCATTTCCCTGTTTGAGCGTTTTTCCACGAGTACGAAAGCGCGGAAAAACGCCTAAGTGTGAACCCAGCGTAACGTGGGTGTTTCAAATATGACTTCCGGGAAGAAATTGAAATGATGAATGATACTTAGATTTGATTTCAGTTCCACTGACGAAAGCATCAGATGGACTTCCAGCTGCAGAATTCTTCCTTGTGAATACGAAGCAAATTAAATGAACTGCCCCAAAGCTTGTAAGTCACAGTTCAATAAAGGTCTATTTCTTAATTGTAATCACCTGGGTCTGAATCAGAAATTCACATGAAGCCACACAAACAACCTTTTTGTCTTATGGTGTATGAGCTCATCGGCATGTGTGCTAAAGCGGCGTTTTCTAACAATTTAAAATATTTATTTTGTTGTAATGTAAACCACTTTAAAAAGACACAAATTTAAATTAAGAAAACACTTAAATTGGTATAGTATACAATCACTGTAAGAGCTATGCTGTTCCAGAAAAGTGTTTGGTCCTTCCAGCAAGGACTCTGGGTAACAATCTGTATTAGCTCCAAAACTCCAGGCTCAGACTTGGTATTACATCATATCCAAGGGAATCATTATAACCATAGCCGACCATGCAACTACTTTTAGGTCCAGCAGCGTGGGGAGCCCAGGGCTGTCTGGCTGTATAGATGTATATCCAGACATCAGTAACAATTGGCAAATACATTTTAGAAAAATGGATGTGTACAGTTATTGTTCTAGAAGGGTAAACCGCTCAGTAATTGAAATTATTTTGAGGTAAATCTGTACTAAGAGAAGCAGGTAGGTCGCCATTAAATATAGAAACCCTAACAATGAACTTCTCTTATTTGCTACTTGTTGGTCTGTTAAAAAAGAACTATGGGGTAAACTTTTTATCCCATAGTTCTGTTAAGGATCATGGGAGGACATATACTAACCTCCTCCCGTGACCTAAAGCTCAGTATATAATGAGCTACAGGTTGCTATATACTGAGAGCGCCAGCCGGGACGGATCATAACATTACTGTCGAGATCCACTCAGCTGGCTGATTGACAGCAGGCTCTGCCTATCTAGAGGCAGAGCCAGCTGTGCCTGCCCCCTCCCCGTCCATTCCTCCAGTCAGCACTGGAGGATCGGAGAGGGGAGGGGGGAATACCTGCAGGGAATAGTGACTGACAATCACCGCTCTCTGAAGGAAGATGATCGGTAAGTGAGTGAGCGACGGTATGTGTTAGCTGACTTCCCGATCAATAGAGTCGACGTGTGACAGTTTCATTGTCACACGTCTGCTCTAAGTATGAGGATGAGTGACAATCACTCACCTTATAGTTCTCCTTTAAATATACCAGTGTGTGGCCATACACTTTAATGCGCCTTTGACACGGGCACCTGTCAGTTCCAATCAGTAGGGAATCCATGCACGGATCCTCTGCTGATCGGAGCAGTATATATCAGACCGCAGTGAGGGGCGGGCTTCCGATCACTGCAAACGGGCAGTGTGCGCATGCGCACACCGGCCCGTTCGGCAGTTGTCGAACAAGCAGGCCACTAACCCACCGAGAATCGTACGATTCTCGGCGGGTTTTCAAGCCTGCTTGTTCGACGGAAGACGTGCGACCGTACAGTAGAAACGTCGCACGCCTTCCATACACTGTACGATTATCGTACGATCGTGGGATTTCCCGTGATTCTCGTATGAGAATCGTACAGTGTATGGACACCTTTACACTTACTCGTTTCTTGCAAACACTTAACATGAGAAAATCTACCTGACACTAGGCTCACTTTAGCTTTGCAACAGATTAAACATAAAAAGAAGAACTCCATGCAAACAAAAAAAGGACCTTTGCAGTGGCAGAGGGGCTACCCCCACACTGCAAGGTTTATGTGATCCTTTTGTCTAGGGGGCTCAAACAAAGCAGATTTACTTACCTGATCCTTGGTCCCGCCAGTTGCCTCCAGGCTGCTAGATCAGTCCACGCAGTCTCTTCTCCCCTGGGATCCAGCGCTCTGAGGACCGCTGACATCATCACGTCTTATACAGGTCCATTGACTTGCATTAGACGTGGGGGCGTCGAGAGACATAACATAGCCAGAGTGTAGGGGGCGAGGGGTGAGCATTGGGGGCGAGGGGTGAGCACTGACCACTGCAGGACTAAAGATCAGGTGAGTAAAACTGCTTTATTTGAGTCCACTAGACTTGTATAGTGTCATACTAATGCAAGTTCAATCAGGCTGCCGAGGAGAAGACATGGAACTCTTACATTGTGTTGGTGTGTGTGTGAGAACTTGCTGAGCTTTGTACAATCGGTGCTGTATTTGCTCATCACAGTCTGGTGTGACAACTTGTAGTTGTCTCCAAATTTAGGTAACACTTTGGTGAAAGTGATGATAATTACAATTGCAGGGTATAGCCTGACATTAGAAGTGTCATATATAGCTCATCTCCATGTTGATATTCACCCTCCTCTAATGAATCGTTTGTTTGCAATCACTCACACCTAGATTGATCACAAATTGATATATCTATGGCCACCTTTAGGTTCCCATCTCTACGATGCGCGGTTACGTGTGTTCCCACACCTCACAAGATCACGTTACACGGGTAAGTGCACTGCTATACCATTATTTTTTACTGGCACCCTAGTGCACCTAGCCATCGCTTGTGTGTTGCTTCGCACCATAACAAATGGCAATGTACGGTATTACCATACATGGTGGTGCCATGTGATTGTAAAAAAAGGCTCATGCACTTCTTTTAGTGTGATTTAGATGCTGTGGGCATTCAAATGAATGGGCTGTCCAACCACAATGCACCCTGAGCGCCCATGCGATGATGCATGTGAATGTAGCAAAGGAGATTTCTCCTTTCCTTAGACAGATCTCCTCTAGGACAGAAAATAAAGGCAGATCTGCCATGAGGGACAGGAAAAAAAAATGTGTACTCACTTGTAAGAAAGCCTCTTAGTCCACGTTCACACTTTGGTGTCGTGTGAACATGAGCCAAAAGCGCGCCACACGTCCGCATTGGGGCACATTCACAAAAAAGGTCAATAAAAATTCAACGCGCTTGCGGCGACCATTACTTGTTATTGACACTCCAAAACGCGGCCAGTAAAATGCACTTTTTGCCAGTGTGTGGAAGAGTGTCGAAAATGCACAAACATATGGTCAAAAAACGTGGGAGACTTGCAGCCGAAAATGCTGCATGAGCTTCTTTGCCGCGTTTGTTGCACGTACCGCAGCCCATTAATATAAATGGGCTGAAATGGGGCAATAGCAGCAAAAACGTATGCAAACAAATACGCATTCACGTATCGCAAAGTGTTAACGGGTCCTAAAACTACACAGGGTTATATTTTTAGTTTGGACAAAACCAATATGACAGATTCCTCCATCCATTCTCATAACGTGGATTAACAAATCTCTCGCCGTGTACATTGTAGACTGACAGAGGCGCTGGCCGCTGGCAGAATACCCGAACAGGAACAGCGACAGGATACCCTTCGGCAAAGGTCAATCTAATGATCAACTTCTGGTGAGGGAATAGGGTCATCCATGGATTGAAAATTCGCTCCATGTGTACCCAGCTTAAAATCAACAGCTGACTGAGCATTTAATTGGCATATCCCAAGAAAAGTGCAGCCAGACCCAGAATGAACCTTGTGCTGCACGGCTGACACTTCGGCAATAAACAACTCGTTCATTACAATTACTGTCCTATTATCCGTAAGTCATGTTGAACAAGCCAATACACGGCCTCCATAACCATGTTAATGGGATTTGTGGCTTACTCCCACAGAGTGCCCAGGTGTTCTTCACAGCTGTATTGCTCTTTGAAGGCCCCCCATAGCCCCTATTGTGGATCCGTGATGCTGTTTAATGGCTGCATTGTGCATAATCCCACTTTCCATGCCAAATCCTCGATCTCATTTACATGACTATAACCTACCTGTGTACCTGTGTGTAAATGTGGGAGCTCTGTGTACAGATTGGTGATTATGTTTCATGGAGCTAATGGCTCAACCATGTACATATATGACACTTAGGCCCATTTTGCACGGGCCGCAGGCTTTAATGCCCTTCTGTAAAGTAATCCACGATGGATCAATTTTCAGAACGTTTTTGCCTCATAGACTTTTGTGGGAGCACCTGGAAAATGCTTGAAGTGTCAGTTTATAAGCACTTTATCAGGCAATCCCATTTAAGAGTCTACACTAGATTCTGCTCTTGTACTACTCGTGCATAAAAACGAAGGTACAAACGCACGTAAAAATCTTTATAAACCACCTGCTATACTCACACGTGGGTGTAAATGCAGCCTACGGTCTCATGCACATGGGCAGGAAGAAAAAAAAACTAATTTAGAGGCCTCTGAACGTCAATGCAAATTGTGGCATTTATGTCTGTATTTTAGAACAACATGCCCCAAACCTGTGTTCTGAGAGGGGTCCATAGGCATAATGTATATATAATGTATGCACATTAATCCATTGTAGAGGCTAGAATGAATAATCCTGCCAGTAGAATTAGTTTAGGTGCATGCACCTCAAAACGCTGAATTCGTGTAATCGCAAACCAACCAAATCGCTATTTTTTTAACGCTGGACTTTTCTGCCAGGAAGATGCAATGTAGAAGGGGGGTACACCTGTGTGTATGAGCCCTTATATCAGCCTTTCTCAACCAAGGTGCCTTCTGGCTTCCTCGGGGGTACCTCAAAATTTTAGCACAGAGTCATGCCTTTCCAAGGCAAAAACGAATGTTTGGCACCAGCCAGACCTGCTCGGCCTCCAGCCCTCTGCCATCCTGCCACATTTGCAGCTCCCAATGAGATGGGGAGACTCTAACGTGAAAGCAGGGGCTCTGATGTGAAGGGGGCTCTGATGTGAAGGGGGCTCTGATGTGAATGGGGCTCTGATGTGAAGGGGGCTCTGATGTGTAGGTGGACCCTGATGTGAAAGGGGGATCTGATGTGAAAAGAGGATCTGATGTGAAGGGGGGATCTGATGGGAAGCAGGCTCCTGATGTAAAGGGGGACCCTGGTGTAAAAGGGGAATTCTGATGTGAAGGTAGCTCCTAAAGTAAAAGGGGGATCCTAATGTAAAAGGGGACTCTGATTTAATTGTGGGGGCTCTGATGTGAAACGGGCTTCTAATGTAAAAGAGGGCTCCTGATGTCAAGGTGGATTCTGATATAAAGGGGGCTCCAGATGTAAAGGGGATTCTAAAGTGTTAAAGGGGTACTCTGGCGTGAAAGGGGGACTCTGATGGGAAGGGGACTCCTAAAGTAAAGGAGGGCTCCTGATGTAAAGACTCTGATGTGAAGGGGGGTCCTAATGTAAAGGGGGTCTCCTAATGTGAAGGTGGACCCTGATGTGAACAGGGGCTCCTAATGTAAAGGGGGTCTCCTGATGTAAAGGTTGACCCTGATGTGAACGGGGATCTGATGTGAAGGGGGCTTCTAATGTAAAGGGGAACTCTAATGTGAAAGGGGGATCTGATGTAAAGGAGGCTCCTGATGTAAAGGTGGACCCAGATGTGAAAGGGGGGATCTGATGTGAAGGAAGCTCCTGATGTAAATGGGGACTCTGATGTGAAAGGGGGATCTGATGCGAAGGAGGCTCCTGATGTAAAGGGGGACCTTGGTGTAAAAGTGGGACTCTGATGTGAAAGGGGGCTCCTAAAGTAAAGGGGGATCCTGATGTAAAGGGGGACTCTAATGTTAATGGTTGGGGCTCTGATGTGAAGGGGACTCCTGATGTAAATGTGGACACTGATGTTAAAGGAGGGATCTGATGCAAATGGATACTTAGTGTGAAAGGGGGATGCTGATGTGAAAGGGGGCTCCTAATGTAAAGGAGGGGTCCTGTTGTAAAGGTGGACCCTGATGCGAAGGAAGATGCTTTTTGGGGGTCCCTCTTAATACCCATCCCAAACCCCTATCTAGGATAAGGTCGCACATGGTTTTTTTTACATTTTACACTGGGTTTGCCCGGAGAATATTCACACTTTTGAATGGTGCTGAAACTGAACAGAAGCTGAGAAACACAACCTTACACTTTCTCAACCCTAGAAGAAGAAAGTCTGGGCTCTGGATGTACTTTGACCCGTCAGAGCTGCGAGAAATAATCGAAGCTCACCCCCACATATGAGGAGGACAGAGGAGAGTAGTGATCGGCTCCATCAGTCGGAGTGCTGTGTGTAGTCAGTGTGATCGGCTCCATCAGTCGGAGTGCTGTGTGTAGTCAGTGTGATCGGCTCCATCAGTCGGAGTGCTGTGTGTAGTCAGTGTGATCGGTTCCATCAGTCGGAGTGCTGTGATCTGCAGGTCCCCCCCTCCTCCCGGCTCCGGTCCTCCCCCAGCCTATCGGAGGAGGGATCTCCGCTCAGAGTGTAGTGTTTCCATTTCTGACACCACAGTCCGGTGCTCAGCCTCCTCCTGTATTCTCAGCAGTCAGCCCGGGTGATGAGCTCGCCGACACATCGGCAGTGGATCGGAGAAGGTCGCCGGACTCCACCAGCACCCTGGAGCTGAGGCTGAGTGTTCACCTTAGCGATCACCGATCACGATCCACTGTGACCAGCCAACCGAGCAGCCCCAAAGCCACGATGGTGGCGAAGGATTACCCCTTCTACCTCACCGTCAAGAGGGTCAATTTAACTTTGGAGGTGAAGACTGCCGCGGCCAAAGCAAGCGAGGTAACGATGGAAGATCTGGATTGTTAGCTGTGTGGTTGGGAATGGTGCTGATTGTCCCCGGGGTCCGGGGTGAACGATCTATGTAGAGAGGAAATGAATGAGACTTAAATGTTCCATAATATGTTGGAGTGAGTCCAGACTGTCTGCTGTATACTGCACTATGTACACAAAGACCTCCAGACTGATCCTGGCTGCAATGATGGCTCATCTGCTTCTCCGGTTGTTGGAAAAAAGTTGTGACAGTGCAATGTAGAATGAGTTCATGGTGTCCGGAGAAATGCTAGATCCCTTGTCATGCTGATCCGATGGCTTCAGTCAGAGTAGGTAGCTTCCTAGAAGAGGCATTGGGCTGCAGTGCCTCTGCAAAAAGAATGATGTGATTATCTTCACTTCGCTTAGCAATTCCTATGGCAAGGGTGCCTACCTAACCTTACCTATCTGTCATATAGAAACTCATATGGAGAAGTGCCTACCCAACCTTACCTATCCTTCACAAAGCAATTCCTATGGTGAGGTGCCTAAGCAACCTTACCTATCCTTCACATAGCAAATCCTGAGGTGAGGTGCCTACCCAACCCTACCTATCCTTCACATAGCAAATCCTATGGTGAGGTGCCTACCCAACCTTACCTATCCTTCACAAAGCAATTCCTATGGTGAGGTGCCTACCCAACCTTACCTATCCTTCACATAGCAATTCCTATGGTGAGGTGCCTACGCAACCTTACCTATCCTTCACATAACAATTCCTATGTTGAGAGGTGCCTACCCAACCTTACCTGTGCTTCACATAGCAATTCCTATGGTGAGGTGCCTACCTAAATTTACCTATCCCTCACATAGCAACCCATATGGTGAGCTGCCTACCCAACCTTACCTATCCTTCACATAGCAATTCCTAGGGTGAGGTGCCTACCCAACCTTACCTATCCTTCAGATAGCAATTCCTATGGTGAGGTGCCTACCCAACCTTACCTATCCTTCACATAGCAATTCCTATGGTGAGGTGCCTACCCAAACTTACCTATCCTTCCCATAGCAATTCCTATGGTGAGGTGCCTACCCGACCTTACCTATCCTTCACTTAGCAATACCTATGGTGAAGTGCCTACCCAACCTTACCTATCCTTCACTTAGCAAATCCTATTGTGAGGTGCCTAAGCAACCTTACCTATCCTTCACTTAGCAAATCCTATGGTGAGGTGCCTACCCAAACTTACCTATCCTTCACATAGCAACTCATATGGTGAAGTGCCTACCCAACCTTATCTATCCTTCACATAACAATTCATATGGTGAGGCGCCTACCCAACCTTACCTATCCTTCACATAGCAATTCCTATTGTGAGGTGCCTACTTAAACTTACCTATCCTTCACATAGCAACTCCTATGGTGAGGTGCCTACCCAACCTTACCTATCCTTCAGATAGCAATTCCTATGGTGAGGTGCCTACCCAACCTTACCTATCCTTCACATAGCAATTCCTATGGTGAGGTGCCTACCCAACCTTACCTATCCTTCACATAGCAATTCCTATGGTGAGGTGCCTACCCAAACTTACCTATCCTTCCCATAGCAATTCCTATGGTGAGGTGCCTACCCAAACTTAACTATACTTCACTTAGCAAATCCTATGGTGAGGTGCCTACCCAACCTTACCTATCCTTCACTTAGCAATTCCTATTGTGAGGTGCCTAAGCAACCTTACCTATCCTTCACTTAGCAAATCCTATGGTGAGGTGCCTACCCAAACTTACCTATCCTTCACATAGCAACTCATATGGTGAAGTGCCTACCCAACCTTATCTATCCTTCACATAACAATTCATATGGTGAGGCGCCTACCCAACCTTACCTATCCTTCACATAGCAATTCCTATTGTGAGGTGCCTACTTAAACTTACCTATCCTTCACATAGCAACTCCTATGGTGAGGTGCCTACCCAACCTTACCTATCCTTCACATAGCAATTCCTATGGTGAGGTGCCTACCCAACCTTACCTATCCTAAACATGGCAACTCATATGGCAAGGGTGCCTACACAACTATCAATCAATCAACTATCAATGTATCAATTCCTATGATAAGGGTATCAACCAAGCCTTAACTGTCCTTCACATAGCAATTCTATGGCAAGGGTACCTACCCAATCTTATCCTTTACATAGCAAATCCTATAGTGAGGTAGCCTACCCAAGTGCCCCCCCCCCTTCTTGGTCATTGGCATCAATACCTGGAAAAATCATACAGATTAGACGTTTTTTACTTTCTGCATGCTTGTTCCAGCAAGCCAGAGACAGCCAAGCAGGTTGCATTTTCAGCAGAAGGCAGCTTCTGTATTTCCCGCAGTACACATGTTTATAAAGCATTGTTGTCTCGTGTTCTCTATGTTCAGTTGCTTTGTTGGATTTAGTTTTTTTTATCAGATAATTGATTGCCTCAAAAAACTACATGCATTTAGTGAGACGTACCGATTTATATCATACATGGGTAACAGACTTTACACAGGAACATTCTAAATACAAATCAACTTTGATCTTCTAGATCTGGTTTTTATTTTCTGTGTTTTGTTCATTTGTTAGAAGTGACTATTGAAATATTCCAGCATTGCAGGTGTCAGCCTCATCCTTCTAACCAGGAAGGTGTTAAACTTGGCAAGTGCTGTGTTTTAGTGAGGAGGGCAGTGGACATTTGCAGCCTGTCACTCGACAAAACTACACAACAGAACATATTCAAGCAAACCTGCCTGGACAAATCTCTTGCAAGGCTTTACCTGTCAAACGATTCTAAAGAATTGCTAGAGCCAAACCTAGTTTCATTTCTCCTGTAATCTCTTGTCAGCGGTTATAACCTAAACATGTCAGAGAAAATAATAATTTCACTGAGTTGTTAATCCGCAGTGCATATGAGGCATGCTTATGCTTTGCTGTCTTGACGCATATAGCAAAGGTCTTACAATGTTTACAGTATATTCTATGTCTATATATATCCATCTATATATATCTATCTATCTATATATATAGATAGATCTATATATCTGCTTTAGAGAAATCTTACAGTTTTTCTGCCTTATTGCTATTCTTATTTACATTCTGGAGGGGGTCATAGCCATAAGAAGTTACTGCAAAGATATGTGTATTCACCACACAACCTTATGGATATACTGTAGCTTGCCTGTTTGTACACAGTCATCAGGCCAGTGTGCGCCATATAAGTTTACTAGAGAGAACCTAAACATTGACTCTAAGACCTTGCTTACACAAGAATACGTTGTATGTTCTTTGCGCAACTGTGCAACTGTATATATTTTAATGCAAACTATTCAGATCTTTTTATAAATAGTCTTGTCACTAGACAGTGAATAACAAAACATCTGAAATATTCACCAGTAAACACTGCTTATGAGTGAATGTATTGTTTATGTATGTTTGTACAGAGTCTAGTGGGCAATGTATTCATTGTTTGCAGACCGGAGGATTTGCACGGTTTTTATGTATTCGTGGGTGAACATGTTTTATCCTGTATGTTTAAATATCAACGCTCCACTAAATCCCTGATTGAGGTTTGAACAAACTGTACATTCAAAAGATCGTGACAATCATGTATCTTCACGTTAACAGTTAAGCGTAGAGTACGTGGTTTGTAGGATAACAAAAAAATCTCACATGTATATTTTTGCTCCCGGAAGCAATAACGTTATACTCTACTAACTCAGAAAAATTGATTTACTTCCTAAATTATGGTAACTCTTAAAGTGAACCTGTCATGACAAAAGGATGGGGGTTTCCATAGCTGACCACCATCTGGAAATGCTCGGAAACCCGGATGCTATTCTGATTCAATGGCTTTTATCATTTATCAATCATGGACCCATAAAAAGTACGCAGATCAGAACAGTCAGAGGTTCTTATCTGCAACCTTGATCAGAGTTAGAGTATTGAAACAAGAGGGCCATCATGAAAGCTAGGCAAGTAGCATTTTCAGGAAGAGAGGTCAAGAATGGCACCTTGCATGGTTTTCTCATGGTGGATGCTTATAGGAATACAATAATAATTAGTGCATAAGGCTAATTTTTTAATGTGCACTGATCACAGTTATAAGGTACCATGCTGATACCCCTGCCCAGCTGTTCTTGGGAAATGGTTAGTGAGTTGAATATATTTTGCTGTTCTTTGCATGAGATGAGACAAGCTCTGGGGATGACTTCCTCATGCATAAACATGCACGCTTGGGCAGTGCAAGCAGGCATGTTCTTGCACCAATAAAGATAATGGGGAAAAAACCTAAGTAGTAGATTGAGTTGTGTCTCCATGTTTGAGTGCCATTTTACAAATATACTTTATAAGCCCGGTGTTCTATCGAAAGCTCCAACTCGTCGAAATCTCCAACTACCTCACTGCCTGGTACTTGCAAGTTGGAGATTTCGACCAGACGGCGTTAGACTGCAAAACACAAAGACTGACGGAGCTCTGTACAGCTGCATTTTAACAATATTCAGCAGGTGGCAAACTCGACGAGTATTCTGAAAACGCTATGCGCGCATGGGCACAGCAACTGTACAGAGCACCAGTCTTTCTGAGCACCGGAAGTGAGGTAGTTGGAGATTTCGATGAGTTGGAGCTTTCGCTAGAACACCGGGCTTTACATGTAGTTCCAAGCACTCCAATGCCATTACTTAAAGGACATATTAAACATAAGTACTTAGTAAAGAGTTAATTTCACTTTACACTGCAGTATGCTGGCAAGAATGTTGCCTACAGCATCTAGCTTGCTTCCGATGCTGCAGGCACACCATCATCACCACTGTTTCTGCTCCTGCTGGTCTGATTGCAGCCCGGAGCTGGACAAGAACTGGATGTGCTTCCAGATCCAGCGCTCATGTGTACAAGCCTGTGCTGAACACATGCACATAAGGTTTTAATCGCTTTCTAGCAAGAGTTTTAAATCTTTCTCAATGGCCTCATCTGGTTTTAACTGGACCTGAAAAGAAGCTGACTGTAGATCACTCAGTGTGTTCTGCACACACACAATCCGGGAAGGTGGTTTTGAAAAGTTTGTAGTTGTGAGCACTTAGTAGAGAGTGGTGCTAGGGGTTGCTGCCAGGCACTGCCTTGTACAGTATCTACACTTGCTGTGATCATCAGTGCATGCTGTGAAGTATTTATAACAGTGTTTTGTAGAAGTAAAAATATGACATCCTTCCAAGGGTAGCAGTTTATTTCACTTATTTATATAATAGCAGCATATTCCAGGTAACTTTACACAGAATATGAACCATTCTCCCAGTTGTGGAAGAACGTTGCAATCTATTGTCTGACCACATTCACATGCAGACAACTACTACTGTTCAGGAGCCAGAAAACCTATGGGGGGAACTGGAGAACCAAGTGGAAACCTTTACAAACATGTGGAGAACTTGCATATCCCATGCAGATAGTGACACCGACCAAGCACAGCAAGACAGGAGTGATAACTACGTAAGGCCTAAGTGTTAATCACTCAGCCACTGTGCTATGCAGCGTTCTGCATTGTAGGATGCTAGCCATGGGCTGTGGAATAGGTTAGCTATTCACAAGAAGATTTATTTTCCATTATTTAAAGGTGACTCTTCTAAAAATCAAATTATTGTTGGTATTCTTATTACATCCACCCTCCTTGTATTTAGAGAAGCACCTTGTTAGAATCTGCTATACAAAAAAAGCAAAAAAAATTTCATATTGGGTAAAGCAGGGATGAACAAATGAACATGGAACTTAGGAAACAGTCTGTCCAATCCAGGAGCCAGTAGGATTTTTTAGGAGCCAGCTCCATTGACAACAACTAGAGAACCTCAAACGTTAGCCACCGGCTGTCATTTTTAAGGAGCATTGGCAACCTGGTTCCTGGGATTTGTCCAATCCTGGGGTGGAGGGTTGCACCAGGCTTGACTAACATTACTTGTGCCAAAATTAGATTTTTGAAGGTCGCCATCATGTTGACTGCTATGGAACATATCACTCAGACTTGAACATGACTGCTGAATTTCAGCATTAGACTCAATATTTCAGGTCTGTGTATGTTTAGGGCAGGTTGGAACTAGTGTTGCATATTTGCTTAAAGCCATTAGTTAGTTTCAGGATAGTTGCCACCTCGTTCATTTCTCAACATTTGTTTGGGATAACAGAGAGCAGCCAGTTATTTGTTACACATTTCCAACCTGTTTTGTATATTATTTTTTTCCTAAGACTGTTGTCTTGAGGATATATCTTTAATTGCTCTTAGACATGTGCTGTGCAGTTGTTGAAGGAAAGTGTTTACTTCGTGCCATCCACGGTCTTGCCTGAAAGCAGTTTTACACTTTATGTAAACAAGTCTTTCTAATTTAAAAATATATTTTGCATTATTTATATTGTTTTTTTGTGGTAATATAAGCTTGCCCATAGGCTCTGTTCATTGTGCTTATTAGTGCGGAGAAAAAAAATGTTGGTGTCACTAGGTCAGAATGTGGAGAGGGGGCGGCGTTCCATAGTCCAGCAAAAGAGAACTGGGAAGGGCTGATACCACTGCTTGGGATTTCATTGCAGCAGTTAAGCTGGCCATACACAGCTTGAATTTAAGCCAATTCCTGCTGCATCTGCAGAGATTCGAGCCATGAGTGGCCCTGTCGGCAACACCCAACTGGCCAAACAGAGCGGGGTGGAAAATTATTGGCTGAACGGTGCTGGTTGTCTGAACTCAATAGCTGGCAGGGGAGATTCCTCTATGCACTTAGCCTGTATGAAGAAATCCGTTGGATTTCTCTCCTTCAGCCTGGGGGCTGAACAGAAGAAGTCTATGTGTGTAGGCCAGCCTTAGGAGAACCCTTTTTTGGTAGGTAAACAGAGGTTTTTGGCACTTGCAGTATTTGTAAAGGGACAATGTGGAAATGTACATGTATTGCGGATGTTTCGTTTATTTTGCCCAGATGTACACTTTGTTGAACAAGTTTGTTAGTTCACAATCTGAATGTTTCTGCCATTATACACCAAACTTTTTTTTTTTTAATTCTGTTTATTAAATTTTTGCATGCAAATACATTACAACATTCCTCCTACAACAGTAGGGGCGCATACTTAGTTACTAACAGGTACAACCTACACATACTCCACCTGCACTTCCTTGCGGAAGGAAAAATTACAAAACATACATACATAACCCCCCCCCACATCCCCCTCATCATTTATACACCAAACTTAAAGGCTTGCGCGTTTAACCAAACTGGCCATATTTTGATTCTATACAGTATATAATGTTATGTCCAGATTTTGCAGTTTGGTGTTCTCATTGCCAGTTAGATATTGATTAGTCTTTCCTTGTTGGCAACCTCTCCTGTGCGATTGTCAGATTTACTCTGAAATGTCTGAATTTGCCATCACAATTTTCCTGTTGACTACCTGTCTTTTCTATTAATTTCTGGCGTGTTTTGTTCTTGCTGCTAAGTTTATATGTTGTTGCTAGGCATGAATTCTGTGTACATTGTGCTTCGAACAATGGGTTGTTATGAATTTGGCTTTTTTTTCTGCGGATTGTGTGTGCTGTTTCCAAAGGGGAGCGAAGGTTCTCTCAGATAAGAGTGGCTTGAAAAAGAATGACCTTTTTTTTCTCAGGCACTTCTAGACATGCAGCAGCTGCCAGAATCTTTCTGGGATCAACAGGTTTCCTCAGTCTTTGAAGAGGCATTTACAGCCAAGGAGGCAACATTCCAGGTCCAGCCGCTGCAGAGTTTTGCAGAGTTTATCAAAGAAGCTTGTGGTCAGGGGCAGGGACATCCCATGTAGAAACATGCTCCTGTGCACACTTTGCTCACTTCTCATGGAACTTGCCATACCATCTTATTTAGTTTGTAACAGCCTATAATATGAAGTAAGCTATCACATGCCAGATTTAATTATCTTCACCTCTAGAAGTAAACATGGCAACTGTGTTCCCTATATTGTAAAGCTCTGAAACTGTTGGCGCTATATAAATCCTGTATAATAATAATAATAATAATAATAATTATAATAACTGTTATTTGAGCATGGTAGTTGTTAAACTGAAAGCAGAACTCCAGGGAATTTTTTTAACCCTTGCAGTGGAGCTACCCCCGCACTGCAAGGGTTATCTGCTCGTTTTTGTCTAGGTTCAAAAATAACAAGGTTATACTCATCTGATCCTCCAAGCCAGCTTGCTCTTAGATCAGTCCCTTCCTCCTCAGTCCCCCTCCACAGTCAAGGTGTAATGGTCGATGCAGTAGGTTGACCCTACAAAGAGGCAAGTCCAAATTGTTTTTCTTGCATCCTTAGTTGCATTTTCCTGTAGTTAGAGGGAAAAAAAAGTTTCATGAAGTCTAACAACATTTCAAAGGGAGAAAGATAAGGCAGACTCTCTACAAGCAAAGGTGCTTCATTGGTTTTAGTGCAAGTGCGACAACACAGAATTGTGCCAAAAAATGGCACTTCAGATGACAAAGGTTAACGGTAGTTGGTTGTTGTGATTCCACTACGTTGATACAGGTAGAAATTGACTGGATTCAAACTGTTGGGTTGCATTGCATTGCCCTGTGGTGTCATGTCATCCCAATGAAATAGTGTCATGAGTCACCTGCACTCCATAGAGCGTTGCGACCTTTCAAGATGGTCTTGCTTGCAGCAACCGCACAGATGGCTCCATGTCCATCTAATTTCTCATGTATACAGCGCACTAAAACGTACATGTGTTACAGCGCACTACAAAATGCAGATTTGAACCATGTCTGCGTCGTGGTGCTTTGAATTAGAAAAAAGATGTGGGTGTGTTGACAGACCATTCAAAATGCCTTTAAGTAACACAGTGTGCCTATGAACAAAAGGGCCCTAGGTGTCAAGGGTCATATGCCCAAGTACTCAGGCCTGATGCAGTTTTGACCATTTTAACTACCTTGCCTATGCTATTTGGAGACTTTACATTTGCCTTCTGCATGCTATAGGGGTGCAGATGCTGTGGTTGATCCTGGCCCTTGATGCAAATATTAGTTGTGTGCTTCCATGACCTTCTAGGGGATGAAAGGAACATGTTTTTTTGTTTAATACAAGACATGAAGACTGCAGTTTACATTTTACAGCAAGCCTTTGTAACTTTTAGTTACACATCTAAAATTCTAATGCCTCCGTCATCTCCATTGTTAGGAATTTTGGGGGGTTATCCACTGAAGGGTGAAGAGTTTGGAGAAGGCAGGAAAAGTGAACAATCTAGGACAACATAGCTGAACTGGAAAGTGAGCTGAATTGGAGACATTTTTCAAATCAGCTATTTTGCCCTAGATTGTTCACTTCTCCTGCCTTCTCCAAACTCTTCACCCTTTTGTGAATAACCCCCTTGGTGGCAGTAGATATTGGAGGATGGTCAGATGTGCTGACAAAATTTGACTTACCTTGGGCACTCCAGTCAACCTGCACTTCCTCAAATAGAAACATTGGGGATCATTGTGATTGGTAAAAAATAGATCTTTCGAGAATATTAGTTTTTATTTTGTGTCTTGAGCCTTTAAAACAAAAATAAAAAGGTCAGCCCACAAGATGGCTGCTTCTCCTGTATGTATGTGGTCTGCAGTGCCATGTTAAAGTCTGGTAATTGTAAATTTGTGGTTGAGTTTATGGCCTTGTCTTTAGTGATTTCTCTAAAACAAACGTGATGCGGTAAAGCAAGCAAGATTCACAAAGGTGTAAAGAACAAAATACATTGTTATGTTTTTCAAGGTCTCCACCTCTAGTGCGTTGTTTCCCTAATCCAGAGAAGAGTTGATCAAGCATTTTTATCTCTGTACAGGACATGTCTTTCAACATATTTCACCAAGCAGTATAGAAAGGTCAGGTTTGCCGTTTTCTGTCACTTACTCCCTGAGCTATTAATAGAGGAATTATTGAGTGATTAGTACTTTCTGCAGACCTTGTGGAACATACTGTAGGCCTTAGTGTTGTGCAGCAGAACATCTCCTTCATTGCCTTCATTAAGTCTCCCTTCTCCGAAATGACTTGTGGAATTTGTACTCAGTTATTTTTCCTTGTGGTTATTTTTTGCCATAACTAAAACACAATTGCATACCTAAATTTACATTGACGCAATCTGCATAATATCTAATAACTCCAAACACATGCTGGTAGGTTAATTGGCTCCTCTCTAAGTTGGCCCTCTATGTATGCATGTGAGATAGGGACCTTAGATTGTAAGCTCCTTGAGGGCAGGGACTGATGTGAATGTGCAACTATGTAAAGTGCTGCGTAAATTGGCAGCGCTATATAAATACCTGTAATAAATAAACTGAAGATGGGAGTGTGCAGTTAGTGTTATTAGAAAATTATTTGCTACAAACATAAACATGCATTGAGATGATCTCTATATACAGTCGCTAAACCTGTTGATTCTTACATAATGTATGTATGACTACATTTTAGTGTCAACCAAATATGAAAATTTGTAAACAAAAAAATGTTTCTTCAATAGTAAGAAAATTAGAAACCAACTTCAGTTTGCCCACATTCAAATGTTGTGGGGACTTTCACGCCATACGTTTTTACAAGCACTTCACAGCTACTGGCAGAATGCTTGGACATAAGCATTTGCAATGTTTGCAGATGGATTTGTCCCCATTAGAGTGTTGTGATTGTAAGAGATTGAAAAACCTCTTCCTACAGTATAGTTTAGGTATGTTGCGCTTACAAGAATATTCATTTCCCAACACCACCATAATGTGCTTCAAACGCTACAAAAAGTTTTAGAACATTATAAGTGACAGTGCGATATTGCGTGGTATATGATGGGTATTTTGAAAGGAGAACTATGGGGTCAGGGCTTTTCCCCATAGTTCTCAGGGTAACGGGAGGACACAAACTAGCGTCCTCCCGTCACCCTAAGCTCAGTATACTGCAAGCTACAGCTCACGGTATACTGAGACGCCGCAGCCGGAGCGGATCCCGACATCGATGTCGAGATCCGCCCAGCTGCGTGAGTGACAGCTGGCTCTGCCTATCTAGAGGCAGAGCCAGCTGTACCCGCCCCCTCCCCCGTCCATTCCGCCAGTCAGCGGAACGGACGGGGGAGTCAGCGGAATCCATCCCCTCCCCTGTCACGGCTCTCTGCGGCATGTGTTCGCTCACCTCCCGATCTACTGAGCCGACCTGTGACAGTCTCATTGTCACAGGTCGGCTAGAACTATGAGGTGAGTGAAAAGCACTCACCTCATAGTTCTCCTTTTAAAGCAATTTATTCACTGGTGTGAACAGACCCTCCGAAACAGCATGTCTACAAAAAACATTGTAAAAACAATAGTAAAGGTTTCAGAAAACTCTCATAAACCCCCTAAAATGCTTTGAAAATGCTACTACATGTTAATATATACGTTGCATTTTCAAGCATATAAAAAACCATATGCGGGTCATATATGTAATACATAAACATTTCCCTGTGTTTTTAAAACCGTTAAAGACCCTTCCCGTCACCCTAAGCTCAGTATACCGCGATCTACTGCTCACGGTATACTGAGATGCCGCAGCTGAAGCGGATCCCGACAATTATGTCTGGATCCGCCCAGCTGCGTGAGTGACAGCTGGCTCTGCCTATCTAGAGGCAGAGCCAGCTGTACCCGCCCCCTCCCCCGTCCGATCCGCCAGTCAGCGCTGGCGGATCGGAGCGTGGAGGGGGGAATCCAGCCCCTCCCCTGTCAGGGCAGAGAGCCGTGACAGGATCGAGAGGTGAGCGAACGCCGGTATGTGTTCGCTCACCTCCCGATCTACTGAGCCGACCTGTGACAGTCTCATTGTCACAGGTCGGCTAGAACTATGAGGTGAGTGAAAAGCACTCACCTCATAGTCCTCCTTTAATGTTTTACATGCTGTAATGGCTCAGGCACACGAGCGCCAGCACCCGTACAACACAAATACCAGTGTATTTCCCCCACCAGGGAGCCATAGGTGCCGCATACAGCCTCTCATATAAGTCAATGGCTGTAGGCAGGTTCACGGTCACAAAACTCTGGATGCAGACTGTCTGTGTCCAGGGGCGTACATCTAAATGGATGTACACCCTCAGACCAGCGTTTAAGAGCATACAGCAACAGCATGTCATTCATTTGTACAGGTGGGATGTTTTCGACACCCTACAGTACACAAACCTCTGCACCCATGTGAATGATCCCTGAGAAAACCACATTTTCAGGGCAGAGGGAATCTTCAAATATGGTAATTTTTTGTCATTTAAATTACTGTTGTGATTTTTTTTTTATTTCAATTAATGGCTGCTATGCTCCTGGTGGTGAACTCCTAGTACATATAAACAGTCTAGTTTACATGCCAATTCTGAGACTTCTGTTTAGTGTTGGGACTGCGGACTGTGTCATTTGGCAAATTGATTGTGACTGACCTCCTTTTTTCACATGGGACTTCAAACAACATTCTGCTAATTACTTTCTGGTTATGGATGATCAGAGCGGCTTTTGAACAAGTTAAAACTGAACAGAGGCCTCTCCAGCTGGTAATCAACCAGCACGCCTTTCTCCTCCAATCTTAGTTTAAATGATGGTGACCACCTCATAGCAAATCCATCAAAGGAACAGTAATTGAATTTAAACAGTCCATGTCATTGCAGATAACATATATACAGGGCTTGAAAAATTTGGCGGTGTCTCACCAGTCAGTCAAAAATTTCACCAGTCAGCATGACCGGACTATAGCCTTGCAATATATGTTAAAAAATTTTGGGGACAGATAGAGCTTTGTTTTGTGACCCCACGGGGGGTTATTTGTTTTTACTTTATAATGAAAAAAGTACCATAAATGTAAAAAAAAAAAAAGTTTCCCTATGTTATAAAACATTTATTCTTACCCATATTTTTAGTACAACATAAAAGTCGGGGTCACGTCGTGTAAATAGACACCAAACATGTCAAGCCTTAAAATTGCGTGCGCCCGCAAAATCGCAAAAAACGCCCATACGCGACGATTAAAATGCTTTTACTGCTCATCAGTTTAGTGTTATCAGTGATTGATGGCTCTAGAATTATTGCTCTCACTCCGACATTTGCGGCGATATGTAACATGTGCAGCACAATAGGCGCAATCGTCGTTTTCGCACGTAGGCGCAACCAACGCATATCTACGTGTGTATGTGGGGGGCGGGGGACTTAAAAAAATGTTTTCTTTTTTAATTTTTTTTATGCTTTATTTATTTTTTTATGATTCTTTAATTTTTATATTACTTTTTTTTTAACACAACTTTATTGCTATTACATGGGGGGCTAAGAAGCCCCCTATGTGATAGCTAATTTGCATGACAGGTCCTCTTAATGGAGACATCAGGGGTCTCCAAGACCCCTAAAGTCACCTAAGGACCCCCAGAGAAGCTGATGAGGCAGAGATCGGCTTCATCAGCTTCTGTAGCTGGAGAGTGACACTGAATGCAGGAAGTGATGTAATATACATCACTTCCTGCATTCAGGGAGTGAGAGGAGATCAAAGGGAGTTCGTGTACTGAACTCCCTTTGATCTCCTGTCACAGAGCCGTGCCGGTCCCGGCCGCATCGGGCACAGCGGATCTTGGGACCGGCAACGGCAGTGACAGATGCTGATACAAGCGATCCAGTGTCTCTATAGACGCTCGATCGCTTGACTGTAAAGCTCCCGGCCGGCCGTGTAATTACAACGGCCGGCCTGGAAGCTGCTCGTCGGGCTCCACTGTCTGCTCGTCACAGACGAGCAGACGAGTGGATTTTCGAGCCCTGCATATATATTTCCTTTAGGTACCCCAGCTACTGACGGTGTTGTTAATATTATTGGCATCATACATACACTCTTTACATACATTTTAACAGTTCTAAGCTTGCTAACTAGCTCTGCTTTTCAGTTGCTTGCTTCACGTACACTTTACAGGTCATTATGTATTAAGGGCCCATTCACACCACATCCAGATCATCTCCAGACCAGACCAGATTGTTTCTGGCCCCAAAATGGATCCTAATGTATGTCTATGCTATTTCTGGCCTCTGTTCACACCATTGCAGTCCATTGCAGACCAGAAAAATATTGCTTGTCTCATTTTGTCTGGTCTGGAGTGCACTGGAACTGCTGGCAGGTTCACACCATTTTCCGGACCAGGTCTGGTCCAGAAAATGGTGTGAACCTGCCATAAATGTTCATTTTAAGGTTACTTTGTTGTGATTCTATATGTAGCTGGCAGGGAAACTAGAGCTGATTTAGAAAAACTGGGTCAAGAATGATAATGATGCCTATTATAGCCTATTAAGATTTATTATTATTATTATTATTATTATGATTATTACTTTGTTTGTTACCCTTATGTATGTAACGCCAACATATTTATGTAACAGTAGTAAAAGGGTGTGCATGAGAAACTCAAAACAAAACAAATATAAAGATTTGACATGGAGGGAGAAGAGGGCCCTCCCTATATACAAGCTTACAGTTTTTATTCTCGGAGAACAAGGACAAAATCACAGTTGATAAGTGCAATAGGTCCATGTTTGCTCTAATTTTTATAGATCCGCCTTAGTGAAACCAACTTCACTAAACTAGCTCAGGCGAAACTATTTTTCCACCGTTTGGCTAGTGTTGGTGATAGAATGAATGCATGGGCAGCACAGTGGCTTAGTGGTTGGTGCTGTGATCATGCAGCAGTGCAGATCTGAGTCCAGTTCCCACCAGGGTTGCTATCTATATTGAGATTTTTCTGTTCTTTTGGGTTTACATGAAGAAGGTTTACATTCCCTTCTATGTGTTGCCGTAACGTGCAGCGAATGGCAACACACAGCACATCCCAAATCACCCGCACTGAGTTCAGCACAACACACAGCAAAAAATCTGAATGTCCCTTTTGCCTGCTTTATGGTACTTTGGCTGCAGCACTTAACACAACCTGTTTGGTAAGACAATGCAGAGCAAAGTTATGAATGGGCCCTAAGTGTCTTGGTTTGCTGACACACTAAAACAGTTGCTAATAGATTAATGTCCAGTGGGGTTTCAACTTAAGCTAAATGCATTTCAGGTACAACACAATAATAGGTGTACAAAGCCTTGTAGGTTGATGTGCCAGGAATGTATTTAGCTGAATTAAACTTAAGGTTCAACTGGGCTTTAATACACCTTTGACTCAATTGACCCTTTTATATGTATGTGTATGTTAATGTTGTAAGGAGAGTAGATTGTAAAGTCTTGAAGGTGGAGACTGATATAAATAATTTTATGTGTCTTTGTATATGAATTAATAGGTAGGTGACTGTTTCATGTTTAACAGTTTCATAGAATTTCTAGGGCTGTGGAAATTAAAGATTAATTTCTCGATTAATCCTTAAACTTTTTGATCGATTAAAATTATTTTGATCGCTAATGAAAGCACTCACCCGTTGGCGATCCGGTCACGTCACGGACATCGACGTCAACGGACTCCTCCCCCCTTCCCCAAGTGGCTCCGTTGGCTAACGAAGGGAAGGGGGGAGGAGTCCGGTGACGCCGATGTCCGTGACGTCACCGGACACCTCCCCCCTTCGTTAGCTAACGGAGCCACTTGGGCCGGTGAGTTTGCCCAAGAAACTTTCTGCACGAGCGCCAGCCAAGGCATTGGCCTATACACATACAGCACAGCAATGAAGTAATAAAATGAACTAGGATCACACTAATCCAGCACGTTATTATTCTGAGTTGCCCCACTCAAGCGGCGGCCATATTGAGTGGGGCACGTGAGATTAATAACGTGCTGGATTAGTGTGATCCTAGTTCATTTTATTACTTCATTGCTGTGCTGTATGTGTATAGGCCAATATAGTTGGATCTGTATGTGCGTTATAATTAATCGAAATAATCGATTAAAAAAAATTTCGATTAATCGAACACAAATATTGTAATCAATACCAGCTCTAAGAATGTCGCTTGTTAATATTTAAATACATATATAAGAATTGGATAAACTGAAGTGCTTCCATGGGTCATTTGGATGTTAGCTTGTAGGCAATTGGGAAGGATCTTGATTAAGGTGTCTAGTTTACATAGACAGCAAAGAAAGGAGCCAAGTTTCTTTTGTTACTGGCGGCCTGACGTGTGTTATCTGCAATACGTGTTGAAATAGAAGCTGCTGGCACTATATAAATGCTAGATCGAAATGCTTTTTGAGATATTCTTGAGACAGTTCCGACGGGATTTTTCGTGCAACAATCTAACCGTGTATACCCTACTCAAGTTTATGCGGGATCTCCTACATACAACTATAACAGGTGTTTTATTTTCATCATGTAACGCTCTGCTGTTTTGAAAAGCAACATCAATTTGAGTTTATTTCGGTAGCTTTTAACTTTAAGGACCCATGGCGTCTCCTGTACTTGCCAGTCAGTGTGGGTTTGGATGTCTGTCAAGTTATGAGACCACTCTCTAGTGTTCTGAATTTTTGGGGCCAGTGTTGCCAGTAGCAGACTTAATACCAATATGAAGCATTGGCAGGCAGCCATAGAAAACGTAGACCTACCTCTGTAATGCTGAATATACTTGATAACTTGTAGGCTAAATTGAAACTAATACACTGGCAAGATATGACATCTGAGAGTAATAATATTCTGTTTGATTTCCTTGACCCCTGTGTGATTTCAGGGTAATGGATTTGCAGTTAATTACTAGTAATATGGGTTAGACATAGAGCACTACACGAAGTTCAGATATCAGTCAACTGGTGTTTGGGATAGAAATTTCCATGAGGCCATTTAACAAAAATTTTTTTTTACATGGAAGTGAAATACCACAATCCACTCTCTTTCTAATCATTCTTCAAGCCACCTGTGACTGAACTGTGTATGTCTTGATATTTTGTCTCTTTAACTGCAAATAAAAGAAAAGTGAACCTGAACTGGTCTAAAATGTTTCTGTAGGTTTCTGACAGTACCCGTGTAGCAAGCTCTATTTTTTGTGTTTGCAGTGGAACAGAACGCAGGCGTCCGATCGCACTGTGGGCAGGGGGGGCGTGGAAGCCGTGCCATTGAATTCAATGCACCGCCACGCCCACTCCTGCCCCAGGACGCAGGGGGAAGTTTTGTGAGGGATCGCGGTGTGTACCAGCAACTACCACTCTGGAACGCACTGCATTCGGTGTGAACAAGCCCTTAGATCGATCCCTTTAGAGTCACAGTACAGTCTGCCTCCACCTCTTGATGGCTTTGGCATACTCCGGAGGAGAAGAAGGATCTGCAGATGCACACCACCAGCTAATCTTAGACCAGCCTTGGACATAAGGATGTCTTGTTTTTCATGAACACATTACATGACTTGGTTATTAAGTGTGAAATGAAAAACCAGACAAATGTTTCCTCTCATAAAATGAGTCACCTTGGCATATGTGATTTCTGATGGCTATGGGCCTGCCCGTGCAGTAACTTTAGGTCAGCTCTCACTCTAGTCTGCTTTAGTGCTTGATCCAGGAGCCATGCCCTACTCTGTAACTTTTTCAAAGGCTGATCTACTTTTGGAGATTTTGATTCTATACAGTTGATGTCAGTTTTGGGTTGATATTGGTGGGATAAGCAAACAGCCCTTTTCAGCAGGGAAGCCGATTGCAATAACCTGGCCTTAGCCTGGTTTGGCTTTATGTTGAGCAGGGCAGCCGTCCTTCTTCTACTGGATTCTTCCTATGAATCATATAGTATCCAGTAATTACTGCAGGGGTCAGAGAAAGCATCATGGGCACTAGTCCTATTTAAGCAGGTCAGCAGTCATTTCATAGCTGAATCAGAATACTGAATCAGTTCTCCTTATGGATTCATTAAGTGTGCTGTATGCTGTGTTGTCTGCACTGGAATAGCTATTTGGTTAATCACTCTCCCCACCAGTAAGATCTAAAATTGTTCCCCTCAGGCTTAGGGGAATAAAGGCCATTTTACCAAAGCAGACAATGACTCACAAATCATTCAATGCCGCTTGAAAAGCTTATAGCGTGTCTACCAGTGGGACTGTGCAGGTTTTTGATGATGAATTTGAAACATCAACAAACGTTGCATATCTACTCAGTTGGTTACTGTAGACCAGGAGAAGCTTTTGGCCAAACCAGAAGCTCATTTGACGTCAGGACACATTTGTCCATAAGAGAGAACTGTAATTTTTACATGATTCATCTCAGTGCTATATGCATTACATTATGATTGAGATAGCTGAAACATACTGTAGCAGTTCATCTTTGTGACACTTCTGGCAGATCAGTCAGTCGCTGCATACAAATCGAAATTTGAAGGTGTATATTGTTTTGGTGTAGTGCATTTTCATTTGTATTGTTCTGTAAGTGCTATACAGGATGTTATTTATTCTATTATTCCAATGGTAGATATATGCCAACCAGCATATTAAACAAGTGGTTCACATTTCTAGGAGCCTTAGTTCAATTCCAGCTTAGATACTATCTGCATTAAGTTTTTATGGTTCTCCAGTGTTTTTTTTTTATTATTCCCTTTACCATGTAAATAAATATTACATCAGTCTAAGCACAAAATTGTAATATACTTTATCTATTAGCAGTACATCATTTAAACTAACCCTGTTCTAAATCCAAACGTACGTCTGCAAAGTAAAGGGTTAATACTGAACACTCTGGCTGCCAATCTCTGCTGTCTTCATGAGCTGGCTGAAACATCTTTAGCATTCAACACTTTCAAGAGTGTCAGATTCCTGTTCCCCAATATGCATTGTGCTTCCCTTCCCTGGGCCAGAGAAAGAAACCACAGCATGCAGAGGGGGACCAGGCATTCAACATTTCCGGAAGTGTTAAGTGCTGATTTTTCAACGTTGAAGGCAATGAAGATCTGTAATGAAGGAGGGTATTGACATTATTTTTCAATTTCACATTAAAGAGACCATGTCACAGGACTATTTATTTGAACAAAAAGCTTCTCATCAGCCTAAATATGCATATTATTAACCTGTAAAGCCTCCCTTGTGCATACATGCAGAAGGCCTGAGACTTCTGCTGGATGCAGTCATTTTGAATGTGATATCAGCAGCCCAGCAGACTCAGAGCTGACACTTAATCATGCAAACAGGTAAACAAAGCCTGACAGAGGTTGTACCCCTTCCCAACTCTGACCACACGCAAAAAGTTTTGACTGGAGATACTCTTGAATAAGTATGATAAGCAAGCCTTGTTCTTCACAATAGAACTGCAGCAATATCAGTGTGGTTAGGTTAATGCCAGTACACATGCTAAGATGGGATGCCTTACACTATATTGTGATGCTGAAAAATATGGTTGCTAATATACCTCCTCTGGGAAGGCCCTACTTTGCGATTGCTGGAGACAGGGTCCAGCATAAGCAAGGCAAATAGGAGCACCAGGTATTGTGTATCCAATAGGCCGCCATGGAAATCTTGCTGTAGAAATGCACACTATATGGTGCCTTGGAATTAAATACTGGCCTGGCTGAATTTAAAATATTCTAGCTAATACGGTTGCCCTGTTGATATTGCAGAGATTGTCTTATTCCCAATACGCAGTTTTTGTTGGAACGGTCCCTTGAAGGAATTCATAAAGAAGCGGATGCAGATATTGAGTGCTTTAGTCCCCTCTGATGACGCAAGACTTGTTTTGTTGTTTGTTGGAGCATAAGGAACAAAGTGAAAGGCTGGCCTATTGTACTGCACCTGGGCCAAGACAGTGATTCCTTGGTTAATGTTATCCAGGTCACTAAGTCCTGTATTCCCAGCACAATGGCAGAAAGCCTGTACACAGCTCATCTTTGTTTAGGAAGCCAAATCAAACTTGACTTTCAGTGGAGTGTGCTCTCCAGTAGTTTGTGCTAATTAGTGGGCTGTGGGTGGTCTGGCGGGTTGAAACTGAAAAGAAAGCTAATCAATACTATGAGATTGTGATTTAATATGACCTGACAGCCAGCTATATTTTTTTTCTTTTTCAGCCCATTAGGAGCAATGGATCAGATACCAAAGAACTTACAGGAGTTCAACACATTGAATTACATTTGTAGGAAGGAATATGATCTCACTTGACTTACTTTGTACTTATGAACATTCTTTGTGGAGATTGACCAGTCTACTTAAAAGGGATATTTCAGTTTTCTTTAGATTCCAGATAATTAAACCACTGAACAGCATTTTGTGTTTCTAATGGATTTTTTTGTGATATCTCTGCTCCTAAGATCTCAGGCTACTTGTATAGGTCAGTACTAAGTTGTCCTATTCATGCTGCTGGATTTTTAATTTTTTTTTTTCTGTATAGCAGAGAATGCAACAGGAGGTGTTTAAACACCTCAAGGTGTGCAGGAAAACTAAAACTCTAAAATGTGCAGGAACCCCAAGATGGTGGGTGGGAACACCTAAAAAGGTGGCTGGGGCTACCCAGAATTTCAAGGTGGGTGGGGGAACATCCAAAACTTCAGAGTGGCTGGGGACACCCAGCAACTATGTTAGGGAGGTCGTCTTACTGGATTCCTCAAAAGCAGGTGACTTAGCCCATCTTGGATGGACTTGCCCTTTTTTTGCCATAATCCAACACAGTAGACACTAGACTAGGCTATTATTAGTGTTAGAGCTGCAGCTAACGATTATTTTCAAAATCGATTAGTTAGCCGAATGTGTTGTATATTGTCTAAAAAAGAAAAAAGATATTTAAAGTTTTCAACTATCTATAACACCATCGTTTACATTTAGAAAAGCATTAGACTGGCAGTAGAACCACTCCTATTGACTGTGTTTATATTTTCCGGTGTAGTTTTGAATGCAAACAAAAGTTTTAGGCTCATGAAGATAGTTGTGTTATGATACAATGCACATTACAGCAACAGGCAGCAGCAGCCCATGCACTGTTGTGTGGTGTGTTGCGATACCATTCATTTTTAATGGCACCACAACAGTATTGCATGTACAATGATTCCTTTTTCCTTAGTAGATTTGCTCTTTTGACAAATGGTGCTTTTGACAGGTTGAATACAACATGTAAGGGTTGCCATACATGGGTTCATTTTGCAGATAATAGAAATCTTTTAAGCGTCAAAGTTTAGGGGTTTAATCTCCCCCAAATAATGAGCTGCTATCTTTTAGCAATAGAGAAGCAGTTGCACTGTGAAACATGAGTGAATTGGGCAGAGCAGCTTTGCAGCAATTCAGCCAAGGTCTGACAAATCTTTCACTGCATATCCTCAGTGAGAGGTCTGTCTGTGTATAACCACTGTGATTGGGAACCCGTACAATGGGCCTTATATGTTATACCTAGAAAAGAAAATAAGCTCTAAATTAGAGTTGGTACTAACCAGGTTTTGCCTTTCATTTTATGGATGAACTAGACAGGAATCCTGATTGGCCACTTTGGGAAACAAGTTCAGTTTAATGCCAGATTCTTTTTTTCTAGCTTCAATGAATCAGTGAGTTATTCAGCATCTCTACTGTAATCATGCAAACATTCTTTATATGGAGTGAAAATATTGCAAACTTCAATTTAGTTGGAACATTTCTGCTTCTTAGGTATTGTTCTTTGCTAATGGTTTGGCAGTGACTGCTATGCATAACAGCCAATATAGAGTTTGCTAAGTGTGTGTGCTAAACAGCAGATGTACTTGTTAGATTGAAAGGGAGCTCCAGGGGGATTGTTTTTTCCTACACCAATGATCAGAAGCCCTCATATATAGCCCCCTATAGAGAGAACCACGAGAGCCACTCTTTCAACAAGCGCAGGATTCTGGAAGTTTAGCAGAAGTGTAGTTGGCTGTTTAACTTGTCATAGTTAAATTGGTATCATCCCTCAGTCAGGGTAGAACAGATGTTTTTATTCTCATCTCTGTCTTCATGCTCTGATCTGTTTCTCAGCTGGAAACAAAGGTGCACACTCATGTTCCAGTCCCAAATGTGTTCCTGCGGACATAAGCCAAGGTGACTAGAGGTTTACACAAAAGTTGAGGGTAATTTAGAAGGATTTAAATTGTTGGTAGCAATTTTGAGAGGTCGAATGAAAGTACAATGTCTACCTATCAATCTATGCCGGTCCTTTAAACAAGACCCGGAGCGCTTGTTGAGGCAGCAACATTGTCTTCTGGTCACAACTCATTCAAAAGATACAAGCATGCATGTGTATGCTACCATTCTGGCTAAGTTGCTAGCACTCCCATCTGAGGGCGCTGGGGTGCTTAGTTCAGTTCCTACCAGGGGCACTATCTGCAGTATGTAGGTTTGCCTCTGTGTACATGGGTTTCCTCATGGTGTTCCTCTTCCCATCCCTTTCCAGATACATCATGGAACAATCCTGTTGTCCACCCCAGTTGGCTGTATGCGTGGTATGCATGGCTGTGGTGTGTGTATCCTATAAAATTACATGAAATAATACTGTTTTGTAGAAATTAAGCAGTTCCAGCATGCATCAATCCAGTTCTTATGTTCACTTGGGAGGTACCCAACCACACTTTATACATGTCTCTATGTCTATGTCTTTATGTATATGTCTCACTTTTCTCAAATGGGTTGCCCCACTACTGAAAAATGATCTGACAATTATTGATATATCTGTATACCTCATCATACCTCAGCTGACACCATAAAATGGCCTGAGTAGAGTGTTTCTGTTAAGTTGGGTTAAAGAAACACACTCTTTATGTTCCAGATAGGGTTGGGTTATCTTATGAGCATGCAAATAAAGTGTACAGTTGTATATTGTGTGCATGTATGCTTGTCTATTAAAGCTTGTCTATTAGACATGTGCACTGCCAAAAAATTCGTTTCGTTTCGTTTTAAATTCGGATTTGTGTTATTTCATATTAATTAAATGATCTGCTTGCCTGATGGATTGCTTACAGTATCAAATTGTCATTGACCATCTTTGGTCAAATAATATCTTGACCTATTATTTTCAGGCGAGTACATGTTTGTGCACCCTAAAGCACCATGGGATGCAGCCGTGTAGGAAAATTTGTTTGAAGTTTTTTTAAGAAGAAGCTGTGAAGACAATTACACAAGCCTCCTTTGCTGACTTGTTTTTAAAGGAGCAAGCTCTGGGACTGTCATCTGTCTTTGCCTACTTAGTGAGTCCCAATCCTGAGCATGTATGTGCATTTGAGATACTCCACAGCTTCACTGTCTGCATGCTTGTCTCAGTCAGTAGCTCACTAAGTAGTGTAGCAAGATAAAGGATGACAGGCCTAATCTTGTAGTTATTTCTGAAACAAGTCAGCAATAGCAGCTCCTCTACTAATATCACAACCGGCACCCTTTAATCTCTGCAGATAAAGCAGAGATTAATAGAGATAACGTGGTGCCCCCATAGTTGCCCCATGGGCTGTAATTATAAGATCTCTTGATTCTGTCTGGCCCTAGTCTGGACCATACAATAACTAGAAGGGATGCTCCTAATTTTGAGTCTTGTATGTGATCAGGCAGTTTCTGAGCTGAATGTAAGGTGATGAAGAGTCTGTTGGAGAATCTTTGCATGTGGGTCCTGATCTGTCACTGATGTGTCAAGAATAGTGAATGACCCAAAGTATGGCACATGTGCCATAGTTCAGATTAGGAATGCCGCAGACACCGGTGGTGTTAGATATTTAGGTCTTCCCACCCAGCCCTGGCTATTGCTGGCTTGGGGGGGAAACTGGGTTTGAGAGTTGAAAAGATGTGTGGATCAGGCAGACTTACTCTGAACCACTTAGCCCTCCCCCCCACCACTGAGCAGAGCTAAAGCCTTGGGTATACGCGGTTAGAATGTCATTCAAAAACACTTGTTCATTGGATTTACTAAGAGTTAATGGGGTCAAATCTGATTAAACAAATCAACGATCGTTTCCAACCGTAGTTACGAAAAGAATCGAAAGAGAGGGATGGAAATTTTTTCTTGAACAAACAAAATTCTAACAGTGAATTTGGTTTTCGTTGTAGAAACTCGATTAATTCCAAAATTGAATGTTCATATCAAACTAAATTATGAACGACATTCGTCAAGTCCCTGATGGCATTATTGAATTATCTGATGAGTTTTTTTTTGCAGGACATTCCAACTGTGTATACCCAGCCTAACTTTTTTTTTTTTAAATGCCCTGCAGCGCTTATTAGATTTTCCTTCCCAACGATTGTGCCTACACGTCTGACAGCCTCTAATGTCTGAGGTACAACAATATCAGTTGCTCTCACAGTTCATTGTAACAAACAAAAATCCTCCAGCAGCCAAGGAATGTTGGTAATACCGACAAATAACACCAAGGTCACAAAACTATTTAGCCTAATGGCTTCCTTCCTAATTTTATTCCATAGTCTCCTAGATTGACCAGTATTTTGTAAACTAAATCTCCAGATGTCTTTACCTGCACTGGAGTTTACATAGCGAGATGGTCTTTTGTCTAGTTCTATGCTGAAAAGCAACATTATTTGTATACACAGACTTACACAATGACCTGTGCACACACAGCAAATCTCTTGTTTAGAGATTGGCTAGGTTTTTCCCCAGTGATATCGGTCCAGGTGTCTGTAATACATTAGCAGATGCTTTGTACTTAATCTCTCTTATTTGCTGAGCTAATTTGCCATTTTGTAACTCTGACAAGTCCATCAGTTTGACATCCTATTTGTAAACAGTCTATCAAAGTATCCCTTGAAACAGTGCTCGGGAGTGTGACAGCTGTAAAACAGGCCACCTCTTTGTCAAGTGACAGAACTTTAATCTACATACAGCTAGTAATTAGATTACAGATGTTTACGACTTGTTTAGGAAGCCTTCCACTTTGGGTAGAATCAAAACTTCATTAAAAGCTTCATGATTGCATTCTAAGCCAAGAAGTTTAGAATCGTTTTATCTTTGGAAGTAGAGTTATTGAAAGAGACTTTTTCCTGTTGTTAATTGTGTTTTCCTTTTGCTTTGGAGAAAACAATCCAAAAGTAATTTAACATAATACCACATACGGTAGTATTTCACCAATGTGATTATTTAGTGTTTTTTCTTGTTGGTTGTTTATCTTTATCTAGAAGCATTGTCCTTTCAACTGTAAGCCCCCATTCACACCTGAGTGGTTTAAAGCACATTTCCAGAAATGCTTCAATGCACGACACTCAGATTTCCATCTTAGTCTATTGTGCCCGTTCACATTTGAATGATGTGCTGCTGCTCAATGCTCAGAAAAAGTACAAGAGCTTATTTGGGCCATGATCGCACCTTTTTGGCCCTAATGGACTTAGGTAGGAGTGCCTTAAAACCATGCACAATATGTTTAACCGCAGTATAGGGTTCCCGTGCGTCTCAGGGCTGGTGCAGACCAGGACCACGCGATCGTGTGCAGTTGCACACAGCTGTTGTCGTGCGGCCCCATTAATTTCAATGTGGTTACATTCACGTGGCTATTGCAGAAAAAAGGTACATGTACCTTTTTTTCGCGACACACGGCTGTTTTAGCCGCGATCATGTTTGATTGCACGGGCAGAATCGTGGTGGGAAACTCCACAATCCACCCAGCGCGACTGGGGTGCCATTAGAAAATAATGACACCGCCAGTGCGATCGGTGGCTGACTCCGTGACCGCATGGCAATCCGCACGGTAATGTGCACAATTGCTGCACGGTCACGGATTGGCAGGTATGAACCTGGTCTTATGGCACCGCACTCTACTTACTATGGTGCAGTGGAATTCATTCTGTATGGTACTTCAACACACCTTGCTGACAGGTCTGTTTTCCTGGCCATTAAGGTGCGCTGCTAGCCCATTCATCTTAAACGGGCTGTAAAACGCTGCAAGTGTTACCACATGTGCATTATCGCAACACATGCCAGCGGTTCGGTGTGAACCTGGCCTAAAAGTGTGACAAGATCATGTGTAACAAAAGCAAAACATTTTAATTTGTTAAAGAAAATGCCAAGGTTATAGCAAAAGCAGAAAACATAACATAAACACAATATAAAGGTAACACCAAAAAATGAATGTTGCCTATACCAACCTATGTGATATTGGCTTATATTCCCCCGGCATTAGGGAAGTACATTTTGGCATCTGGTTCCCGTGAGCAACAGGTTCATCTTTTTTTGTATTACTTTCATGCATGGACTTAATTGAGACTCATTTATCAAAGTGTCTAAAATATAACCAACGTAAATTTTGCTGTGGCATTGCAATTATGTCCCTCCTTTAAATTCTCCAACTGCCAGTAACAAGTGTAAGGGGAATCTGGTTGCTTTGGTGCAAACCAGACTATTCTGATACGTGAGATCTGTTGTCGTTTGGGAGAATTTATGTTTATTTCTCTGATCACAGCAGAATGTAATGCAACGGAAGGAAACCATGCGCCAGGATATACATAGCATGTTGCCTGCTTATGTGATCTCTGTCTTGCCAAGTCCTCATTGAACCTGTGAGAGCCAGGAAAATGACAGTTTGCAGACTGTCTGTAGCGGGCACATCACAATACACAATACATAATGCTCAGAGACATTGTTTGTGGATCAGCGTTGTGCACTGCTTGCGGCAGCTTAGTGAAGTCTCCCAGAGAGGAAATAAAGGAACAAACTACAGGTTGCTTTGAAGATAAAACATAGGCTGCGGAGTACAATAGAAGACTAAGTAGAAGTACTTTCTAAAAGGGAGGATGGTTGGCATAGTGCTAGACAGTACAAAATACCAGGAGCTTCCTGTCACATGAAAGGAAAATAAGTACAAAAAAACAGTCATTTATTTGTGTTTTGAAAATATCAGCAAACTGCTATTCTGCTGTGTTTCCTGCTTTGTTTGATATGCCTAGTCCACTATGAATTGTCTCTGTGAAACCATGACATAAATACCAAGCTCAGGTTAATAAGTTGCCTTGATTAGCAATGAGCATGGACTAGTATTTCAGAGTGTGGGTCAGAGAAAAGTCCTTACCTGCGTATTTGTTCTAGGATAGAAACTCAATGTAATGAAGCAAGAGGGTCCATAAAGCTGACTTTTGTTTTCTCAATGAGACCCACGCGTTGAACGAGTAAATGCTAGCGATTTAGCATGGATGAGAAAATTACCCTTACCGGGCTATTGTATTCTGACAGTGGTGGGTGTGCCACTGTCAGGATATTCAAACAGTGGTGTATGGCCAAGAATTTCCAGACTGGCTCCTTCGACAGAAGACGGCGGAAATATCAACTTTTGTTGAATGGAGCAATCCCGACAGGGCCATACGCTGTTCAAAATTCAAATAGTGTATGGCCAGCTTAAAACAGCCTAGAAACTAGCTTTTTGCAGAATGAGAAGTCCCCAATGGCAGCCTTTCTTAAAGGGGTACCCAGGAGTAGGCAAATTCTGGCCCTCCAGCTGTGGTGCAACTACAAATCCCATGAGGCATTGTAGCCAAAGACATGACTCCAAGATGCACATGCATGATGGGATTTTTTTCTGTGTTGGATAGAATAGGGAAAGTGTGGGACCTAAGCTTCATTCAGTCTTGGCTGGAGTTGCACTGTGTTGTGTTATAGTTACTGCATCAGTTGGTGTATTTTCTGAACTCTGACTTATGTACTCTCTCTTCTTCCTTTCCAGGAACCGAGCACTAAACGGGTTAAACCACTTTCAAGGGTCACATCACTAGCGAATCTCATCCCTCCAGTACGGGCAACTCCCTTAAAGAGATTCAGCCAGTCACTCCAGGTAAATTCACTTTAGTTTTTAGAATTGCTGGTATACAATAAGTATATAATCTAACTTTGTATATTCCAACTTTACATGAATCAACAGGGCTCAGGTCAGCTTGAATAGTCTGACCCGGGGACATTTCTATACCTATATCAGACAGCGCAGTCGGTCTCCTGCCTAAAAGGAAAACTGGGTAAATAATTTAACTTGGCCACAAGCCTCGTCCAGACCTAGAAAGCAAAAACATTTTCTGTGAACGCAAGACATAATCTGCCCCTTGAGTGAAAGCCTGTGAAATGTTGTGACCAAATCTCAGAGCGCGCATTCCCTGTGAACGTTTTTTTTACATGAGGTTCTTTGTATGTGTGGGAAAAGCACCAGTATGACAGACATCTCTCTGTAATATATATTGGTGAGTTGGCGCACTGGGTGCCTCCTGTCCTCCATATGGCTGTTGGCCTCATACAAAGGCGGCATTTACAGACAGGGAGTAGAGTTGCTGAAGTCACCTCGGCTGTCTGTGTTTCATCCAGAAAGCAGCATATAGCGTGACTGGAACAGAAAATAGTGTACAGTCACTGGCCTGGAAAGATCCCACCTTGGCAGGCGCAGCCTCCTTGAGTAACACTGGGGGACAGATGTTTAATACTTTGCAGAAGCTGCCCGTAGTGGAGAGGTCAGGGAAAATATGTCTTAGGTCTGAAAGAGAGGCTTTATTAGTTACAGTTGTGAGCACCAATGTGGGAAGTTCAAATTATGTTTTGGCTACATTTCTAAGCCTCCCTTTTGCAGTTTAAACAGCTGTATCCTTGTTTAAATGCTTGCTCTATTGTATACTATTTGTTTAACTTTTTTTTTTTATGTTAAGCTTTATTAATTCTTGCTCTTATTGACTTATGTGGTTTTGTCTGCTTTATTTCCTTATTTTTCTGTGACCTTATGTTTTTTTGTATTTGTTCTGAAAACCTGGTTCAGTAGATTCATTAGACAAGAATATTGCAGAATAAGCAGTGAATAAAATAGAAGCTCATGGCATATTATCATTTAAGGAGTCTGTTGAGGCTCCTGCATTACATTCTGGGTTGTCAGGGATGGGTCAGAGCTTGGAACAAAGTAGAGGACTTCAGCAACTGTGGTCTCGGGTATCCCTGGATTAAAAAATCTTTTTAGGAATACATAGGCGTGAGCACCTTATGGTGGTCACATTTCTAGGCTACTGTTGAACATTTTGTTGGTTTTGGCGGAAAGCATTGTTACTTAGACAGACTACCCCTTAAACTCTACAAAGGAAAGGTGACTGTCTGCAGAATTCTATACTTAGTTATTTATCCAGACAGTCAAGCAAGTCTGAGATAAAATTAATATGTATGAAACTTTTAAAGGGATGTACATACAATAACACCATTTATTGGTTAATTTTACAAGTCCCATACTTCTCCATAAGTTGGATTGCCATTAAACAAACTGGCTACATTTACAGATAAAAAAAAAATCAATGGTCCTGAAAATGTTTTCATGTCAAATTCTGCAGCAGAAACCAGAATAGTTCAGGCCACCATTTTGTGCCTGGATACTGCATGTAATTATTTAAATCCCCGCTCTGGGCAAAAAGCAACCTGGTGTTGGCCTTTAAAATGGCCATGTTCATAGTGAATTCACTCTTATATTTTTCCGCTAATCCTCACACTGACAGACTCAGCGGAAACATGTTTCTATATCTGATTCATGAACTGCTTCCCTTTAATTTGGCTCATGAAATGCCTTATATAGATTTATGTGGCCCAGTTATTTATAGTTCTGCCTCTATATAAAATGTGACTTCCTCAGAGGATTATCCAGACATTTAAACCTCCTTGTTACCAGTTCTACAAAGCAAGACAAAGAAAAGCGTACGTCTGGTCTAAAGTGAAAAATCCAATTCCAGCTGTCATTTTTCTAGTATTGGTCATAGAAGAAAGCAGTGAAAAACCTGCTAGTTTACTTTTGTTAAATGGAATCTTTATGAACTCATGGGACTCTTTGTAAAACTGGTATAAAGGACAGGAATGGCCCCATGTCAGACATTTTGCATGTCTGTTAAAACAGGAATCACTGATTACAGTTTTTTTCTTTTTTAATTTTATGACAGAGGTGAAGCATAAAATGCTTTAAGGCCCACTTCACCCCCAAGTAATAATTCAGGGCTGAGTCATGCCATGGCATCTTATGTCTTATATACTCCAGCAGTGAGATCTCCCTGCCAAAATTTTCAACCCTTTTCCTGTCCACCTGGTACTTCTCAGTGTTCCCGCCCACCTTTGTGTATTCCACCTCTTCCTATTGCATTCTCTGTAATATAGAAGAAATAAATCCAGCAGAGTTATAGTGGCAACAGCTGTCATATAGACCCAGGAACCTAAACACAGAGATCTCACCAATGGGGTCCTCAAGGGATCTAAGAAATTGTCGGGTGGTTTAAGTCTTCAGCATCTGCCAAAAAAATGGCATTAAGGTTTTTGTGGACTGAACCCTTAACTTTTTTCTAATATGATTTTATCTTCAAAGGCTGGCCATACACTGTATTGTGGGGCTGAATGAAAAAACATGCCATCCTGCCAGGCTATTTTATTCTGACAGCAGCAGGTGTGCAGAGGGGGCCACAAACTGGTCCTGGCTACTCAGCCAAAATTTGACCAGTGTATGGCCAGCTTAAAGGGGAAATCTTGGGAATGTAAAATTAACTGTTCCAAATAGTTTGAGCTGGTGTGCGACACTGCAGCTGTCAAACGTCGGCTCTGTAGCTCGAGAACTGAGTAATCACAAACCGCTGATCACTCAGCTCATGGCTTCTCCCTGCAGAGAGTCTGTCAGTTCCTCCAGTGCTCATTGGACGGATAGAGAAGGAGAGGGGGCTGGGCACAGCTGGCTCTAGAGAGGCAGAGCCAGCTATTAATCAGGCAGCATAGTGGACTCCGAGGATATATTGTCGGGATCTTTCCCTGCTGCAGCATGCCTCTGCGCTGTCAGCATATAGTGGGCAGTAGCCCGCTATATGCTGGCATTGGGTCACAAGATTACATTAGTAAATGTACTCCTTTAACCTAAAAGAGAACTGTGGCTAAAAAAAAAGTTTGGCTATAGTTTTATTTTAAGTCTTCAGATCTCCCTGCATACACTGTTTCTAGCTGTGGTTGCAGTGAGATGTACTATAAACTGTAAGTCACACGTAGGGTGATTGCATGGGGCATTTTATTCCCTATACACGAGGACACTTATTTTCAGAATGCAGTTTTGACACACAAAAAAAAAAACTTGAAAGAGCCAGATGGACTAGGACACAACAGATTAAAAAATGATCACAGGGAAGAGAAAGATAATTAAATATATCTGAGGAAATAGAGCACAGTAAACATATTACAATAAGATATTTAGAAAATAAAGTAACCTTGATGTTTTACCTTATTCCAAAGCTGGTTGTTCATGAGTCACATGTGGCTCAGTTTAGGTGTTGCTTGCAACAGCTTCTCAGCACCTGCCTGTTTGAACAACTGCTGCGTTGCAAATTTCTCATAACCATGAAGCCAATCAACTATGTTATATACAATTTTATTATAACTGATCCTCCAGGTAGATATAAAAACATTTAATGCAGTTGTATACCCTTTTAAACATAGTAAAATATATTGGAATTAGCAAAGTTGAATACATATTCGTGCACTGCATCATGCCATGCCTTAGCTCTTCCAAAAAACGCAGAGTTGCCCTCTTTCCTGACTGTGTTTTCTAGCAGAGTTGTATGAATCACATGACCCGCCACCCTGCTTCCTGGGGAGCCTGGGAAGCCGGTGTTTTATTGAAAGAACATTGGCTTCACGCTCCCTTGCGACGCTGTGAGGCAGCCTCGCTTTCTTACCAATCAGGAAGCTGGGTCGCGGGTCATGACCTGCCGCCCGGCTTCCTGATTGATCAGGAAGCTAGGCTGCCTAGCGACAAGTGAAGCTGGCTTCCTATTCAATCAGGAAGCTGGGAGGCGGGTCATGATGTGCTGCCCGGCTTCCTGATTGGTGAGGAAGCCAGGCAGCCTAGCGACAAGTGAAGCCGACTTCCTAGCCAATCAGGAAGCCCGGAAGCGGCTCTATGCTCCCTCTTGACACTGAGATTCCGGTATCGGGGCATATATCGGAGCCTTATTGGCAATGATACCGATATTGATATCAGTTTATCCCTAGTTTAATCACTTATCACTATTTTAGTTGTTTGCCTGAAATTAATCTTGAAAATGTTTCAGATAAATATTACATTTAAGCAATGTGTTTTCATATAACACCTTTTCTTGTCTATTTTTTATTTTAGCGATCTATCAGCTTCCGGGGTGATAGTCGTCCAGATCTATTTACACCGAGACCTTGGTCCAGAAATGCCCCTCCTTCCATCACGAAGCGCAGGGACAGCAAGCTGTGGAGTGAGACGTTCGATGTTTGTGTTAATCAAGTGCTCACTTCCAAGGAGCTCAAGCGTCAGGAGGTTTGTGTTTTACCAAATGTTTGGACTGCAAACAGATGAATCTGGCTGCATGTAGTGAGATTATTCTGTGAAGACTATGGGATGTAATGATATACACAGCTGTGCACACTTCACATAAATGCACACCTTCTCTTGTTAATGCAGACCAAATACCTCTGTGGCTCTCTAGTTGTGAAGGAGCTACAAATACTAGCATGCCATCTAGTTAGAACTTGGAGTCTGGCATTACTATTCAGTGTATCTAAGCAAATCTAACTTGTATAATATAATAATACAATAAAATATAATATATAATAAAAAACAGCTTCCAAGCCATATGTGCTCTGAAGTGTGAAGTGTATGTCAAGCTAAGACCCTAACTCTATTAGGTTATTTTTTGCTGTCTGTCCCACAGGGCAGATTTCCCTTCACATCCTGTCCTATTAACACAGCAGGAAATGAGAGGAAATCTCTCCCAAGTACACATAATTCCCATCTTTAACAGAGCAGGCAGGGAGTATGGAGAATGGGTCTAAAAAGTCATTCAGCTGTGTGTGCAATCTGAGTTGAAGAATAGCTGAATAAACATGTAAAAAGGAGTCCAGGGCTCCACATGCTGACTGGAAATGTATTTAAATTTTTGTTGCAATAATTCATATTTTCTTGACAAAATAATATATTTTTATCCAAAATCATAAAGTATAAATAAAACTTACAAAACACACAAATATACTAATTACCTTAAACTGTTTTAAAAAGTCTGATTTATGACACGTTTTGGTTGCTCATCGCATATTACGGAATGCATGCACTGTATTGGTAAAATGGCCATGGATTTCTTGGGCATGGGCAACCATGCTGCTCCAGGCCACAGCCAACATTGGGTAGGCTGTGGCTTAGGGCAGCCGGGTAGCCAGGGGCAGGATATAACCAACCACACATCATGTTGCCGACGGTCAGCAACACATCCCTGTGTATAACCTAGACAGATTAGTGTATTGGGTCTGTACACCTGGAACTGAACTGCTAGGGTAACAGTTTATAGGTGCAGATGTTGCTGGTAATAGCAAATATTCAAACAAGAAATGGGAGGGCCAAAGTGGAGAAGGGTTTATTGTGGACAGCAGGTAAAAACTTGGTCCTAAAAGATCAAAGTCAGTTCCCAGTGTACTGATGCAGAGAGGGGAAACTGTCGCTTTCAGCCTTTCTGCCTCCACCCTCGGCATGCCATAAGTGGCTATGATGTGTGATGTTATCGGTGTGATATCAGAGTCATCCAAGGCTGGCTAGTTGACTGGGGGGCACCCAAGTTGGGATAACTGGGCAGAAAGCATAAATGTAGTTCAGGTCATGCTTTACATGGGCAGAAGTCAGTTTATTAATCATGATCTGTATTTCAATAGAAAACATGTTACTGCTTTCAAGTGGAGGAAGAGTTATGTAACACTGAGCTGCGGTTTACTGATAACCGTGAATAAATCCCAACATATTTTGTATTTAAAGCACCATGACCATTGTTGAGAAATCACATGCTTTGCCAAAAAAGAATATTTGCATGATTGGGTAATTGCAGTCGCGCCGGGCACCTCCTGCAGAGAGCAAGGACAAGATGCCAAATAAATGGAAACGTGGCCATTTTATCTCCTTTCAGACAGTGACTGTTCCCACCCACACGTGTTAAACGCTTCATAAGTTTAATGCGTTTGGCATTTGCCAGGAGCAGGAGAAGGGGGGGGGGTTCTTAGGCCTCTCTGCACTTTGATCTTTATATGATGGATCATGCTTCACTGTTCATTTTTGATGATGGATATGTGAGAAGGACTAGGCAGGTTTATGACCATTGAGTAAGATAGCACCTGCAGCTCACACAACACAAAAATCATTCTAGAGATTTTTAAAGATCACAGCAAGGTTGGAAGTTTTGCAGTCTTCCATTCATTTATCGGAGCATTTGACTAGTCAAGAGCTATGATGTTACCGTACATAGGGTTTGCCTATATGTGCCTAGTTCGGCACCAAAGCCTGCTCTCACATTGCATCCATGACTAACTATGGTGTTCTTTCAATTTAATTTTACAGGCTATTTTTGAGTTATCTCAAGGAGAGGAAGACCTAATAGAAGACTTGAAGCTGGCAAAAAAGGTAGGCTAGCAATGTCTTATATGAACAATTAGGTGGTAAAGGAAAGAGAAATGCTGCTTTATTCTGCACAGAATATAATGTGTGTACATAGCAGTTGTATCCTGTGAACACTCTGCACTTACACTAAAGCTTTTTGTTTCCTAAATCAAGCCATGTGACCTCATAAGCAGTTGTATCCTTTGGAAGATGCATCTGCCATTTGGCCTGTAAGGCTACAAAGCCCACTTCTAACACCCCCCACTATATGCTTACATTTTATTCTGAACAGGATAAAAGGATAATCTGTCTTTCCTTCACATACTCATTTGCTGTACTGTTATCTACTCTGTGAGCTTCTGTTAGGTTTGTTAAAAGAGAACAGCTTGTTCTCAGTTTTGTTAAATGACTAAACAGGACCACTGAAGGTCATTGTGTGAAATATGAGCAGGCTTTTGTTTCTGGATAATTGAAGACTAGATTTTGTCCATTTTTTGTTCTCACAGGCATATCATGACCCAATGTTGAAACTCTCCATAATGACAGAAAAAGAGTTAATGCAAATCTTTGGCACCCTGGACTCTCTTATTCCCCTCCATGAAGGTATACACTCTGCTCTGTCTCTTGTGACTCCTGTGATGGACATCCCTTTCAGAGAAGAATTGATTAAAATGCATCTGTGTGTTTACAGATCTCCTGCAATGCCTACGTGATGTCAGGAAACCAGATGGCTCCACAGAACATGTTGGGCACATCTTAGTGGGTTGGGTAAGTTACAATATACATTTATACAGCCATTCTTGTAGTTGGGGGGGAGGGGAGGTGCTACTACATGGATATAGTTCAGCTTTTCTTACAACGCAGCCCCTCATAATGGCTGTAGCATGTGAGTGAGTACTGCAGAGCTCTCACCGCAAAGTCTCTGAACGATATCATAAACCTGTAAGTAGTTTTAAGTGGACTAACTTCCTATGCAAGCTCGTCAGTTTTAGATTTGGTGTAAAAAAAATGATGTATTAGAATAAATGTACTTGGATGCATTTTGTGTGAGCTATAGAATTACCTGTGCTGGATAGAAATTGGTTTACAGAGATTATTTACAGCTTTTATTAGATAAAAGTGGGGTTTATTGCTGGAATGGTCTGCTTTGTGAGGGAGTTACCCAACCTCCTTTTGGAGATTTGCTTTGTTAAAGTAAATCGGGTTATCCTTTTCGGCCAAGTGAAGGGTGCCGAGGATAAAAATATATACTTATTTTAATGGTGGAACTTAATATACTTGGTTGTCCGAAGACAAACAGAACCACAGATCTGCTACAGTCCTGTAAATATCTAGAACATTGTTATCACAATGCCAACAGAAACCAAAAGCTGTCACATATAAAGAGCTATTTATATTGTGCAATCTTTTACATTTTAGTGTGTTGACTAAGTTCTCCTCTAAGGCCTTTATCACATGGGCGTGAGGAACAGGCATTTGCTTTCGGTTATTGAAGCTTTGCAAAGAAAGTGCTTGTTCTGTAACATAAAAATAACAACTGTGTGAATATAACAAAAAGCTGCCCATGCACATGGCAATTTGATGGAGCACTCAAAACTTTTAACATCAAACGTCTGCAAAAAAAGAGGAGGGTTGAAATGGAATCAAATGCGGCAGAAAAATCAGACATTTTTGATGAAATTGACAGCAAAATGGTTCACATTGGCAGAAAATTCCTGTGTGTATGGCCAGCTTAAGATTTTCCATATGCTGCGCTTAGCACTAAAATATAAAAGAAGCCGTGTCAGTGGGTTTGATGAGAGAGGCAAGTGTGACTGAACTGTCCCACCAACATTAAACTCTGGTTCATCCAAATATTCATTTATCTGTACAATGTTTTTTTTTCTCCAAGAAAGCCAAAGGGAAATCTAACAGCCAGACCAATGCGCACCCCAAACTGCTCAGTGTAGGACTAGTATGCCTTGGTTATTTAATAACATTTTTCTGAATGTTATTTCTTTGTGAAGTGGGAACCTCAATCCGTATGTGACATATACATTTTAAGTTGCGGTTGCTTAGACATTTACAGAAAAAAGAAAGTGGAAATAAATACCTCCTCATGTGTCACTCGTCCCTTACTTTTAGATTGCAAGCCCCCAAGGGCAGGGCCCTCCTTACCATCATGTCTTGAATTGTATTGTGATTGTAATGTCTTCCTTATATTGTAAAGAGCTGTGCAAACTGTTGACGCTATATAAATCACGTATAATAATAATAATAATAATAAATACACGATCATCATTTCTGTTTAGAGCAAGAATTGTGTGATCTCTGCAAAAGGAACTGTACATTTCATGTGTGCCTCCAGTTTACATCTTGTGAGATGTCCTTGCCTTTTGGAAATTCTCGTGTTTCAAGTGTGATTTCCAATTGGCTTGACAAAGTAATTATTAGAAAACTATACTATAACATCTACCCAATCATAGGATGTTTTATCAGTGTGGAATTTCCTCAAGTGAATTAGGAAGTGAAATTCTCGGGTTTTCCTTATATAGGAAAATACAGAAGTAAGAAATCTAGTTTGTTTCACTGTCCAGGCTGGATAAAGATTAGATATCTATCACCGGTTTTACTGTCAGCCCCTTAGTAATGATTATAATAAATGTATGACTCATTGCCAAGACTGTATATACTACCAAAAAGCCTACCAAATGTAACTGTGATTCAAGGAATTGCAATGATTAACATCTATGTCAGCATACGAAAATTCTAAAGAACTCCTAGATATTTTGCTTTTATTTAAATATATTGCCTAATAAGAAATATCTAATATAATTTATAACTCTAGAAGGGAGATGACCTATACCCTGTGGAGGACTTGAGATGGTTGATGTTGTAATTACATTTACATCTGACCCCACCTTATTATTCATTTCAATGTGGGAAGGTTGGTTGCAACATTCTTCAATAGAGTAGGAGGCACATGTAATTCATTGCAGCCATATAGAAAAGGCGAATGTTACATTAGTAAACACAGCCAGTTATCACGTTACCTCCTTTACAGCGTAATAGCAGCTCATATGTAGATGAGGACTCAACATCCTGGAAAAGGTTGTGTATGCATTCTAGACTCAATAGCACAACGTGCCAGAAATAAAATGCGTTAAACTCCTGTTTCATCATGGAAGCAACTTTTCCCTGTTTCAGACCTGCTATGATAAGTTCATAGCAGGAGCACTGGTGATACACAACTCCTTGTTGGCTATTGTCTGTAGACCAGAGGACTCTCTATATCTCTTGTGTTTAATTGAATGAAAGAGCCGCTGTCTTCTTTGGCTGTCCAATTGTATGTACTGCCAAAACTTATCACGCCATTTTTTTTTTTTGCTGTCTGTGTCTTACTGTGTAGCTTTCACTTCCTATTCTGGAGATGCAATAGGAAATAAGAATTCTTTTCAAAATAATGGGAATTCCACTCTTAGAAAGTTGTCACCAGAACATTAGTCCCCATTGGGAACTGCTCTGGAAACAACTCTAAATTTTACCACCACTTTCTGTCTTGGTAATGGCGATTAGAAGGACAAATAGAGGGGTGACTCTTCCCAGGAGGGACAAAAACTGCAACGGCAACTTGACAGAGGGCCTAACCCGGCCTTTGCAAACTAATTCCAATAATCTCCCAAAGCTCACATACCTGTTTGCAAATGATTTAATAGCTCTGCTGCATAGACCAGTATGTGGTTTGCATTTTCTAATTCTTTAACAAGGAAATGTCCTTACCGGATAAGAAAAACATAATTCACAGACGTAAGTTCATTTCCTTAACAGGCTGAAATCTCTTGTTCATTAGGCATTAGGAAATCCATGTATGAGCACCAGTGTGGGACATAGTAGGAAACCATCTTGATGATAATGATTTTTAAGGTAATGCACTAGTTAGTAATTAAGCTGAGTGGCTGTTAAGAATGTAGTGGGTGCTGCTTTGTAATTCCATTGTAGTAAGTAGCAATAGCTGTCATCTGCTATTCCACTTGTAGGGTGGTCTAACTTGCTCAGCGAGGTAGGAATACATTGTATTCCGCAAATTGTTATCAGGAAAGTGACACACCCAGCTCAGCCTCCAGCATAGGAGAGCTTCATTATCATGGCAGCATTCAGGATCAAGCTGCGGAATATGGGCAATGATAGGTTAGAGCGTTAGCAGATCTAAATCTGTGCATTACCTTTTTTTCATGCTTTGTTCCTCTGTAACAAACAGGAGCAATTATCAGGTCTTTACATTCAGGAAGTCATGCATTCGCCCCTCAAGGCACTTTTAATTAACATTTAAATGAGAAACCTGAATCGCAGGTGCTGACAGCATTTTCTTGAGTTCTGTTTTAAACTAGAGCCATATCTTTAGACAATTATTTCTATCAAGCTTTCAACAAAAGACAAAAACACAATAAAAGTATGCAGTTTGGCACATAAAAACTATTTTTTTCATTGCCATTGTAGAATAAAAGACAGCAGGACTGAGGGGAAAAAGAGGCATCTAAATAATACATTGGACACAGGACTATACAGGAAGAGATATGTGAGAAATAGGTAGATTCAGTATATGCCCTAAAGATTTCATTGATTCCTAGAGGATTGTGGTGTAAAAGACTTCTGCATACCCAACTTCTAGAAGTCTATGGTGTAACATTTAATTCATATCTAAACCTAAAAAAAATGTAATATAATGCAGCTTACCAGTCCATAGATATGGTGTCTGCATTCATTTTGATCTCGCCCAAAATGCGGTGTCTTTGTCACTGTATATGAGCTAAAATGAAAGCTCCAAATTACTTATATTTTTTGTCTATATGCAGGCCCATATAAAAAGACACAAATAAAAATAGTACTGTATTATTAAATCATTTGAATGTATTTTTATCAATACAAACAGTGAAAGTACTTGAATACAACTTGTTTTTAGCATCTTGCAATCCACCTGTACAGCACAGCTCAGACTGGGATAGTTAGAAGCTGCATGGTGACCAATTAATTGTGCCGCAGTGCTCAATTGATAACAAGGGACATGCTGATCGGTTGTGTTGCAGTTTTGCCGCAGTGCTCTCTTGACAACAAGGGGCATGCTAATAGGTTGTGTTCCAGTTGTGCCTCAGTGCTCTTTTGATAACAAGGGACATGCTGATAGCAGGAAAAGACAGAGTGACAGAAGATGAGCCTGTCAGCCTGCTGCTTCCCCTTCACTGGCCAGTCACAGGCTGGGGTGGAAGGGCAAAACCTGTAAGTGCTACTTAACTGCAGAAGAGACAAATGAGGCCTTCTTCCCTGCCAGACACGGCTGTCTTGTGTGGCAAAGCTGTATGAATTCCCAGGGCTGGGTGGACAGAAATACAAACCCTTTATCAGATAAAACAGTCCCCCATATATGTATTTCATCTCTGTATATGGCAGACGTCCTGGAATTTAGCTTTAAGACTGAACTCAAGAAAAGCAAAAAACAACATCTATGTTATATGTCTTATGTGAGACTTTTTGCTGCCAAAAGATTTTTGAAATTCTCTTCAGAGTCTTGTGATCCATGCACCCCTACCAGACAGAACTGCTCAGTGCAGTGAAGCAGTACAGCCTGGTTAACGATCCACGTGAGTCTGTCAGCAGGTAATGGAGGAGCAGCAATACATCGATGAAGTCATCTGTCTTGTCACTTTCCTGGGAGCATGATCATCTTCAACACAATGCAAGCTATTAAAACCATTATGGCTAAGTGGTAGTGCACTAGGTATTGCTGGAGGCTTATATCAAGAAAGTCTTCATTAGCCCTATAAATAAGATTTATATTTGTACTTTGAAATATTTGCCCTACAACCACACATTATAAATGATAAATAATATAGAGTATGTACCACATTTTTGGTTGTGTTGAATTAATACAATTTACTAAGAGACACATGGGTTCAGTGGAAAAATACAGACTGTCTATTGTATTTATTTTTAATTATTTCTGTAGTGCTGACTTGTTCCATAGTGCCCAGCAATACTAGTTCCATACGGTCAGATAACCTGAACAGGCTGTACTTTGGTACTTTTTCGTTTCTGCAGACACTATTAAGTGCATCACGCAAACTCTCTCTAAATAAGCACCTCAAGTTTGTCCGCTAAGAAAGGATTATCGGAAAGCGGCATTAGGCATTGGATGTGTGCATAATACTGCGTCTGACTTAGCAGGAGTTATTTTAGCTCATTTGTTAGGTCTCAATAGGCTGTCAGGCTGGGTTTGTTAGGCTCCTGTTACAGGCGGTTGTGAAAGGATGGGAGTGTCAGGCTAGTCTTTGATTTAGTGGTGGTGACATTGTGTTTACTGTCTGTCACTGATGAAACATGTCAGGGGTATTATCATTTGGATGGAAGGAAGACAAAGGAAGCCTGAAAATTACCAGCAGCCCTATTCTTGAGGACTCTCTGCTAGTGGTTCCCTTTGATCTTCATGACCCCTCATCACATCTAATATGGTTTCTTGAAGTTCATAAATTAGAAACAACAGTGCTTTATGGGATACGGTTATGAGCATTTAGTGTGAGTTAACTAGCTATTTTCTTTCACTTTATTGTCAGGAGACAATTATCTTCTAACACCAGTTCATTTATCTTATAATCAAATTATTAAAAGCTGTTAACAGAGATTGACACAAAAACACCAATTAATGCATGTAATGCTCTATAAAAAAGATTGTTGGGTAGAGTTTTATTTTTGTCTATTTATTACAGGCATTTATATAGCACTTCCAAAGTACGTAGAACTTCTCATACTGTACATTCACATCAGTCCCTGCCCTCAAGGAACTTACAATCTATGGTCCCTATCTCACATGCATACATACACACACACTAGGACCAATGTAGACAGGAGCCAATTAACCTACCAGCATGTCTTTGGAGTGTGGGAGCAAACCGGAGTACTCCATGAGATAGTGTCCTGGGTGGTATTCGAACTGGGGCCCCCAATGCTCCAGCAAGGCTGAATTGCTAACCACTAAGCCACTAAGCTACCCTGTATGTCTCTCCTGCCATAAAAATGTTTTCCCTTCCTGTTAGCAATTTAAAAAAAATTGCGTGCAAAAGCCAGGTGCTGAGATGTAAGTCCTGTGTATGTGCGGTAATTGCGTCATCAGTGGCCGACCAATGACAAAGATTTAAAAAAAGACAAGAAGAAGATAGCAGTGATGGAGCGACGACGGGGAGCAATGACCTCACATCGCTGGAAGAGGGCACACTACAAGGTAAGTGTGCATTAATGTGCAAATATGCTGTGTGCATTAATGGCAAGAGTCTTGGGGGTCCACAGCAGATGAATGTGTTATTACATACAACTAGAATGATTATCAGATTCTGTAATACCAGTATCAACCATCCCTTCCCAGAAGTACTAACACTGGGAGAGGGAGAGCCTATCACTAGGGGCCAATCACACTGTGCTGCATGCACATAAGTGTTGGCAGAGAACTTGCAATTGATGATCAGTGTTCATAGTCCAGTCAGGCTGCAGGCAGAGAGGTGGCAATAGTTTTCATTACTTCTTGCAAAGGTATATCATTCTCAATCTCGGCTACACAGAATTACAAAGCAGGAGATAATAGAGTTTACATTTATCTATTTCCACTGTGTATTTAGCCATTTGGCTGGAGTTCGGCTTTCACAATTTGTAATATACGATATTCATTTCGAAAAATAATGCTGCATAAAACTCAAACGCAAATCAGTGTGTGCTAATTCTCCTTGTCTGAAGGGTTTCGCCCATATGTGAGGCATATACAAAATGCATCTTAAAGAAGACATCAGGAAGTGTTTCAGGGCTTGCAGGTAAATGTAGTCAGACTGATTGGCATTCATCTTCTGTCATCAAAATAAATAGACCCTTGTTATGGTACGGTAAAAAAAAACACCAGTCCCGACAGGTGGCTAATTGATGAAACCTAATCCGACTAAGACACACTTGTTGATTAAACTGGACATTTGTCATGTCACATGAGTTCATGGATCTCTCAGTACATGTCTGACATTAGTGGAAGTGACTTATCCCTTGTCAGCGCATTGTAAAACAATATGTAGATTTCTTATTGCCATTTAGGTTGTTGCATAAGTATTCTTGACTGAAGCACCATGGCAGGGTGTCTTCAGGTATTTCTGAAAGCTGAAAGAGGCGCAGTCACTATCCCCCTTTAAAAGCCAACTTTTTAATTATTGGTTATAGAAAATCTTCGCTTTCCAAATAAAAATGTATTACTAAAAAAAAAAAAAATTAAATACAAAATATAATTAAAAATATATGACTATATTAGCGTTTCTAATGACAGAGCCTAACAGTAACTGGTTGCTTTAAAACTGTCTTTACCTAATTGAAAGTCACTCTTCTGGCTCATTGAGCTCTGTGTGTGAGTGTAATTTCAGCTTTATCTGTAGATTTTCTGCAGAGCAGTTAAGAGTCGACTAGTAAACACGTGAAAAGCAACCGAAAGCTCTACCTGCTGTCTGCAAATAGGTAAATCTGTATTCATGCTAGTCGGCATCTACGCAGGGTTAAAAAAAGTCTGTCCACCCTTATTTGGCAATACTTGGCCAATCACCAAGAATCACACTGTCACATGAGTGGAAGGGGAGTGAGTCACATGCTCCTTCATACCAGGAAGTTCTGAATATTTTCTTGGCTCTCAGCAGCTGGACGAAGCAGTGGGGTAGAGTAGGGAGCATTAAAGCAGCTTTAAGAGTTGTATGTCAAAAGGAGATTACACCTTATTCAGCATTAATGTTGTTTTTTTACATTTCCAATGTCCTGCCAAACACACAGTGTTGAAATGATGTTCTATAACTGGATTTTATCTTTCTCCACAGCTGCCCTGTTTAAACTCCTACGACAGCTATTGCAGTAACCAGGTGGCAGCAAAAGCCCTTCTGGACTACAAGAAACAGGACCACAGAGTACAGGACTTCCTGCAGCGCTGCTTAGAGTCACCTTTTAGCCGGAAATTAGACTTATGGAATTTCTTGGACATTCCCAGGAGTCGACTGGTGAAATACCACTTGTTACTGAAAGAAATACTCAGGCATACCCCAAATGACCACCCCGACCAGCAGCCCCTGGAGGAAGCTGTAAGTAAAAGTCTTCTACTGCCTTTCTCTTGCCAACTACAAATAATGCCAATATTTTAAGTGTATCTATAGGCAAAAAAATTTTTACATTTTGGACAGAGTAGGGAAGGATTAGAACTCCTGTCAAGTTTTACTGCCTTTTTAAAACCCTCTTAGAGAGATTTTACCTTACTTCCTCTCCTGGGGACAGCTTTTTAGCAAGACAGGAAGTGAAGGGATCTCTCCATCAGCAAAACAGACAAAAGTAAGGGCCCATTCACAACAGATGCTGTGCTAATCTCACAGCTTCTGTTGTGCGGTGCCAAAGAGCTGATCCCAGCACATCACACTGTGTACTTTTTTTGTTAGAACTTTATTGAAAGGACACATTGTGACATTTAATTTGGCTCTATGGGCACAGCGGGGTGCCGGGCAGTTGTACTGCATCACATCCCACTGTGTTGCAAAAAAGTAAGGCATGCCTTACTTTTTTTTTTAGCGCAAGCCACTGTGTTCTTACCGCAACGCAGTGGTGAGAATGAGCACCATTCGTGACGAGGCAAATTGCCTTGTCTTGCGTTGGGGCTGTGCTGGAAACCACGACCAGCACAGCTCCAATTAACATGGTGTGAATGGACTATTAAAAGGCTTTTTTAATTAGAGGAATGCTATAACCACTATTGGATTTTTACCGTTATCAGTTTCACTGCAGCAGATTTACCCTCACTTCCTGTCTGGGTAAAAAATTTACCTCAGAACAGAAAGTGAGCGTAAATCTCTTTTATGGAGCCCTGGACAGATTTTAGGATCATAAATTTAAGTAAAACTATAATTGTTTTTAGTAAAAACATCTCCCACCTATCTTGGTGACACAGACAAGTCAAGTAGCTTGATTGACAAGTTTTGCAGTGACCTTTTACTTTCTGCAGAAACTTACATTTTGAAACAATGTAGTTATTCATAGGAAAAGTGAGTTTTTTTAGGATCTCTTGAACAGAAAATACAATGTGCACACTGTCTTTCAGGTTTGTTACACTGTGTGTGTCCTTATATAAAAGCCAGTCTTCATACCCCCCCAGCATGGTTCATCTTAAGTACCCCTTGAAATGTTGACTTCCAAATTATCCCTTGCATTGCATTATATATGATTTAGATATTCTACACACATGCGCACTTATTTACAGGCATCCTGTACCCTTCATGTGGACCTGATCCATGATACAGTAAAACAAATGGCCCTTTGCTTGACCTGTTTGATAAATACGGTGTTACTTTCTAGTTGGACAGGAGTTTATTAAACACTTCTGGTGTATTTACGTTTGGAAAGAGCCTTTTCTAATAATGTCCTCAGCGGATGTATGGTGTTTGGTCAGGAAAATTCAGCAAGGTCCTAAAATATTTTTTTACCTCTTTAAGCCAAGCCTTTGTTGTCAGAATATTATATTGCTAGGCTTACTGACTTCCGTGGAAAGTTATATTCAGTAGAAGAAGAATGAACGAGGCATTTAAATAATGCACTAACTTCTGTTTAGTGCTGTGCTATTTTTGGTATATTTTAATGGAAATTTCCTAGAGATGACACTATTATCCTTCATTCATTCTTCTTGAATATTAGATGTACAGACTCAGAGTAGGTTTAAACGATCTTCTTCTTGTTCTTTGGCAGATTAATATAGTTCAGGGAATTGTTACTGAAATTAACGTAAAGACGGGAGAGTCGGAGTGTCACTATTACAAGGAGAGGCTGATTTATCTTGACGAATGTCAGAAGGATCCGCTGATTGATCATTCCCGAGCACTGAGCTGTCATGGAGAGCTGAAGAACAACAGAGGGGCAGTAAGTATGCCATTAATAAAGGCACTTTGATCTTTTCAGTGCATATTGTACAATAATGTTATTGGTTACCCACAGGCTTATCACCTGTTTAAAAATATAGCGCAAGAACGGTTCTGATGAATAAAAGCCAGTTTTAAGCAATTTAGGTAAAGGCCAATCTGTCATTGGTTGCTGTGAGTTACAATGTTATTAGGCCTTGTTCACACCAAGCGTGGAGCAGGTGCAGAGCAGATCAGTTGCAGACCGGATCAAAACTGCGTCCAATGTATTCCAATGGCATTTTTTGCTCCAGTTCACATCGCAGCGTGCAGTTCCAGAGCAGGTCCAGAGCAGGTGAAAAAACTGCGGCAGGCCCTATTTTACCTGCTCTGGATCTGCAAACGCATCAAAAACGCATCTAAAAGACTAGGATCTGGTCTGCATTTGGTGTGAACAAGGCCTTAGACAATGATCAGCGGATTAGAAGCTGCTCAGTGTTTTGGGTACCATTAGTAAGTTTTGACCACAGTTGACCCAGTATTTGGAAGGGATAAAACCGTACCGAGCATCACTTTTAAGAATTGTTCTGCGTAGAAGTTAAAAGAGAACTATGTGGTAAGTGTTTTTCCCCATAGTTCTCTTAAGGGTCATGGGAGAACATATACTAGCGTCCTCCCGTGACCCAAAGCTCAGTATATTGCAAGCTACATCGAGAAGCGACAGTATGTGTTCGCTCACTTCCCGATCTTTTGAGCCAACGTGTGACAGTTTAATTGTCACACGTCGGCTCGAACTATGAGGTTGAGTGATTTTCACTCACCTCATAGTTCTCCTTTAATCACAGAGAAAATAACAAGCACATCTGAGCATTGAGGTCTATGTATTGTACAAATTTATATAAATTGCTGTTTTTATTTAATATCTATAGTTGCTTCTTATATAAAGCATCTGATGGCAGTTTCACTTTTAATTGGCTGCATTTTGTAAATGTTAATGACTGATCAAGGTCATGTGCTTCTTGTTAAATCCACAACTCTTTTATGTCAAACCAGGTCATGTAAAGTAAAATCTTTCTTCTACCAACATCATGCACATCAAGCATCTTAACACCCCCTTCCCCCAGCCCTTTGCAATGACCTTTCAACAACAGCATGGTTTGACATCAGACAGAAGGAAAGCACTTTGATCACTGGCTTTGTCACTCTTGAATTGCCTCTTTGATTCTTTAGTTGTTTGTACTTATAACATAATTATTGACAAGCAAAGTGTTCCGTGTATTACTGCCCCCTAATATTTCATGGCACATGCTGGTTGTACGTCTGTAAGAGGAAGCTTTGGGAGTTTTATAGGATATCACATTTCCACACCAGTGATGTTTCTCTTTTCTGTTACAACATAGTTTGTCTTTGAGTTGTGGAATGAAATTGGAATTAGAATAAAAATAGTTTGTGTCCCTCTTTCCCGCATGTTATTCTTTAGTTAGCTTTTTTAGTTACCTACTTGTGTAAGGCAAAATGTGTTCATTTCTGTGATATTGGGAATAAATAAAGGTTCTACCATAGCTTGTGTCCGTATTTGTATGTTTGGTAAGAGGTGGGTGAGAACTAGGAATGCACCGATACCGGTTTTTCAGTATTAAGTACCAGTACCAATATTTATCTTTTGTTACTTGCCGATACCGAATACCGATAGCGGTACTTCCGGGAGCATGGAGCCGGCTTCCTGATTGGCCAGGAAGCTGCTTCCATGCTGTTTAGCCAGCTCAATGCTGATTGGCCGGGAAGCCGACTCCATGCTGTTTGGCTGGGAAGCCAGCTCCATGTTCCCCTCACGGCACTGCTGGTCAGAGGAAATCTCCCTCTGACCAGAAGCTCCGGTATTGGGGGTAAGTATCGGAGCATTTGGGCAAGTACGAGTACTCGCTCAAATACTCGGTATCGGCACCAATACTAGTATCAGTTTCGGTGCATCCCTAGTGAGAACATGATGAAACTAGTAAAAATACTGAAGAAAAACATAATTTTCTTTATTGTCCATTGGGGGACAGAGGAATTCTATTTCAGTCGGGTTATACTGTCACCAGGAGGTTGGGACACAAGCAAACGGAAAAAACTAAGCCAGCCCCTATATAAGCCCTCTTGTACCCAGCAGTGTCCTAGAAGGTTAGATGCCTTTTTCGTTAGCTTCGCTTCCCAAAAAAATCTAACTTTTTACGACACTGCTGGTGCTTTTGACTTGGTAAATCTAATCAAGACTTCTTGCGTAGTGCTGCTTGAGCTGGTCTCTACTGTACATAGCAGCAATCTGGATCGGCAGCTCATGAACACTAGCTTTGGAGGCTGTACCCCTTGCTTAGCATGGTCAGAATACAATAGCTGTAGCAGGAGATTTGTCCATCCGTGCTGTTTAGTAAGGATAGTGGATAGAAGAATCTGTTTGGGCTGAACAAGAAAAACCTAACAGTGTATGACTAGTATCCAGCACTGAATCATGGATAGAGGGGGAGTGAGTCACATGCTTTCCATATCTGAATATATCAGGTACATCTATTCACTCCTGGTGGCCAAAAACGAGGCAGCGGGGAAGTGAAGGGAGAGTATAAATGAGGCGGGGGGGGGGGGTG
>NW_017306499.1:790055-808640 GCF_000935625.1 Nanorana parkeri
GTGTTTCTTTGCTCTGCAAGGGGAAAACCATAGGGTCACTTTGAGTCATTACATTTAAATGACCTCACTATTGTATTGCCTTTTTCATTCTGTTTACTTGAGTTGTACATCTAAGAAACTAATATTGATCTATCTGTCTTTTACTTAGCCAAATCATTTTTTTTCCCAGAAATTCCATGTGTTCCTATTTCAAGAAGTCTTAGTTATTACAAGAGCCATCACACAGAATGACAAACTTTACTACCAAATCTACCGCCAGCCAATTCCTATAAAGGATCTCATACTGGACGATTTACAGGATGGGGAAGTTCGTGTTGCAGGGTCTCTACGTGGTGCTTTCAGTAACAATGAAAGAAGTAAGTCTGATACTCTTATGACCCTGTAAACCTTAATTAAACTCTATAATTTTCAAATATTTTAATGTACCTTTTTGGGTATAGGAATACATATTCTTAGAAACTGGGCTTAAGAGTAAGGGGTTGTTCACACCATGTTCGGACCAGATCTGGAGCAGATCTGCAAGCGCAGTGAGTTTTTGCCCTGTTTTTAATGCGTTTCTGACGCATTCCAGTGCATTTTTTAGCTTAAAAATGAGCTTTCAGGTGCAATCTAGTGCGTATGCATGCGTTTTGGTGCATTCCAGACCAGAACAAATAGTGCATGCAGCATTTTCTTTATTCCCGCACTGGAAAGGACTGCACTGGTGTGAACAGAGCCCAGAAATACCATAGGAATACATTGGGATGCATTTCAGGTACGGACAAAAATTGTTCTGGTCCGGACATGGAGGAATGGGGAGGGGAGAGTCCGTGCAGGGAGTGATGACTGACAGCCACCAGTTTTCTGCAAGGAGAAGATCAGGAAATGAGCAAAACAGCGGTATGTGATCGCTCAGTTCTCGATCAGTAGAGCCGACGTGTGGCAGCTGCAGTGTCACAGGTCGGCTCAAATTATGGGGAAGAGTGTATTTCTCCTTTAATAACAGGGGTAAGGTCTGCTTCTAGACAACTGGAATCAAGAAATTTAACCAACTTGTTACTTGCAAGCAGGCAGGATCCTACACTTTTCTATATAGAAGAGTGTACTACCCATTTGCTGCTGTCACCATTGAGATGGTCATAATGCCTGAATAGCTGTGAGCAGTCTAACTTTTTTTTTGATTCCATGAAGCCATGCTAGGTTTCTACATTCAGCTTTTGTATTAAGAATCTTTGTAAATTTAGAAATCCATGTATGATGTGATAGCCTGGTTTGAGCAGCTGCATCTTTCCAGGCTCTAGGAATGGTTGACACATGGAGCAAATCAACCACTGTGGGAAAATCCTTTAGAAAGGCATAGAGACAGATATGAGATGTAATATATTTTGCCCACACGATGGTGGGATAATATCTAATTCGATTGCATATAGGACCTCTGAGAACCAAAAAGGGGGCACCACACATCCTGAAATTTTCAAAGTATAAAAGATAAAGCCAATGGAGTTTCATCGGCCGTTAGGGTCACTGGCTCCAATAAAACTCCATTGGCTTTACATTTTATACTCGGATAATAGATAATACTACAGGTATGGATGACTCCTTGCTCATTATGTAGGATAGGCAAATGTTACAACTCATATTCCGTAGTTATAAACTAGAATAGAGTGTTACATTTTGACCGTACTTATGTCTTAAACCATGTGCTTACCTTTTTCCCCTTCTGTTTATATTTCCAGTTAAAAACTTTTTCCGAGTAGGCTACAAGAATGGCTCTCATACACAGTCGCACTCTCTGCAAGCAAATGACACTTTCAACAAACAGCAGTGGGTGAATTGTATCCGACAGGCCAAAGATTCCGTTCTCTGTTCTGGAGGGGATGGCATGCTTCCTTCAGAAGAACATTTATTAATACCTGCAGAGGGATGCAGTAATACTCTGCAGGCAACACGATTTGAACAAATGGACCACTCAGACAGTATTTCAGACTGCAGTATGGACACAAGTGAAGTCAGCATGGACTGTGAACAGATGGAACAAACGCACTGTAGCACACACAAACAGGTTGAGAGTGATATTTGACAAGTCCTGGACTGCCTGTTACCTGAACAGTATTTGCATTCCACAAATGGAACAGTTGCTGAAGCACTTTTGTAAAATTCTTCAAAAGGGTGTCATCATGCCTTGCGTTACCTATGGACAACAGTACTGTAGCAACCAGCCTTGACTGCAAGCCAAGACGAGATCCACCCCTAACCTCTGCTATGTTATGCGTTGGGATAAGATGAGAATTACTCAAACAATTCCACCAGCATGCTGGTGAGAAGGGGGCTTTGAAACTACTGTCAATATGTGTATACATATACAAAACAAATATATGTTTACTGTAAAAAAAACAAGGTGTTACTATTTTTTTTTGCTATAGATTAACACTGTGTCTTAGATAAGTTCTGCATTTTAAAGGAACAAAACTTGATAAAAGGCAAAGACATTATTTTTTTACAGTGATTTGAAATTACGCATATTAAGTTGTGTAAGACACAGACTGGATGGCTCGAATATTTTCATTCATGTTTCACCATGACTAAATTATGTTTTTTTTAATGGTTGTTACCAAGCTATATGTATGGTATCTGTAAATGCTTATCACCCAACAAAGTTATGTGAAACAACTAATTTAATAAGACCTGGCTGACCATTCTGCAATGAATCATTTTTGCAGAGAGAGTATCACCGGGTCTAGCGTCACACCAAACTACTCTAGAATTCACAATGCATAAGTGACAGCCATTAGTGCTTAGACCAACAAAGAAAAAGAACAGCACCACCTCAAAATGATCTAGAAAAATTGTGTCGGTCATAATACAAACCTTTCTTGACCCCTCAGAAAGACGTCCCCCTCAAACACACACACACCACCATTGTATTACTAGATAGCATTTACTATACTTACTCATGTTCCAATTTTTAGGGGTCTTCTATCCTTTCATGGTATGTTTTTAAAATATTTTTGTTATAAGATAAACGGTATTACCTCCCTACCTCGGAGAGTAAAATGAAATAAAATTCAGGAATCCGAATAAGTCTATCAGCAGCTGATATATTACATCATGATGGGATTAAGTCGTTTCTGTGATGCAGGAGACTATTCTGCTGCTAAATGAGGAATTGCAGGGCAAAAAAATGTTTTAGGGTTATAATTAAAGCATAACTGTGGCTAAAAATGTTATTAACACTTGCAGTGGGGCCACCCCCGCACTGCAGAGGCTAACTGCTCATTTTTGCCTAGAGCAAAAAAAAAAAGCTATACTTCCTGTAACTCTCTGAGTCAGCCGGCTCTTAGACCGGTCCCTGAAGCCTCAGTCCCTCTCTGCTGCAGCGATTTAAGGATCATTGAGTCACCATGTCCAATATGGGACATGAGGATGCTGAGTGACATACTATCGCTGCACCGAAGGATGATAGACAGGCTGAAAGGAGCGCTGTCACAGCCAGCCAGCTCCGAGGTTCAGGTGAGTATAACTGTTATTTTTTACCCTAGGCAAAAACGAGCAGTTAACCCTTACAGTGCTGAGGTTTGTGGCAGGGGACGGTTGTCAAGTCACAATTGCACGTTTAGCTTCTTAAAACTGTACAAACAAATGGTGGTAGAGCTGGACTCAGAAGGGTTTGATTATGAGGTGCCTTTATCTTCAGTACTATTGTATGCATGTAACATACACACAATGTCTCATGATACAGAAGATTATAAAAAATTTAATTTAATGGGAATAAGTAGCTAGCATGTGTGATCCTATCAGTTTCCAATATCACACTCTCAACCCTTTCACACATTAACAATAACAGACATTAGGTTGCTTTGGGGCCTGTGTTGATGGGCAAAAGAAGCATGCTTTTGACATCAGTTTGAGATGCTTCTTCGATTATTCAGAATTTACTACAATGTGCAATTGATTTTCGCATTTCCATAGACTTGTATAAGAAGAGAAATAGTCCTGAAGAGAACAACATGCTTTCGTCCCTGGCCCTGCCATGAGAAAACTATGCTGATGTGCTGGCTTTAATGCCATCTGATGTCTCTGACCTCTACAAAATTCTGATACTCACTTACAGCATGTGCCAGGTTTGTGTCTGAAAATATTGAAAGCAATACACAGCCAGGCAACTAACCTTTTCAAACGAAGGCCTCAAGGGACCCTCCATATTTTACCTATGACAGTCATTTTAACCATCATAGCACATGGGGAAAGGATTCCATACTATTAACTCCGAACAGGAGATGACAGCAAGCACTGTTACATCTCCTCAAAATGACCAGCTTTTAGTTCTTTGTGGCGGCCATGTCTTTTACAGCAAGGAAGAGCTTAAACCTCTCTGCTCATTTTAAGCGCAAGAGGACTAGACGGTAGCTGAAAGGCATTGTGATATTTAAAATTCATACAAAAACAATATTGTGCTATATTTTATGTGATAGTTTTTATTTTGTATTTAAAGTTTAAATACGGTCAATGTAGTTTACCAAATGTTGTCAGATGTGCATTTAGAATGCTGGAAAGGACAAGAACAGTAATGTCTGGCAAGGATTAAAAGTCGCACAAATGTGGCTATTATTGCCTGATGGCCTTAAATTAACATGACAGAATAAAATCACATTCAACTCTCAAAACATGTCTTGTGGTTTTGCAGATCAGCATAATTGCCAAGAGCCAACAATAACTTCCTCAAATTTAGTTCTTGGACACTTCTAAGAATGTGTTTTCTATCTTGCCTCACAGCTAAAGAAATTAGTGTGTTTTTAATGGATACCTGTGCTGTGAGAAATAAGGAGGCAGCTATTCTAGTTAGCCAGGTAATGCTAATGGTCAGATGGACAGGTCAACTATCGGCAACCTTCATCTTTACCTTAGTAAAAGAAACATTGACCTGGAACAAGAATAGCAAGCAAGTGAAGTCAGAATCCCTCTCTGTACGGTTGCTCATGGCCAAAGACTCAGATAATATTCATTACAATCCAGTCAAAACTGAAAATTAATCTTTAAAATGTCTGCAGTCTACCTGCTTAGCTCCCAGTACTACTTTTTCATCCAATTCTGGTCTATGCCAACCTGGTGATCTGAGAACAACTGCTTGTGATGCAGACAGGCATTCCTAAACACATTCACAATGAGCACTTTGAGGCCTCTCACATACAAAAAGCCTTACCTAATCAGATTCAAACCTGCCTTGGACGTTTGTATGAGATTGATGATATAGGAAGCAGTAAGCCCTCATTCACACGGGTAACGGCCGTATCGGGCAGCTCCCGTGAAGGACAGGTGCTGCGTGTGATTATGCGCAGTACGGGAGTACGCGGCCGTACGCTGCCCTACGCTCACCCGACCTGCACGTCCGTGCGGATGTCTGTACTCGTACGCTAACAGGATGGATCCTGCCTGCGTCTGAGCAGGGACACCCGCACCTGTACGGACGTGCAGGTTGGGAGAGCGTAGGGCGACGTAAGGCCGCGTACTCCCATAGAGAAGAGCAGGCTGCTGCGTACAAATCACACACAGCACCTGTCCTTCCCGGGAGCAGCCCGATACAGCCGTGCACGCTGCACAGATCTGTACGGGCCAGCCGTTACCTGTGGGAAAGAGGACTAAGAGAGGAAGTCGCAAAGTAGAGGCTTCAGGAAGTATATTCCCATTGACCCTGTTAGATACAGTGGATTACATAGAACTCACATATAGTACTGTATGTGAATCCATGAAGGTAGCACCTGAAAAGTCCCAAGTTCCTTTGGAAATATGTATAAAATTATAGTAAACAAAGTGATCTTTTCAATAGTCTCCAATGGTAGCCCACACGTTTCTTTCATGAATAGTTTAGGTTGCCAGTACACATAGGTTTCTAGCTGAAACTGTTGCAAGCCTAATCGTATTCATTTAATACTTAAACATGTTCTACATTCTGAGAAGCAGGACCAGACAGAGGCCATCTCTCAGGTATCTTGGAACCTAGAAACTTAATAGGAAGGTGAAACTTGAGAGGTAGAGTTGTGGGATTATTGAAGTCCATCTGTAGATGCACTGCGGTACAAAGACAGAACATTGAGGTGACACCGATCTATCCGTAGCTGCCATATTACTATGCTACAACCTCAATGTTGTAAAATTATACCAGTCAATTTGCACTACTGGGCTCACCAGGATACTGCATCCAGGTTACAGGAGTCTATAAATGGTTCTTAAAACGCAAAGACAGAGGAACACAGTTGAAATGTATAGAATTCATGTCAACATATCTACATTGCTCAGAATTAAGGAAATAGATGCTAGCCCAGGAGTGGGCAACTCTGGCCCTCCAGCTGCTGGGGAACTACAAGTCCTATGATGCATTGCAAGACTGAATGTAACAAGCATGACTCCCAGTTGGGATTTGTAGTTAAGGGCCGGTGCACACCTAGGCGACACCGCACCGCGCAGCAATCGTGCACGATTCAGCGTGGTCACGCAGTCGTCCAGCACAGATGGTTGCGCAGTGGGTGCCATTATTTTCTAATGGCACCCCAGTCTCGCCGGACGGATTGCGCTGTTCCCCGCCGCAATTCCACCCCTGCATCCGAACGTGTGTTATGTATCGCAAAAAAGAGGTACATGTACCATGGAAGTCACCCTATTGAAATCAATAGGGGCGCACGGCAATCGCTGTCTGCATTGTGCAAGGCCGCGCGATCCCCGGACCGCTTAGGTCTGCACCGGGCCTAAATCACAGCTGGAGGGCCAGAGTTGCCCACTTTGTGCTAGACCATCCATATTCCTAGCAACCCTATGATATACTCAATTGTTAACAGAAAAGCTATAGTTTCTGCATATTTTTATAAACACCAGAACTTGAAGCTGAAGTGTAATCTGTTTATATTTTGCCTTTCTCCCTCTCCCCTCATCTGTTTTCAATACATACATTTTTTAGACCAAGGGACATCATCACTGAACCTCTGTGCATTTCTGTGCAATGAAGGCAGATCCTGGCTAGAGGAAGGTGCCATCAGGGTGCTCTACATAGCTTCTGGAAAGCATCACAGAACCCTGCTCCAGTACACACTGATGCAAGCAATGGGCTGGCTCTTGGGAGGAGCTGTGCAAGTATCAAAATGGCTTGATGAGTGGGTATTCCTAGGCAGACCTATTTGAAAGCAAATCTCTATAGGGAGGGTCCACATGTGATGCCTAGTCTTCATGACTGAAATATCTGAAATCCATTAAATGAAAGGGGTGGGACACGGACAGTCCATCTGGGGAGGGAAGCGCTAGATAATGCTGGATGTCCTACTGCATGGAAATGTGGGCTGTATCTGATATGCTGCAGCTTCTAATGCACGCAGTGAAATCAGAGTAAGCAATTTCAGTACAGGAGAAGAGCCCGTACAACTGTAGAAGACTGAAGGGAAGGTTGGAGTTCAGGTTTAACAGTCTTTTGATAACTATGATGCAGAAACTCAAGTAGCTTATTTTACCAATGCCTATGAAGTTGTTATAGTATAACAGTACAGGTGAAACTCGAATAATTAGAATATCATGCAAAAGAAATTGCAGTAATTGCTGCAGAAGGGGCCCAAACCAAGTACTGAGTACATATGCATGCTTGTACTTTTCAGAGGTCCGATATTGTTCTATGTACAATCCTTGTTTTATTGATTGCATGTAATAATCTACTTTTTTGAGGTTGTGGATTTGGGGTTCTTGGGGTTTTCATGAGCTGTAAGCCATAATCATCACAATTATGACAAATCACGGCTTGAACTATCTTGCTTTGCATGTAATGAGTCTATCTCATATATTAGTTTCACCTTTTAAGTTGCATTAGTGAAATAAATGAACTTTGCACGATATTCTAATTATTCGAGTTTCACCTGTAATACAGATACAGTATGTTAGGACAATTACACCAGTGTGGCCAACTCCATTCATTGTTCTAGAACAGGGCTTCTTAAAGTGTGGGTCGTGACCCCATATGCGGTTGCGCAAGTGAATGGGAGGGGTCAAAACTAAGACTCCGAATCCCCAGCCAGGGCCGCCATTAAGGGGGTACGGCCAGTACTCGTGTGAGGGGCTCAGACGGCGGGGGGCCCAGGCTCCAACAAATACTTTTTTAATATAGGTTACTATGTGCAGTGTAATTGGTAAGGTCCCCGGCCCCCCACCCCCTGTGCAATTGGTACCTTCCTGAGTACGTGCGTGCAGAAGGTTTTTCAGGGGGCGGAGCTTTCTTTTACCTGGCAGAAGCAGAGAAGGCAGGAGTGGTGCACAGCTGCTGGAGGGGAAAGGTACGTTTTTACCAGCAGACATCCCTGTGAGGGGGGAGCTGAAGGAGGAGAGAAACACCGACTGACTCGGGTGGGTGTGTGTGAAGGAGGAGAGAGACACTAACCGACTCTGGAGGGAGCAGGAGGAGAAAGACACAGACCAACTCTGACACCAACCAACTGATGCTGGGGGTGGGGAGAGAGACACCGGTCGACTAATCAACTCGGGGGGGCAGGAGGAGAAAGACACAGACCAACTCTGACACCAACCAACTGATGCTGGGGGTGGGGAGAGAGACACCGGTCGACTAATCAACTCGGGGGGGCAGGAGGAGAAAGACACAGACCAACTCTGACACCAACCAACTGATGCTGGGGGTGGGGAGAGAGACACCGGTCGACTAATCAACTCGGGGGGGCAGGAGGAGAAAGACACAGACCAACTCTGACACCAACCAACTGATGCTGGGGGTGGGGAGAGAGACACCGGTCGACTAATCAACTCGGGGGGGCAGGAGGAGAAAGACACAGACCAACTCTGGGGGGGGGGGGGGAGGAGAGGGAGGGGGGGAGAAACACTGACCAACTCGAGGGGGAAGTGAACTCTGGGGTGGCAGGAGGAGAAAGACACCGACCTACGCTGGGGGGAGGAGGAGACACTGGGGAGGGGGAGGGAGGATGTGGGAGACACGCAGGGTCATGCAAAAATGTAAATGTCCTCGGTCGTAAATGTGTCACGGTAAAGGTGTAAAGGTAAAAGTTTAAGAAGGCCTGTTCTAGAATATGTACATGCCTCAGTTCTACACCTGGTGTGTACATTCCTTGTTTATTTTCTTTAGGTTCCTTTTAGCATTTCCAGCAGTAAGTGGAGTTTGTGTCTGGAATGACTCATTTCAGTATATTTAGGTTTCTGAAGTACTTACCAGTGCTCCTGACTGTTAGATTATTTTGGCTGTGGGCCATGGGTTTCAAAATCACTGACAGGGTTATACTTTCAAATAATCAAACTTTACAAAGTAAATATATTCCTGACAAAAAGCACAGGCAAAGTAAGGAAGTGTGTTTCCAACTGCTGGCATGAGGATATAAACATAGATAGGAAAGGTAGGAACGTGAATAACTAAACAGAATGTTCTAATCTATTCCCCTCCGTATATATAATAAATAAATGTGAGATTTCATCCACATTCTGATAAGTTCAGTTTACAGTTTTCATGGCTCTATAAATATGTGTGAGACCACTTACTAGTTATTAGCCACAAATGTATACCAGTCTGGGGGCAGTAATCCTATATGGCTATTCCTTCAAATCTATTTAGAAGAGCTGCATATGTACCAAAAGCATTACACACAACAGGCCTTCTGTATTAACTCTGAAACAATCAGAAATGTTATCTACAATTATACAGTCATGGCCAAAAATATTGGCACCCCTGCATTTCTGTCAGATAATGGACCACTTCACGCAGAGAATTGTTGCAATTACAAATATTTAGGCATTCTCATGTTTATATTCGTATGACAAAAAAGTGGAGAAAAAAAGCCAAATCTGACACATTCCACGCAAAACTCCAAAAATGGACTGGACACAATTATTGGCACCCTCAATTAATATTTGGTAGGACAGCCCTTGGAAAAAATAACTGAAATCAGTGGCTTCCTGTAACCATCAATGAGTTTCTTCCACCTCTCTACAGGAATTTTGGACCAACTGCTTCTTTCGCCAACTGCTCCAGGTCTCTCAGATTGGAAGGTTCCCTTTCCCAACTGCTGTTTTGAGATCTCTCCACAAGTGTTCTATGGGATTCAGATCTGGACTCATTGCTGGCCAGTCCAGTACTCTCCAACGCTTTGTCTGAAACCATTTCTGGGTGCTTTTTGACGTGGGCTTTGGGTCATTGTCCTCCTGTAAGACCCATGACCTCTGACGGAGACGCAACTTCCTAACACTGGGCCCTACATTGCACCCCAGAATTCTTTGGTAGTCTTCAGATGTCATAATGCCATGCACACAGTCAAGACATCCAGTGCCTGAAGCAGTGAAGCAAACCCAAAACATCAGTGAACCTTGTTTGACTGGAGGGACTGTATTTCTTTTTTTCTTTAAAGGCCTCATTTCTTTTTCTGAAAACAGTAGATGATGGGCTTTACCAAAAAGCTGTCATTTTGTGTCATACCAATACAAACAAAAGAAATAAACATGAGAATGGCTAAACATTTGTAATTGCACCAATTTTCTGCGCGCAGTGATGCATTACAGAAATAGGGGTGCCAATATTTTTGGCCATGACAGTAGCTCCATAATATGGTGAGATTAATGTAGAGGCTGCATTTGCTGACCCGCTTCTGAAAATGCTATATGCATGGCTGCCATGCTGATCTAAAAACTATTATACATTTAATGCTATAACAAAAAGAGTTATAAAATATAAATTCTCATGTAATAACAAATTCATAGAAATTCATGCAGAAGATAATTGAATCTTTTCACACTCTTGCTCCACTGAGATACAAAAAATTATATCAAACTGCAGTCTGGTAATGACTGCCCGTCTGGCTTCCTGATTGGCTAGCCAGGCGGGGGGGCATAACACGGCGCCCGGCTGCCTGATTGGCCGGCATCAGGAAGCCAGGCGGCGAGTCATTACACGGCGCCTGGCTGCCTGATTGGCAGGGAAGCAGATTCCATGCTTCCTCGTCACCTGGTGACGGCTTTCTGGCCAATCAGGAAGTCGGGGGGCGTTCGGGTGAGTATCGTTTTTATTGTGCACCCTAGACCGGAATAAGCACTTAACTCTTGCATCCTCCAAGTTGCATTCTGCTCGGAGTTCTTCTTTAAATAAACCTGCTGATTGGCGTGTATAAAACCAGAACAGAATGTCTTGTTAAAAATAGATAACACATGAAAACTAGGCTAGACCCAAAATGGATTTAATGTGAACCAGATCATTAATGCAATCGTCAAATGCAAAAATTTGCTATGTTGTAATAAATAATCAAAACATTATTCATATTGTAAGACTAGCAGAAGCGTGCCTATTCCTTGAACTATAAAAAGGAAACTCATGTATGCTTGTATACAACCAGGGCATGACTTTCGGGTGTGTGAGCTGTGTGGCCGCACAGGGCGCCATGGCAACAAGGAGGCCACCCATGGCAAGATCAACTGCTTCTCGTCCGCCGGCTGCACATACACGTCTGGACGGGAGCTTTCTAGATGCGGGTGGGCGTTGTAAAATGTACTTGCTCCGTCCCCCGCTGTCAAAATTTGAAACAGCCAACAGCTGTAGAGCCGCCCAATCGCTTGTATGTTGTCACTGGAGATTCGTGTACTGATCTCCCTCTGATCTCTCCAGTGCCAGAATGCAGGACGTGATGTATATTACATCAATTCCGCATTCAGCTGTCACTCTCTGGCTACATAGGCTGGAGAGAAGCTAACAAATCCGGTCTCTGCTTTATCAGCTTCTGGGGGTCCCTAGGTGACATTAGAGATGTTAACCCCTAAAGTCTCCATAAAGAGGACCTGTCACTGTGATTTGATATCACTTAGGGGGTCCCTTAGCCCCCCATGTGATAACAATAAAGTAAGTGTACAAAAAGTTAAGTTAAAAAAAATTAAGAAAAAAGTTCCCACACCCCCACAAATACATGCGTCGGGTGCGCTTACATGCGAAAACGACGATTGCGCTACACATGTTGCATATCACCGCGAACGTCAGAGCGCGAGCAATAATTCTTGGGTCATTAAGTAATAGGCCAAGGTAACTTGGCCGTGTTTGTGGGAGGAGTTGCGGCGGCTCTACTCCCCTTAAGAAGGGGGACGGGAAGCTCCTAGGCACATCACGGCGAGGTCGCGCTTGACCCTCCCGCCCTTCCCCAGGTTCTATCATTTCACAAGAGCGTGCCCCCTTATTTGGCACGCTGACCATAAAATCATGGCACACATCAGGTTGGTATCAGTAGGGGTCATGAAGAGTTTGGAAGCCTAAGTAACTCTGACCACAATCATTGTTTTTACTAAACTGATGAGCAGTAAAAGCTTTTAAAGCATCGCCTATGGCCAATTTTGGATATGGTATTTTTTTATAATTTCGTGGGCATGTGCAATTTCAAGGCTTGACCTGTTTAGTGTCTATTTACCGGACTTGACCCCGTCTTTTATATTTTACCAAAGAATTTGGTAATAATAAATGTTTCAAAACATGATGTAGGAAGAACAGTTTTTTCTTCAAAATTATCTGTACTTTTTTGGTTATATAGTGAAAAATAAAAAAACCCAGTGGTGATTAAATACCAGCAAGGGAAAGCTCTGTGTCCCCAAAAAATACATAAAATTAATTTCAGTACAGCGTTGCATGACGGAATAAATGTCAGTCATAGTACTGCAGTGCTGAATACTGAAAATGGCCTGGACAGGAAGGGGGAGTAAACACCAGGGGCAGGTGGAGCTCCCTCTCCAGGCCCTGTATGCCCAATGGCAAAACGGGCTGGCCGCAATCAGGCATCCGCGGCCCTCTATTCAGGTATATTAGAATAGAGGGTCGCGGCTGCCTATGTTACCTTGCCTACTGTGGTTCTAGAACAATACAATAACTATAACACAGAATACTCATAGACATGATACAGACTTTGTTACTAAACAAATAGGCAATCATTTCGAAACATCTTCAGACTTCTAACATTTATGGGTAGCCTGACCGTAAATACATATAAATTAATGGAAAAATACATTCTCAAAAGATGCTCTGGCCTCAAGGAGAATGACTCTGTTGGGGTTGATTCTTGGGGGAAGGGTTGTCACTGAATGCGCATTTTCTTTTCTTTTTTTACTTTTACAACATTGCGCACAATGTAATGATTGTATGCAGAGAAACAGCAGGAAGAGACAGAGATGGACCCACTGCAATGCATTTGGTACATGATCTCTTTGGTCAGTGTGAGTGCACTATTACTGGAAGTTGCTCTGGATTGGCCCCGAGCACTATTTCCAGGAATAAAGCCAATAGTAAAAACTTGATCCAGGGATGGGGAGTTCAGGGGTACTAGGACAAGTTAGGCAAATTTGTGAAAGAATGTACCCCACTGACCAACAACACTGGATTCTTTTCCACCGGGGGTTGGGATTGTATTCCATTGACCACTAATGCTAGGAGGTAAGGGGGTTATCAGGGCATTCTTCCACCAATAGCAGGGCTTTATTTTTACTCCACTCACTACCAACGGTGAGGTTTTTTTCCTCCCACTGACCATCAATGGCAGGGAGTTATTTCTGCCCACTGAACCCAACCATTATGCATTTTTTCTTCTTCTCACTGATCAGGAATGTGATATATATATTTCACCATTGTCACTATTAAAAATTCAGCTATACCTTTGTAGGATTTCAGTAGGGGTGATAAGATTTTCTTTAAAAAGAAGACATTTTATGAACAAAAAATGATTCAACGATCTGGCGATTGATAGTGACATGTTTTGCTCCAGCTCAGGTTTCTGTGTATCACAGAAAACACCACCACAGCTTGAGCAATTGAGTAGAGTAATGATGGAGAAATACTGCCATCTGGTGTTTTTTCCCCTAAGTGAACTGTGAGAATAAAAGATAAACCTTTTTTACACAATGAATGTGTACTCCTACGTGTGCTTTTATTTAGCATATCTGACCTCACTAGCATGACACTAGTGTCAAAAGTGCTCAGGTAAAGTCAGTCAGCACACCTGTGCTACAACAACTGCCTCAAGGGGGAGTCACCCTCTCTATTTGTCCTGACATTTCAGTAACTGGGACAGAAGGTCATGACAATTCCAAAAGTTTACAGTAGTCACTGCACCAAGAGGTGAGAAACCTTCCAATAGTGAGACTTGTTTCCGTGGCAACTGTCTAAAATGGGATTTCATTTCACTTTGGAGAAATGTTCTCTCACTTCTTACTGTACCTCGTGGACAAAAAATAAATAAAATATAACCTCCCTGACTGGACAAAGACATGAAAAAACCTGTTTTAACCCAAACCTGGTGGCTACAGATAAACGTCAAGGGAAACCTGTGCTGAGGTGCCTGACCTCTTAGAACAGGCATGCAGGAAGTGATCAGAACTCTCGAATGATTTGAAAGCTTGTTCCATATCAATGATTGAGAAAGTACTGAATTTACTGGATTCATATGACAGATTAATATGACAGATTTGGCCATCGATGGTCATGGACAAAGTTGACAGGTATGTGGAGAACAATCTCGTAACAACCCCTTATATTGTGTGGGAGACAATAAAAAAAGTTGTTTGAGAGTCCCACACACATAGTCTTCCATACCACCAAAACAAATTCCTAAAGAATACATTTCTGAAAGAAAAGGTAGCAGCTGTCCATATATTGACACAAACTCTTAAAAAGGTAAGCAGATGGCAAATGACCAGTAATCTTTTCACCATTACTGTCTTACCATGACTTGTTCTGCATTGCTCTCCATGCGGAGGTGTCCATTTTGGTGGCAATAGGGCTTTGCTTTCCCAATAAAGAGCTTTTCCCTTGTAGACTGTTGACGTGAAGACTAGTGGTGGAATATTCAAGAAGTACCAGGAGATGTGCACATCAAATATACAGAATGAATGAAGCAGAAGCAGGGAGGTTGTTGCAATGCAGGTCTCTTCAGACTAGCACTCAGAGGCATAGTGTGTTAGAGCTTACACTACAGATATATACTGTGGTTACCAGACTCAAGGCACAAGATGTGCGCTGCTATTTTACAAGAGGAAATCAAGGCAAAATGTAAATCCTTCAAGGTACTGCATATTATTATACAGGATCTATATAGCGCCAACAGTTTGCGAAGCGCTTTAAAATATAAGGAAGACATTACAATCACAATACAATTCAAGACAAGATGGTAAGGAGGGCTTTCAATCTAAGAGGGAGGGGCAAGTGATAGATGAGGAGGTAGCTGTGTGGGGATGAATTGTTTGAGAAAGAGTTCAGTTGTTAGTTAGCGGTGGGATAGGCTTCCCTAAAAAGATGAGTCTAGCGATCGCCGAAAGGCAGTTAGAGTGGGAGAAAGACGGACAGGTTGGGGTTAGGAGTTCCAAAGAATAGGAGAGACTCTAGAGAAGACCTGGAGGTGAGCATGGGAGGAGTTGACGAGGGAGCTGGAAAGCAGGAGGTCTTGGGAGGAGCGTAGGGGATGGTTAGGGTGATACTTTGAGAGATGGAGATGTAACCTGGGTCAGAGTTGTGGATTGCTTTGCTTAGGCACAAACAACATGTCTAGATGTTACCTATTTGTTTTGTTTAGTTCAGATCCATTTTAAATGCCTTTAATTTGACCAGTTGTTTTATTGCAGGCTTCTAAGGAGATTTGCTGAATGGAAATAGGAAATGGAATAGGTTTGTGTACCAAAAACAGAGCAGTCACCTAGTTGTCAACAATAAGGGTGTTCATAGCATGCGGGACATTTGGTAGATGGTGTCTGCACAGTTTCAGTGCACATATCCACAGACAGAGGCAAAGCCAGAAGTGCAGGAACAGGCTGGTGAGTAACCACTAATCCCAATAACCAGGGGGCACTTCCCTACTGACCACCAATAACTGATATTTTATCATGTTATGTGCATTCATGCCAAGTAATGTGTAAGTGCAGTTCTTACAGGTAATAATTACTTCATAGAGCTCACAGCACTCCCCTGACAATGTCTACATCTACTTTTCAGAAGGACATCACGGACAGAGCCATCTCATTTCAGGCTTCATCCAAAACCAGCATCTACTTCCAGGACTGAGATGCCAGCTCAGAGATAATACAGTCATGTAAATCCTGGTGTCTGTGCAGTTCTTGAGTGTGTTCACAAATGTATGACACAGATCATCTCCTGTTGCACCCTCTCACTACATTTAGGTCCCACTCGCACCAAAATTGGAAGGGAATCGCAAGTCAATGGATCCTCCAATTTCACCTTGCACCTTTTTTGTGGGGGTTTTGTGGGGGTGGTTAGGGAAAATATCATGTCCTGTGAGGTCATGTCCTGTTTCTTGTCTTTTCTAAGCGTGTTCTGTTCTTGAATTTGTGTGCTATCTAAAGTGCAATGTCTCCTTATGCAGGGTGTGAGATTTAGCTTCAAATGGTAGTGCATTAACACAGTAATCCACTCGCTGAAATCTTCTTTTAACCACTTGCCGTCCGCCCGTTGTAAAAAAACGGACGGACGGCACTGCTGCATTGGCGGGTTGCCCTAGCGGGCACGCACGCACGCACGGGCAGAAAAGACCCGACCAATGCAAACACCCGTTACCGGGTGTTTCACATATAGACGATCGGCGGCTCCATAGCCCGCCGATCATCTATATGTGCTCGTTTTTTCGGAAACCCCCTCCCCCCGGCGCGCGGAGGGATTGTATAGGGGGATTGTTATCCCCCTATATAATAGCAATAACAATAAGTGCAAAAATATATATATATAAATAAAAAACTTTTTACCCGACGTGACTCTGTCTTTTATATTTTACCAAAAAATTGGGTAATAATAAATGTTTTATCATTTAATATAGGGGAAACTGTTTTTTTTTTAAATTTCAGTATTTTTTCCTTAATATAGTAAAAAATAAAACCCCCAGTGGTGATTAAATACCACCAAAAGAAAGCTCTATCTGTCCCCAAAAAAGGGTATAAAATTCATTTCAGTACAGCGTTGCATGACGGAATAAATGTCAGTCAAAGTACCGCAGCACTGAATACTGAAAAATGGCCTGGATGGGAAGGGGGTTTAACACCGAGGATGTCAACTGGTTAAAGGCTTTTTGCCCACTATAATTAAAAATAAAATTCACAAATAACAAGGCAGTTGCCCTTACAGGGGTTGTTCAGCATCTCTTTACAAAAATACACATATGCTCATCCAGTCTCTTGGCTTTTCTCTAGCAGCACTGCTGCTTCGGCCTCAACCCTCAGGCCACTGTCTATTTCCTCCAGACAGTCTCTGTCCCATGCTACACTGCACACTTCTGTGACGTGCGGTACCTCTTGCTCGGGTGAGGCATTCCCCAGCCCCGCCCTCCGTCGACAAAGCCCCGCCTCCTTTGGTCGAAGCCCCACCCCCAACCTAGTGTAAAGGAGGAGCCTCCCTGTCCCTCACTTGCTCCTCACCGCTAAGGCTCCGTGACAGGTTACACAGCGGGGAGGATTTTCCTGCTGTGTAACCTGTTAGATGCCGATCTGCATGGAGAAAAAGCTGTCAGCTTCAGACATGAAGCTGACAGCTATTTCCTCCATAATTCTAGGTGAGGCTCTGCCTCACCTGCCTCCCCTGAACGCACGTCCCTGGCACACTTGGTATACAACCCGTAGCTCCCTGCTACACTGAAATCCACTCTGACTCCTGGGTGAGCTCTGCTGTCTCCCAGGTGGAGCCCTCAACACTAGCTAGCAGCCTTTTCATAAGGGTTGTGCACAGGTGCACAATTATTGGTGTTGGTCACTACTAAAGCCCCAGAAATTGAGGTTTCATCCCTCCCAATTCTCTTTGAAATCTTCTGGCTGCAGGAAACTGAGCTATAATCCAGGAAACGGTACGTGCTTCCTGGAGCCACTCAGCCCCTCTGGCTGAGAGTCCTGGGTGACTATGATGCCACATTATATCGTGGTATTGCTGCGCAATGCCACAATGCATACTTATGGTGCTCATGACTGCCATCCTAAAACGACGCAGTCAGCAGAGGTGTCACTTTTGGGTGCATTTGCTAATGAGTGAAAGAGAAAGCAAGGGCCAGTTTTGGACATTGTACCGTGATACCCAGATGTCAATTAAAGGTGAGCAACATCATGCAAAAGCAGACTATTTATTTCCTCTGCTGTCTACGTCTAACATACTGCAGGTCCTTCGTCTTAAGTGCATATGTTAAACCACTCAATTTATGAACTTCTCATTTATTTTAGCTTTGATCATCTGCTTAAAATAATGACCCCCCCCCACCTGCAACTGCTGGGCACCAATTACAGGCATCCTGTTTCACCCACTGAATGTCTCCTGGTCACACTTTGGTAAGTACTTAAAAATAAAAGCATGTTTTAGAATGTAATACTTTCCTTTCCAAATGGTACCCACGTTCATGGCTAGTAGGGATGTCCCGATACCGATGCTAGCATCGGAATCGGGCCCGATACAGGGCATTTTGACAAGTACTTGTACTTGTCAAAATGCCCCGATGCCTAGCGCCGAAGCTTGCACTTTTTTTTTTTACTGTCCGGGGGGTCCTTTTTACCGTCCTCTGGACAGGCTGGAGGAGCGTTGCGTCACTGCTGTGGGCGGCGCTCCAGGTGGGGTCCTAATGTGGTTGG
>NW_017306499.1:808823-809335 GCF_000935625.1 Nanorana parkeri
TCTAATGTAGTTGGCTGGCGACTGCCCAGAGGACTCCTCCCGTAGCTCCGCCCACAGCAGTGACGCAACGCTCCTCCACTCTCAGCCTCTCAGCGCCGCCGTCCTCGCATTTTTCTCTATACAGCCGTGTTGAGGGTGTCTTTGTCCAAGCCAAAATGGCCGCCGCCGGCTGGAGACTCAGTCCAGGACAGTTTGTACTCTAGTGTCCAACAAATCGCTTCCATTTACTTGGAGTCTGTCCTACCCAAAATGGCTACCGCCAGCAAGAGCCCCAATACAGGAAAGTTTATTCTCTAGTGTCTGGGAAATCTTCTTCATTTACTTGGAGTACATTCTGTCCTACCCAAAATGGCCGTCACCTGCCAGAGCCTTAGTTAAGTTCAGATTGGCCTCTAGTGTATGGGAGGTAACCTAGGGGATGGTGAGAGGAGGACGGCTGTGTATGAGAGGGAGATAATGGAGGAGCTGAATAGATATATTAGAGGAATCAGAAATGATATAATGAGGGGGGG
>NW_017306499.1:809984-810552 GCF_000935625.1 Nanorana parkeri
AGCCGGTGGGCGGAGCCTCGGGCCGCCCCGTCGTGATTGGACGGCGGCGGACCGTAGTGTGCGGCCGCCGGATACCTTACACCGGCGCCCGCAACTTCCCCACAGGGTCACCGCTGCCGCCCCGAGGCCGGGCCTCGGTGGCCTTGTGGGAAATCCGGGCCGGCGTGCCGGGGGTTGCCGACCCCTGATCTATAGTATACTACATACATAACATTTAGTTGTACTATGGATCATGATTTAACCTAATCATGTTAGCAGGGGAATAGGGGATAATTGAAAAACTCTATTGCTGTTGTGTACTCTATATGTAGTACATGTACAGTACTAGCAGAGTATAATTGTAAATGTATTGTCTGCACTGTATTAGCAGTATATACTCTATATGAACTACATATCAAGTACATATAGAGTACACACTGCTAATACAGTGCAGACAATACATTTACAATTATACTCTGCTAGCATGAATGGATTAAATGATCTGTATGTAGCCCTGTACTAGGGATCATTTAATCCATTCATGTTAGCAGAGGATAATTGTAAATCTATTGTTGCAGTGCACTCTATA
>NW_017306499.1:810740-821121 GCF_000935625.1 Nanorana parkeri
TTTTTTTTGCACCTAACTTTATTGCTATCACACAGGAGATAACAAGCTCCTGTGTGATAGCAAGGTAGACGGCCAATCACGGCGCGGCGGGCCGCAACTCCTCCCCCAGGTGTCAGATACTTCCTCCGGCGTCGGAGGAAGTATCTGACAGCTGGGGGGAGGAGTTGCGGCACGCTGCGCCGTGATTGGCCGGCGGCTGCACACTACGCAGCCGGTGGGCGGAGCCTCGGGCCACCCCGTCGTGATTGGACGGCGGCGGACCGTAGTGTGCGGCCGCCGGATACCTTACACCGGCGCCCGCAACTTCCCCACAGGGTCACCGCTGCCGCCCCGAGGCCGGGCCTCGGTGGCCTTGTGGGAAATCCGGGCCGGCGTGCCGGGGGTTGCCGACCCCTGATCTATAGTATACTACATACATAACATTTAGTTGTACTATGGATCATGATTTAACCTAATCATGTTAGCAGGGGAATAGGGGATAATTGAAAAACTCTATTGCTGTTGTGTACTCTATATGTAGTACATGTACAGTACTAGCAGAGTATAATTGTAAATGTATTGTCTGCACTGTATTAGCAGTATATACTCATATATATATATATATATATAGCATGAATGGATTAAATGATCTGTATGTAGCCCTGTACTAGGGATCATTTAATCCATTCATGTTAGCAGAGGATAATTGTAAATCTATTGTTGCAGTGCACTCTTTAGGTACATGTGCTATATACTACATATAGAATGCACTGCAACAATAGATTTACAATTCTCCCCTGCTAACATGATCCATAGTACATAATATGTAGTTGTACTATGGATCATTTAAAGTCACCTGTCCCTTTAAGAAAAAGTATCTGTAATTGGTATCGGCAAGTACATGAGGGGAAGTACTTGTACTTGGGCCTGAAAAAGTGGCATCGGGACATCCCTAATGGCTAGGTAGCAGCCTTTACTGTAGTCAACTTGAGTAGTCTTCTACCATTTGGCTTGGGTAGATATGTTCCTACACATATACAAAATATCTTCACATAGTATATACCCGGTCCAGGATGTTAAACATAGGCCAAGTAGACCTTTCCAATTGACCTTTGACTTGTTCCTTGTAAATTTGCCTTAATTCCTCAAAAGGGGAAAATGGGTGGATTTGAAGACAGGAAATATGTAGTGGCCATTCCTCCATATCCGAAATTCTAAGAAGTAAAGACAAGAACAAGAAATTAAAATAGAAACTTTTTTAAATGTTAACAATAAAACTTTGAATATTAAAATGGCAAACAATGTAAAAGAAATAACAGCAAGAAACTATTTACAAATGATGGTAAAAAGAGAGTCAGGTCTGTGACCCTTATGAAAATGCTCCTGGCTACAGGACATTCATATGCTTCGATACATTTTGAGTTTTGCCTTGGAATATCAACAAACTACTATATTGTACAATTAAACTGCAAGGTCATCTGGCAAAACATGCAGCAACTTGTGATGCCATCACCCACAGAAATACGATGAATGGAGATTGCCAATTTATTTTGGGAGAGGTGAAATTTTCCAAACTGTCTGGGAGCCATTGACAGAAACTTTATACATATAATAAAGCCACCAGGCAGCGGGAGCAGATTCAACTGTAAGTACTTTTCTGTATTTCTTCTTGCAGTTGCAGATGCTGATTAACGCTTCACTTACATTGATGTCGGGTCATTTGGAAGCAGTAGCAATTCCTCGATTTGTAATCATTCAAAACTGGATTAGAGACTGAGGAACAACCAGCTAAATATTCCACATGACAGACCATGGCCTGGAACAACAGACCCTGCCTACACGTATGAGTGTGTGGGCGATGAGGCTTTTGGCCTAGGCCAGGGGTAGGCAACCTTGGCTCTCCAGCTGTGCTGAAACTACAAATCCCATAAGGCATTGCAAGCCACAGGCATGACTCCCAGAGGCAGAAGCATGATGGGATTTGTAGTTTCGGCACAGCTGGAGAGCCAAGGTTGCCTACCCCTGGTCTAGGCAAACATCTTATGCACCTTTATTCACAAAGGAGATTAAGCTATGTAAGGCAGATCTTCAACTATTGGCTGAGCCAATCACGTCACATGGTTGAATGTACTTTTGGGATCCTGGCCAACAAATGGCGTATCCTCCAAAAGGGTATGCAGATGACTCCTGCTAACGCTACGAATGTGATCAAGGCCTGTTGTGTTTTTAACAACTATGTGAGGGAGAGAGATGGCTATATTTTGGATGGGACATTGCACAATACCCTTCCACAGGTTGGATGGAGTGTTGCCAGGGGGAATGTGTCCGCTCTTACAAATTGTAATAACCTAGCTGAATATTTTATCACACCTGTCAGGTCAGGCTTCTTGGCAGGAGCATTTTGTTTAACTTGGATTCATGTTACATAGAACAGATTAATTGTGTGATTATTTCCTAGAGTTTCTTTTCCTGTTCAGTAGTTAGCTTCTGTGATGTTTTCTAAAATGCCTTCAGATTCCATTTAGCCTGATTGTGGTTGTTATTTTACTGTGTGGATCAATAAATGACTCTTTGACTCATATTTGTGTATATTTTTGGCTGTAAAAACATCACATTTATTTGAGGAAGTCAGTAGGGATGTTCAGACACCAAGTACTGTACTTAGTAAAAAGGAAAAATAAAAATGATACTTTTCCAGCTCAATTGAAAGACTACAGGAAAACTCAAAAGTTAGGAGGCAGCTGTCCCTGTTTTAATGTATGAATTTTTTTTTGGGGAAAAAAATATAAATAATATATATATAAGACATGCAGTTTTGGGCGAGTAGTTTTTGTACATTTAGCCCTGCTAAAGCAGAGCTAAATGTACAGTAGGAGCCACTGCTCGTTTAATACAAGTGATATGATTAGATCACTTGTATTAAAACTGAGCAACGGACGTTCTTCGTCTGCTCGATGTGATCATTGATACCGTGGCGCTGTAATCACAGCGCCACCTTTCTCAGCGGTCACTAACTGCAGCTTCTGTCACAGAACCTACGGTCTGTCGAGTTCTCCATAAGGCGCACCGGACCTCCCTGCGTCCTATGGTCCGGTGCGTCTTATGGGCCGCAAAATACAGTACATAAATATTCATCACAGTTCTGATCAATAGCCAGCCGTGTTAGTAAAATAAAAGTCTTTATTTTCTCTCTAAGACACTCTAAGAACAGAAACAGCTTGTATTCAGCAAACAAAACAAATGAATCAAAAGTTCTCTTCAATAAAACAGAAAGTCCGGCTCACCGCCTGTATACATATGCCCCTTCTCAGGGTCAGCCTGCTCTCAGAGTGTCAAACATAGACGCTGGTGACCAGCAATATCTCAGTAGCAGTCCACAGCTCCACACTCAACCGTGTCCTGTTTCAAAAACACCTCACAGAGACCGCTGGCTGGCTTCCTGTGTTCTTTCTACTCACTTTTCTTGCCAGCGGTTTAGACATTAATGGCTGTGTGTTGTTATTTCGAGGGGACATCAAATGTACACTCACTACTTTATATTGTACAAATGTACAAGCTGTACACTCACTACTTTACATTGTAGCAAAGTGTAATTTCTTCTGTGTTGTCACATGAAATTATATAATAAAATATTTACAAAAATGTGAGGGGTGTACTCACTTCTGTGAGATACTGTATATATTAGGGATGCACGGATACCATACTTGTCCAAGTAGTCACAGATACCAATTACCGAGACCTTTTTGTTTTGTTTTTTTACATTGTTTTTTCTAATGTACTAATGATTTCAGGACAGTGGTGGAGCGCCAGGGCCCAGTCGCAGCTGCAACCGCTGCAACCCTGGTAGTTCTCGGGAAAATGCCAAGTATTGGCACAGATACTGGTATCTGAACATCCCTAGCATTCAACATGCACTGTTTTGGGGGATGCAAAACAGTGGTTGTCCTCCAGAACTTCTAGCAGTTGTTAAAACACAGGGGCACACTCCCTCCCAAAATCTGACTGGAGTGGCTCATGCATAGTGTGGGCTTCCTGATAGGTGCATGTGTGTATGGACTGCCATTTGTGCCCACCCACATATGCTATGTACAGCCACTTATCTGGCTGGATGTTGCATATGGGATTGTGAACATTTGGAACATTTTGTGTGGCATTTACATGAACATTGCACAGAACACTATCTCACAGTAGTTCTAGCAGACAAACTATTGCACAGATACTGAAGTCTGCTTGTTGCCTTTTAGACAGGATCTCCCACTCCTGGCACAGCTGGCTGGATACTTCTTTCCAAATCTCCGCTTTCCTCCTGTTGTTTTTATACAACCTATGTCTCTTGTCATAGAGACATGGCTGACATGCGATCCACATATACGTATCTGAGCTTTGCCTGCCATCTTTAACTTCTCTGGCCTCTCTCATCTATGTTTTACACTGTCGTACAGAACAGCAGAGGAGACAAACTTTTTTTTTTCCACTTGCGTTGTATTCCTGTGTTTTCATGCGTTCTTGACGCATTGTGTTGCATGCTCTACTTCTTTTAAGCGCACTGCAACATTTTTTCAGTGCCCTTGCCTTGCCATCTGTATAGCAACGCAGCACAAAGAATTTGATGATTGGTACTAACTTGTTACAATGTTACAGTGTTGCAATCTGATTACAGAGGGAGAGAAGACTGAAGAAATGCTTCTTCCTGCTTGCAGCATGCTAATGTCATCAACTCAGCCTAGGAAAAGTTTCAACTGGAGCTCAAGAACAACTTTCTAATGATAAAAGGGAGAGCTTTTTGAAACATAATATTGTTCCTGTATATTGTGAGATATAAGGAATATATTCATGCAGACTTGTAAAGTTACTGAAAGGTCCACTTTAAAGTGAGTTTAAACCTTAATTGGATGACATTTACTTTGCTAAAAGAACTGTGTGTCACAAACAATCGCCATGGTTTTATTTTTCAGCAGTTGCTTCTGCATCGGTTGCACGTCAATGTTCTGCCACAGCTAGCATTATAGCGACAACGGTGGACCATGCATGCGCAAGATTTGTAAGTATGATCACTTTTAATCTCCACCGGGGTGTATTTAATAGGATGACAACACAGGAGCACAAGTGGCAGTTGTCACCCCATAATAAAAGGGGTCTTCATGGCAGGATCACCAGATTCCAGGTGTTCTCTCATACGTTGATGTGTGTTGCAATAAGATAGTCCATAGAAATCAATGGGCTGCCAATACACCAAAACATCTCAAAAATGGACATGCCACAAAAATTGTAACGTAATACACTATGGAGCGTTGGCCTCTGTCGCACTGAGCTGCAACATATGTGCGTTGCTTTAGTGTGCTGGAGTGGCATTCTAAATAAATGGCACTGTAACATGATGTAACATGTGAGTGAAAGCTGCAGATTTTAAAAGATTGAAAACAAATGTTAAGATTACATTGACATGATAAAATGTATATATTTTAGTGATTGGGTTTAATATACATTAAATATAAAAGGTTTATTATTAGTATTACCACTTTTTCAATGGAATCTAGTTAGTAAAAGGTGTGAAAACATTCAGGGTCCAGACTTGTTTGTTCTTGTGCACTGCAATAATGCACATTGTGTCACAGGTTAAGGTGCGTTGCATTAAGGCAGCTTATTTAGCCCGCTGCACAAAAACGGTGAAAAAATGCACATGCAGCATTTTTTGCAACACAGCACACCACAACGCATACATCTATGTTAATATGCATTGCAATGTATCTGCATCAGAGCTGTGTTGTGTTAGTGCATTGAGATGGCATTAGAAAAAAAAACAGCAATACAACACACTAATGCACGTTAATGTGACTGCAGTACACCACATTAAACAGATGTGTTTTGGCCCTTATAAATAGACCCCATAGTGGTAATGCAAACATTTACAAATAATAGTTGAAAAGTAGAATAAGAAAAATAATCTTGGGAGTCACATGGTATGAGACCTAATTAAAAGAAAAAACTCAAACCAGAGGAGGGGGGGGCGGCAGATGACAAAAGTGGGAAGCATAAATAGAGAAGTGACAATTAGCTGCATGGGGTGGGTAAGGGATCACTGCAGGTTGTAGGCGTTGGAGCTCAGCACATAGCTCGGCTGAGCCACTTCCTCAGAGCTGCGTTTCCATTTACTTCAGTTCCTGAGTTGTACTGAAAATAACTTTGTTGAATAAAAAAAAGAAAAGAGTTCTGCTCTGAAATACACCAGGCCACTGAGCTTAAAAAAAATGTCCTAATATGTGCTGCATATACAACTGCAAACACAGGTCTGTGGTCTTACATAGATCAGTTGTAGAAGATAAAAGTAGGTAATACATTACCTCTGAAGCAGGTGTTCCTTTTGTATCGTAACCTGCATTTATTAAATCATCTCTGAATCTGTAATCCAACTGATATGGGCATCATAACCAAACAGCTTTCACTATGTACCCAAACGCCTAATTATATCCGATATGAGCATGTATGTATAAACCTAATATGCCTATGTAGATAGTTGTCTCTCTGTGTATTCTGTGGGTTGAGTTGTCTGTTTCTCAGTCACCTTTGTGCTATTTAACTTTAAGGCTACCAAAGTGTTTATCTCCTATAAGTGTGTGAATGTAAAAGTTGGCAATATGCCCGATAGTATGTTAAAGATGTACTGTATAGTATAGTGTTCATGTTTTCACAAGGATTATCCCTTATCTTAAAGCCTTAGCTTGAGTGGTGTGAAGCTAAAAGTTAACAATATGCTTTACATGTGCATAGTAGGAATATCTGCTTTGGTTTCGGTTATATTAGGTTTTGGAAAAAGTGTAGAAGAAAAAGGTTTTGCAGAATGGGTGTAACCAAAAGATTATAGACATGACAGAATCTGTGTAACCAGCATATAAGAAGCACTGGAACTGAATGAAAATGCTATTTATCTCAAATAATGGGAATATTGAGAAGAAAGCTCTTTGGGTAGCTGGGTAGGCATGTGATAGATGGGCACTGACCAAGGGGAAGACTCTTTTGTAACATTGGTAATTGATATACTTTAACCCAGTGGTTCGCCACCTGTGTAACCCCAGGACTCCTATTTCTTCTTGGTCATTAAGTCGTGACCCAAGTCCCATTGCAATGGAACGCAAGGCATTGCGGTACCATAAGCAATGCACGTATGGATGGAGCTTCCTTGCGGCCGTAGCCCCACCACAAGCTGACACTCTGCACCGGGAAGCATATTTTGAATGGCTGCTTGGCATGAGAACTGACATTGCTGTGTTGTGGGAGGCAGAGCAGCCTCTCACCTTGTGCAGTGGAAGGCATGTGGTGACCCACTGAACACAGGGTCACGACCCACTTTTAGGTCACGACCCACCAGTTGAGAACCAAGGCTTTAACCCAATGGCACAACTATAGATCATAGGGTCCTATAGTGAAATAATATGGAGACTGACTGAACTTGTACTCTAAGGGCTTGTTCACACCAAGCGCGGAGCAGATCCAGACCAAAGCAGGTGCAGACCGGAATTACCCTTAGCAACACAATGGCGTAGCAGTATAATAACCATCACCAGGAGCATGCCTGCATCCCATGCATCCATGTTGCAACAATTTTACATGTGAAACAAGGTCAGAGGAAGCAGGAAATAATCGGAACAGCTAATGAAAGGTCAGAGGTAAAAGGAAATGACCACATAACATTGTTAGCTTCCTGGAAAAAAAAACCGCATTGTGCGTGTTCAGAAACCTGACCGGATCTGGTCTGCATTTGGTGTATGCACAAGGCCTAAGAAACAAAGCGGTCTCCTAGCTGTTGCTTCTTCCCCAAGCAAAGGAGAATATTTCTAATCATTCTTCTCAATTTCATCAGAGGAAACAGAAAATGCAGATTAAATAGAAATAATGTCAGAGAAAAAAAAAAAAAATTAAGTAATTTTCAGGCCTAAAATGTGGAATATAACATGGGTACAAAAAATGAAAAAAAGGCCTCAGTCATGAAGGGGTTAAAATCTGTGTGTATATGCCCTGAAGCAGGCTCATGCAGCTTAAAATGAGGTCAACTGCAGATCAAATGTTTCAGTCAACAAATTGGAATCTCAGAAGCATCTACAACAGATACCATATGCAAGCAGAACACAAATGAAAGCACGCTGCATTTGTCCATTGACACAAGCCCAATGCTTTTCAAAACTTACTAATGTCCTTACTTGTGCTTTAAGAAAAAACAAACACATTTATACAGCTTCTTCTGCATCAGCTGCTGTTTGCATACATTGCACTCCACAAAGAAAGTGATGGGCACCATTCAAAATACAGCACATTAAATGAGAACTATGGGGACATCTTTTCTTTCTTTTTTGCCCATAGTTCTCCTAAGGGCTAGTTCACACCAAGCACGGAGCAGATGCAGAGCAGTTACAGACTGCATCAAATGTATTCCAATGGTATTTTGGACTCTAGTTCACACCAGAGCGTTCAGTTCCAGAGCATGTGCAAAAACTGCAGCAAGCCCTATTTTTCTGCTCTGGAACACACCAAAACGCATGCAAACGCACTGAAAGCCCATTTTAGGCTTTTATATATATATATATATATATACACACACACATAAACAGTAACATTGAGTGCAGTACTCAATAAAATGAGTGATGTCATAAAATAAAGTGTTTTGTGCCTTAATACACTATAATAATACATTATAATTAACAAACCAACTTATACCAAGACGAAGTGCTACAATATTAAATTCTTTAAGGCCTCATTCACACTATTATTTTTGTACAGATGGCTCCATGCACCAGCTGTCACTCGTGCTTAGGTGAATGCCGCTGGTGGGAAAGGGGGAGCAGGGGACAAAGGACTGCAGGCACACATGATCCCAACCTCTCAACCCCCACACCTACAGAATGGGTATTCCAAGTGGTAAAGAGACAGAGGACAGCTCTCCCTCAAAGAAATAAAAGGGGTTAGAGTGATTACAACAGCACTCCATAGGAACCACTCCAACAGAGCATGGTAAGGCTACAACTCACGTGGGCTCCACTAGAACCGTTACACCAGCGAGTATAGTTGCCTTCCCTAAAGAGGAGTGGAAACCTCAGGGGGAAAAAAAAGGGAATGCAAGGACAGGAAGGGTCTGTCCTGGAAAACCCAGCCATAGTTCCCTTTAAGTCCACTATCCCTGGTGAAAAAGAGAGCTATGGACCTGGAGGCCCCTGCAACTACCATGTAGGCCTAATTGAAAAAACAAACGTTGCAATGCTCCTGTTAGGAATATACACACACACATAAACAGTAACATTGAGTGCAGTACTCAATAAAATGAGTGATGTCATAAAATAAAGTGTTTTGTGCCTTAATACACTATAATAATACATTATAATTAACAAACCAACTTATACCAAGACGAAGTGCTACAATATTAAATTCTTTAAGGCCTCATTCACACTATTATTTTTGTACAGATGGCTCCATGCACCAGCTGTCACTCGTGCTTAGGTGAATGCCGCTGGTGGGAAAGGGGGAGCAGGGGACAAAGGACTGCAGGCACACATGATCCCAACCTCTCAACCCCCACACCTACAGAATGGGTATTCCAAGTGGTAAAGAGACAGAGGACAGCTCTCCCTCAAAGAAATAAAAGGGGTTAGAGTGATTACAACAGCACTCCATAGGAACCACTCCAACAGAGCATGGTAAGGCTACAACTCACGTGGGCTCCACTAGAACCGTTACACCAGCGAGTATAGTTGCCTTCCCTAAAGAGGAGTGGAAACCTCAGGGGGAAAAAAAAGGGAATGCAAGGACAGGAAGGGTCTGTCCTGGAAAACCCAGCCATAGTTCCCTTTAAGTCCACTATCCCTGGTGAAAAAGAGAGCTATGGACCTGGAGGCCCCTGCAACTACCATGTAGGCCTAATTGAAAAAACAAACGTTGCAATGCTCCTGTTAGGCAAAAGGAAACATAAATAACTGAGGTGCCTTGGTGTATGCATTCTTTTTATTATGTGGATGATGTGTTTCCTGTTTCAGGTGGGCGGAGCCTTTTTCTCATATGTTGTTCTGAAAGATGACTTGGGAAAATTCAAAAACAGTCCATAGAATTAGTAAAAAGCTTCAGTACACGAACTCCCTTTGATCTCCTCTCAGTCCCCGAATGCAGGAAGTGATGTATATTACATCACTTCCTGCATTCAGTGTCACTCTCCAGCTAGAGAAGCTGAAGCGGATCTCTGTTTCATCAGCTTCTCTGGAGGTCCCTAGGTGACATTAGGGGTCTTGGAGACCCCTGATGTCTCCATAAAGAGGACCTGTCATGTAAATTGGCTATTACATAGGGTGCTTCTTAGCCCCCCCATGTAATAGCAATAAAGTTGTGTCTAAAAAAAAAAAAAAAGTAACACAAAAATTAAAGA
>NW_017306499.1:828479-831864 GCF_000935625.1 Nanorana parkeri
AAATTTGCAACTACCACCATTTTATTCTATAGGGTCTTGGCATTCAGAAAATATATAATGTTGGGGGGTTTTAAGTAATTTTCAGGCCTAAAATGTGGAATATAACATGGGTACAAAAAATGAAAAAAAGGCCTCAGTCATGAAGGGGTTAAAATCTGTGTGTATATGCCCTGAAGCAGGCTCATGCAGCTTAAAATGAGGTCAACTGCAGATCAAATGTTTCAGTCAACAAATTGGAATCTCAGAAGCATCTACAACAGATACCATATGCAAGCAGAACACAAATGAAAGCACGCTGCATTTGTCCATTGACACAAGCCCAATGCTTTTCAAAACTTACTAATGTCCTTACTTGTGCTTTAAGAAAAAACAAACACATTTATACAGCTTCTTCTGCATCAGCTGCTGTTTGCATACATTGCACTCCACAAAGAAAGTGATGGGCACCATTCAAAATACAGCACATTAAATGAGAACTATGGGGACATCTTTTCTTTCTTTTTTGCCCATAGTTCTCCTAAGGGCTAGTTCACACCAAGCACGGAGCAGATGCAGAGCAGTTACAGACTGCATCAAATGTATTCCAATGGTATTTTGGACTCTAGTTCACACCAGAGCGTTCAGTTCCAGAGCATGTGCAAAAACTGCAGCAAGCCCTATTTTTCTGCTCTGGAACACACCAAAACGCATGCAAACGCACTGAAAGCCCATTTTAGGCTCTTATATATATATATATATATATACACACACACATAAACAGTAACATTGAGTGCAGTACTCAATAAAATGAGTGATGTCATAAAATAAAGTGTTTTGTGCCTTAATACACTATAATAATACATTATAATTAACAAACCAACTTATACCAAGACGAAGTGCTACAATATTAAATTCTTTAAGGCCTCATTCACACTATTATTTTTGTACAGATGGCTCCATGCACCAGCTGTCACTCGTGCTTAGGTGAATGCCGCTGGTGGGAAAGGGGGAGCAGGGGACAAAGGACTGCAGGCACACATGATCCCAACCTCTCAACCCCCACACCTACAGAATGGGTATTCCAAGTGGTAAAGAGACAGAGGACAGCTCTCCCTCAAAGAAATAAAAGGGGTTAGAGTGATTACAACAGCACTCCATAGGAACCACTCCAACAGAGCATGGTAAGGCTACAACTCACGTGGGCTCCACTAGAACCGTTACACCAGCGAGTATAGTTGCCTTCCCTAAAGAGGAGTGGAAACCTCAGGGGGAAAAAAAAGGGAATGCAAGGACAGGAAGGGTCTGTCCTGGAAAACCCAGCCATAGTTCCCTTTAAGTCCACTATCCCTGGTGAAAAAGAGAGCTATGGACCTGGAGGCCCCTGCAACTACCATGTAGGCCTAATTGAAAAAACAAACGTTGCAATGCTCCTGTTAGGCAAAAGGAAACATAAATAACTGAGGTGCCTTGGTGTATGCATTCTTTTTATTATGTGGATGATGTGTTTCCTGTTTCAGGTGGGCGGAGCCTTTTTCTCATATGTTGTTCTGAAAGATGACTTGGGAAAATTCAAAAACAGTCCATAGAATTAGTAAAAAGCTTCAGTACACGAACTCCCTTTGATCTCCTCTCAGTCCCCGAATGCAGGAAGTGATGTATATTACATCACTTCCTGCATTCAGTGTCACTCTCCAGCTAGAGAAGCTGAAGCGGATCTCTGTTTCATCAGCTTCTCTGAAACATTTTTTAAAAAAAAAAAAAAAATGTAAGTCCCCGCCCCCCACATATATGCGTCAGGTGCGCCTACGTGCCGCACGTTGCATATCGCCGCAAACGTCGGAGTGAGAGCAATAATTGTAGAGCCATTAAGGCCGGGTTCACACCTGGGCGTTTTACAGCACTGATCGACGCGCTGTAAAAAGCCCAGCAAAAAAAAAAAAATGTAAGTCCCCGCCCCCCACATATATGCGTCAGGTGCGCCTACGTGCCGCACGTTGCATATCGCCGCAAACGTCGGAGTGAGAGCAATAATTGTAGAGCCATTAAGGCCGGGTTCACACCTGGGCGTTTTACAGCACTGATCGACGCGCTGTAAAACGCCCAGCAAGTGAAATCCCATTATTTCCTATGGGCATGGTTCTCACTTGGGCGTATTTCAGCGTGTCGGAACGTGCTGAAAAACTCCCTAGGCCCAAAGAAGTACAGGAGCTTCTTTGGGGCGTATTTCCGCGCGTATCCATTAGGATAAAACCGCATAGCCCTCGTAAACGCGAGTTTGACCCTCGTAAACGGCGCGTCATACATGCATATTTCAAACGCCTAGGTGGGAACCCAGCCTAAAGGAGAACTATGAGGTGAGTGCTTTTCACTCACCTCATCCCTAGTAAAAAGAAGTGACGATCCCATCCCCCTTAGAAATGGTAGCTGAAATACCTCACAGGACCATTGTAGGAAGGATCCACAGCAAGGCCTGCACTCTTTACGAGAAGAGATGACTATGGGAACGGCGGACCACTGCAGGACAAATAATTAGTACCGGAAACGACCTGCTTTCCTGCCACCTAGAGAAACTTCCATGAGGTAACTTATCTGGCAAGAATCTCTGAGTTTTGTCAGCTAGCTAGGGAAACTTCCACAATTTTAAATGTCCCGGCATGAGTCACCTAGCAGCTTTTGATAGTAGAACCTCTCTGAAGATACAAAACAAAATTTTATTTTTTTGCCTAGTGTCCATTTCTCCTTAAGGCAGCAGCATAACCCTACATCTCAGAATTCTTCAGAGCTGTGTCTCTCAATTGACGATAGAGAAAGATAACATTTTCAGAGTACTTTTAAGCCACAATTACTATTTCCAGATGTTACCTATAATTTTGCAAAATTTCACATTTTGACGAAGAATAGAAGGTCAAATGCACTTGTTATATCATCTGTAATCTGACATTTGGTCCACATCAATTGTACTCAAATTCTCATGAAGATCCAGAGGAACAAACTAAGAAATAGCATCTTCTTATGTCCTCATAAAAAAGACTCAGACAGTGTAATATTTGTAAATCTTTATTAAATACTTGCTTGAAAAAATGAAAAAACACATGTAAAAGGTGCTTTATCTAGCACAGAATACAATGCCCACAGTAATTTCCCTCAACACAGTCAATCTCAACTAGAGCTGCAGCTAACGATTATTTTCAAAATCGATTAGTTAGCCGATTATTAAGTTCGATTAATCGGATAAACAATAAAAAAAAAAAATGCTCACAGTTTAGCTTAACATCTTTCCTTGAGGTCAGCATTTTCTCAGTTAAGTTTTTCACATTTTGACTAACCCTGCAGCTGATAACTATGGATAAAAAAAAACAAAAACAAAAAAACAAAAAAAAAAAAACAAGGAGGCTGCAGATAAAGG
>NW_017306499.1:831998-832413 GCF_000935625.1 Nanorana parkeri
CCTTTACAGCTGGTGGTATTCTGCATTGCGCTGTATAGAGGACTACAAATCCCAGCAATAGTACATTATACAGCACAATGCAGAATACCACCAGCTATAATGTATTGCTGGAATTTGTTGTATTCCTATATAGCTGGTGGTATTCTGCATTGCGCTGTATAATATATTATTTCTGGGATTTGTTGTACTTCTCTGCAGCTGGTGGTATTCTGTATTGTGCTGTATAATGTACTATTGCGGGGATTTGTAGTCCTCTATAGCCGGTGCCATTCTGCATTGTGCTGTATAATGTACTATTGCTGGGACTTGTAGTCCTCTATAGCCGGTGCCATTCTGCATTGTGCTGTATAATGTACTATTGCTGGGACTTGTAGTCCTCTATAGCTGGTGGTATTTAGCATTGTACCACTTTATA
>NW_017306499.1:834419-876989 GCF_000935625.1 Nanorana parkeri
GTGAACAGGGCCAACTGATCGGAAGCCGATTAATCGATTATTGAAAAAGTTGACAACTTTTTCAATAATCGATTATAATCGATTATGTCGATTAGTTGTTGCAGCCCTAATCTCAACATGCTCACAGTTTAGCTTAACATCTTTCCTTGAGGTCAGCATTTTCTCAGTTAAGTTTTTCACATTTTGACTAACCCTGCAGCTGATAACTATGGATAAAAAAAAACAAAAACAAAAAAACAAAAAAAAAAAAACAAGGAGGCTGAAGTTAAAGGCCATGGTAGAGATATGGATGCTGAAATAAGAATGTATCTGACTCAGAACAGCCCACGCATAAGAGACAAAAGAGACCTGATCTGCAAAGCAAGTAGCAGATGTGCACTGAGAGAAGTAAAGCACAACAACTGTGTAGTATTACTCTACTGCAGGAAGGAAATCGAAGAACCTAACAATGCAAATTACATTTATGGCCACCCCCTACGTACATACTGTATATACCTACTTATTATACATACAACAAGATTTTTAAAACATTAATATAACCACTGTTCAATTATCCCCCTTTATTTAAAAAACTATATGCCGATCTGATGAGATGCTCCACAACACTATACTCCCTGAATTATACCACAACATAGTTTAGATCAGGGGTGGACAAATTAATATGGAATTCAGGAGCTAGCAGGATTTTATTAGGAGCCAGCTCCATATAAACAGCTAGAGAAAACCTTAATCATAAGTTGGATGCCAGCTGTCATTTATAAGAAGCATTGGCAACCTGGCTCTAGGGATTTATCCATCTCTGGTTTAGATGCATATAAGCAGCTCCCCTCTTTTGTCCTGCAACATAGAAATCTTTATACACCTTTGACTGCCCTTATCCCCACTAAAACTGTATGATGGTGATTAGGGATGCAACAATACCGGTTTTTCAGGTATTGAGTACTGATATATATCTTTTGGCACTCGCCGATACAGAGTACTCACTTCTGGGACACACTCACGGTAACTGCGCTGGCATGTTGACAGTTGAGCTCACTGTATAGGAAAAGGGCTATTAGAAATATTACTGCAGGACAAGCAAAGTCACTTAGGAAATTACCTAGGGTGCATTGCAGACTTCTCCAGAATCATGCTGCTGTAGGATTATGTCACAGGACAGAAGAAAAACCACATCTTGCTGCAGGAACCATGTAAAGCTGGCCATACACTATGCAAATTCTAGCAGGTTAATGAACCGGATGAAATTCACAGTGGGTGCTGCTGTTAGCACCCTTAAGGCTGGCATCTCTTGATCAGTTGATTGAAGGAGCCGGTCAGAAAATCTTCAAACAAACACAGACGCGGCAGACAATAAGCTGACGCCTCTGTTCGGGTATTCTGCCAGTGGCTGGCTGGAAGGGTGCTTTGGGGCTATATTTATTTTGTGCCTGGAGATTTGCTACAAATGTAACCTATTAATGTTGTACTCTCACACAGTAATTTTCATTAGCTTTTCTCCACAAAAAGGGGAACTATATCTACTGCCCACACAGCAGCTAAAAAATGTAAAAATTGAGTATGATGAGTGCCTAGTTCTGCATTCTAAGGATCTTTCACTTGACCCAGCATGTTATGCTTGAACTGTATGCATTAGTTCAGAGATTAGGCACCCTACTTTAACCCCTTCATGACTGAGCTTGTTTTTAGTTTCTGTTCGTAAATGACTGACACACTTTTGACATTTTTGCTGTGTGATTCTTCCACGTCAGTAATATACTTTCTTACAAAGTGCACCCACACATATTATATGTTGTTTTTTAGAGGACAGATAGGGCTACATATTTATATCACATATGTGCGTCTAACGCCTCACTTAGGACAAATAAAATATAAAAAAAGAGGAAAAAAACGTTAAAAAAAAACACTTTTTTCCCAGTTTTGATTTGTAGTATTTTTTTTACAAAACCAGCACAGCTAAAAAAATGCAATAAATACATTCATTTATTTGTCCCTTATTTTATTTTATTTTTTACACATTTTTTTATTTTTTTTACACTTTTCACAATTTTTTTTTTTTTTTACACTTTTCACTTTTTTTTTTAACTTAAAAATGTTATTTTATTTATTTAATTATATCAAGCAGATTTTGTGAATTAATCTCACTGTTACTGCATGATAAATTAATACATTTTTGGTTATTATCAGGCTGCTTCAAACTTCAGAACAGCCGATAATAAGTTAGTGACACTGATCCTGCAGCAGTTCAGGATTCAGCTGTTACTAAATGTTTTCTGATTGTTGCAACAACGATCAGCAAACAAACATTCTTCTTCCAGGAATAGATACATTGTAGGAATAGACACATTTTGTATCTATTCATGAAAGAAAAAAAAAAAAGCCAGTATAGCTTGAGAGAGATATCTCTCGATCTATACGAGCTGTCAGAATGCCGGCAAAAGCCGGCATCTGTGTCCGCTTTGCTTTGACTCTCAGACACCCGATATTAAGGTATCGGGTGTCTGAAAAAGGTTAACCCTTTCATTAATGAATGCCTATGTAGTAAGGGCATCCATTAATGAATGTTAAAAGCTGATTCTCAGCGATTAACAGCCCTCTAAAGCAGCAAATAACTCGTCACGTACAGTGTACGTGACAAGTCATTTGGTCCCTTTGTGGCTGGACGTACAGTGTACGTCTCCCGTCACGAAGGGGTTAAAAAAGACCAATGCAATCATTAACTCTTAGTTCACACAATGCAACGCTACAGAAATAATAGCTATATTTTAAAGATGTATTAAAATATACATTTAGTCTTTTATGCACAATAGAGCAACACAACATTTTCCAACATCACATATGTAAACCACCACATTTGAGGGATAGGTATTCACACTATTGTTAAAAAACATACCTAATAACTCTCAGAACTTAAACTCCTCTAAAATATATTAACTGAATTTACAAAGCGGTATATAAAATAAACTTATAGGAAATGCTAAATTTGTATACTAGAAAAAAAAACCAGTTACATAGTATTTGAGGTTGAAAAAAGACACAGGTCCATCAAGTTCAACCTTTGTGTGTGTGTAAGAGTCCCTGTGTGGTCTAGTATTTAAGGGTACCCGTACTCCTGTATGTTACGGGCTCTGAGGAAGGTATCTAATTGATTTTTGAATGACTCAATACTTTCTGCTGATGCCACTGCTTTTGGCAGAGAGTTCTAACATTTAACCGCTCTAACTGAAAAGAATCCCCTACGCCCTTGGTGGTCAAATCTTTTCTCCACCAATTTTAGGTGGCCTCTAGTCCTTGTTACTGAGTTTACAGTAAAAAGTTTATTGCTGATGTTGCTATCACCACTACACATTTTCTACAACAAAATCATGTCCCCTCTTAATCACCTCACTTCCAGTGTGAACAAGTTTAAATTTAGCAACCAGTTAAAAACATTAACGCTCCTACCAGCACGGCCTGGTAATCACTGCAAACCACATACCAGGCAATGCTTTAATACGACTTCCTAGAGGAACCCAACGGCAAATGTTGTCGCAGAATCGTCTCAAAGATACGTCACAATCATTTAGTCCAACACGCCTCCACTTTCCTGATCACTAATATTGCTTTATGAATTTGTCACAATAGCGTCATACAGTAAAAGTGTCGCAAATAAGAACTACTTAAATTTGCTGCACGTGTTGGCATTAAGGTTGGGTTCACACCTAGGCGACAGTGTTTAAGGCCCCGTTCACATTGAGCGATTTATCGCGTGATTTTTGCAGCGATATCGCTCATATTTCCGCACTATATCGCTCTATGTAGCTTCACCAATACATTTCAATGTAGCTGTTCACATCTCGTCGCTCAATATCGCTTGTAGCTCGTCGCTGGTAGCTTGTCGCTTCTACATGACCCTTTTTTAGAGCGATTTTGAGCGATATTGCTCCTGATTGCATACAGCCCAATAGGAAGATGTCGCTCGATGCCGCTCAAAGTCGCGCGATTTGCATGTCGCTCAGTGTGAATGGGGTCTTAATGCGCATAAAGCAAATTTGTACGTTTTTGTAAGTAGATTGTAGCTCATTGACCTCAATGAGCAAACGCACATAAAACGTGCAAAAACATAGCAAACGCCTGTTTTCAAGTGTTTCCTATTGACATAAAACGAGCTGTAATATGACAAAAAAATAAATCTCATGTACTTTTTCCAGAGACAGCCATTGTGCTTATTGCCACAAAACGCCCAGATGTGAACAGGCACATAGAAATGAATGGGATGTTTTTTGAGCAGTTTTAGGGCAGACAAAGCGCTACAAAACGCTCGGTGTGAACAAGGCCTAAGGATGGAACGGTCGCTGAGTATTTAGGAATTTGAGGAAAGGCTTTCAAGTACATTGAAACCGCCAATCGTCTAAATCGCATTGAAGCACGACAACTGAACAATTACAGATATTCACAGAGTGACGTAGATACTCACAGTCATGGGACAAATGGCGGAACCTCTGACTAAGGCTCCGGTCACACATTAGTGGTTTTCCACAGGTAAGCGTTAAACAAACAAAAAAATACATTACAATATATCATGTTCACACTTGGAACATTCACACACGAAAACGCACAACACGCAAAAAGGTCTGAGCGTGACATTCTGGGCGGATTCCACGCATTTTGACTATAGTAATAGCTGTAAATGTGCAGAATCGTATGTTAAAATTTGTGCATTTTCATGCTGTGTGAAAAACGCAAACACTATTTGTGAATAGAGCCTAATTCATGTATGCGTCAGACAGGGGCGTAACTAGAAATTACAGGGCCCCATAGCAAAATCTTGTATGGGGTCCTGTGATTTCTAGATAAGTCCACCTGATAACCAAAACAGCCCACCTGAGGGTGACCCTGCAGAGCCCACCATAGACGCTCTATGGTGAGCTCTGCAGGGTCTCAGGTGGGCGGTCAAGCCCTCTTACCTGTCTGGCCGATCCTCTGTCCGTAAAAACCTGCCTCCTCGATCGCTGAGCCCTGCCTCCTCCATCGCTGCCAATGACTGGCCCAGCCACCTCCCCCGAAGCTGCTGGTTGTCATCGACTCAGCAGCTGTGAGGAGGTACGGGCCACTGCACATGTGAATGGCTGCGTGTTTCTCCTCACAGCCTGAAATGCCATAGCGACCCGCACGGCATCTGGGGGATGTCCTGGCCCGGGCCCATAGCGGCCGCCTGGGTCGCTATGGTGATTGTTACACCACTGGCATCAGGCGAGTGTGTATGAAGCCGCCTCACAATTTACTCCAACATGGAAGAGACGTATTGTCCTCCACTATCCATATCACCAACAAGGTGGCGTTACTTTATGAATTTTTATAGAGCAGCATTAGAAACAGATACTAAATTTGCTGCCTGAACTGCTTGAGTTTGTCAAACCCAGCAGAACAATGAAAACGTCACACAAATCTCATTCTGGTTTTCCAATTACATGCACACCACCACTTACGTCTCACAAATGCTTCATAGAATCATCTTTGCAGCATCTGAAACTCCAACGACCAAATAAACACATTGTACACATCAGGCTAAACGGAATAAACCATTCTTGGCAATAATAAATGGAACAAATGATATATTTTAACGACGAGCCTGCAGCCCACACCACACTCCTGACTACCTCATCTCTTTACAAAATGGCGGCCGTTCTCTGACAGGAGTCTCCCCCCCGCTAGCTAGCGAGCAAGGACACGCCCTGCTCCGGGCGCTCATTGGCTATCGCGGGTGCGGAACCGCCCATGTGTGACGTCTCTCGGGCTGTGAGGGGAGGGAGAGAAGAGAAATACAAGGGAGAGGGGGGCGCGCGAGGAGAGAGCTGCGAGATGGCGCCGTGAGAGGAGACGTGGTGGATGTGGCGCCTGCTCTTCGGCTAATATTAGGGAGAAGATTGGCGGCTCTGGTTGTCTGTGACTAGAGCACGACACAGCAAAGGACACACGACGTGACTGAAGATAAAAAAAAAAAAGACCGGCGGCTGCAAGAACGAAGCAGCCCAGCTATGGAGGAAGAGAAGCCCAGCGCTGCGAGGGACGGCGGGGAGAGTCCGAAAGCAGCAGCTGAAGACACAAGGACGCACAGCGCGGTGGCAGCTGCACAAAATGGCGAACAAGCACAAGGCGAGGAGGTGGACGCCAGGAGAGCGGGCTTCAGGCGCCGCCACAGCAGCACGAGCAGCGAGCCCGCTAAAATAGAGGGCGGCGGCAAGGGGGCTCCATCTCCCGAAGAGCCCCCCAGGAAGCGCTTTCAGATCCCAAGGAAGACCAAGAAAGGTGGTGGTCATCTTCCAATACATTCTATAGAGCGATGTCTTCCCTTTGCATGCCGCCCGCTGCACACTCGTGGTGTAATGATTAAATCACACGAGGGGGCAAGGGAAGACCACTAGGGGCCCGCCTGAGCACATGGCGTAACGTTGCATCATTCGGGGTGCAATTTGTTTTTAGTAGGGCGGCCGGTGACGTCACTGCCGTACCGCGGATTTCGGCTCCCAGCAAGCTGATATTGGCGGGGCGGCTCGGAAAGCATGTGGGTGGAGCTCACGTGCTCCGCCCCCGCGTTCACTCTGGTCAGGGCGGCCCATCAATCATTTCCACCCCTTCCCATTTGCTTGGCGAGGCTGTACTCCTCTACCATGCATAGGGACCTTTTTTGGAGTTGGGGACTGGACAAAGTATGGAGAGCTATTGTGATGGCTTCCTCTATGATCTGATCGCACAATGGATTTTCTTTAGTCCAGGAGAAAGCATTTACATTTAAAGGAAGAAAAGTCAGCCTTGCATTTATTTTTTTAACTTTGGGACTGTACAGTCCCTGTACAGTCTATGCAGACACCTTGCTGAAGGTTAAGCTAGATATATACCTTTTAGATTTCTGCTGAAAGAGAAATACATTCTGGATGGAGGCATCCCTCCTGCTGGCTATTGTATTCATCAAGTCACATGACCAGCTGTATGAATCTCGAAACAACCACAGTGTCTTAGAGGATGCAGCCATTTTGTGGTATGGCTGACAATTTTTCATTTAGTTCAGTTGATTTATTGATCAACTTTTGTGGAGGCGACAAGCCACCCATGAGTTGAATTTTGACTGACGAAGCAGAATATGGCCAGCTTTAGTCTTGTGTCACTTTGCATGCTGGAGCTTACCTTGTAGTCTTGTCTCCAATATATATCTATATGATGGTGCAGTCTTCCCACTATTGTTCTTACAAGAACCTTCTGCATTTATATATTAGGGACTCATAACAGTACTTCATAAACCCATTGCCATGATTTAGATTTGTATTAGGCGGGGTTGATTTCTGTAGCAGTCATCACCCTCCTCCCAATTGCTAGTGATTGTTACACATAGCTAGAAATGGAGCATAATCTGTTGTATCAAATAACAGTACTCCAAATGTCTGTGGTCACTGCTTCATATATAGGGAGCGCTAGTCCTGGGATGATCGTGGGCAATGAGTGCGCTGTATGATAAATTGCCCAAGTGACAAATCTAGAATAGTGATTCTGTACCACACTAGAATGTAGATCAGGAGTGAGCAAACTGGTCCTCCAGCTGTGGTGCAGCTGCATATCCCATTAGGCATTGCAAGAACCTCGACAGCTCCAAGCATGTCCTTCCAGAGGCCAATGCACAACGGGATTTGTGGTTTCACTGCAGCTGGAGTTTGCCTACCTCTGGTGTAGATCATTTATTTGGAAATATAAGTGACCTCAGTATTTCAACATATAGCTGCCATATGTTCCAGGTTAAGTGGGCACTGTTGGTGTTTCCATAATAGATATTGGTGGTTGGAGCCTTTCATCAATTACACCACTGTGGGCCTTTTGGGAAACGTCATTAAGTGTGTGCCCCTACAGTATAGCAAATTTTTAATTACAAATCTCATTGTAGTTCCATTAGTGTGGTGAGAGCTGTGTCATTAGCAGTAAATAAAGAAACCTAAGTCAAACAGTGAAATATGATAGGCCTTCCAAGATTCTGTAGGGAAACCAAAGGTGTCATGGGAATGTACATTCAGTTGCCTTCGTTTCTCCCAAAATAATGCCTTCAACCTTATGCATATCTTTTCAGATTTGTTTTTCTTAATTACACATACAATTTAGAATAGTGATTTAGAGCATCACTATATAAGCTGAATGATGTTTGTTACACAAAGACCTGTGTAGTGCATTCAGTCATCGCATAATGGCCTTTTCTCCTTTCTTCACACTAAGCACAGAGTCTACCATCCTGCTACAAGGAACCCAAGCTCTGGTTTTGGAGTAATGTTCCTTGTCTATAAAATAACTTCAACAGTGTATACCGATAAATTGGAATCTTTTCCCTGGAATAATGTAGGTAGAAATCTAGTTTTCAGAGCTTGTAGGACGGATGTATGGGCAACAATTTGCACTGAGACTGGTTAACCCAAAGGTTGGCAGATTTTTTTTTTCTTGTTCCATGGCACATGTGTTCCAACAAAATGAAGAATCGCTCTATATTATCAGCACTTTGACCCAACAACTAGTATGTAAAAACATACAACTCTTCCATTTGGCACTATATGGCAGATCATGATTGCAGTGTGCCAATAACAAACGGCTTTATTGGTCGTTTAGAAACTGAATTTCACGTTTATACTCTTGCTACATTTTCTATTGTGACCTTTTAATTAATACTCCATTGGTTTCTCAGTTTGAGTAATGCAAAGGTGTCCCCTTCTTGCTTTAGTCTTCAGAGAGTATCTTAAAGCAGCATGGCATGTTGACCATATGGCTCAGATAGGCTTCATATATGAAACCTAACAGCTGTGACTGTCCTAGGGAAGCAGTGAGACAGCAGGGCATGGAGTATAAAACATACGTTTAGTGCCAACCCCCTATACATCATTATTATTAATATACATAGTTTATATAATGCCAACAGTTTGTGCAGCACTTTACAATACAAGGAAGACATTACAATTCAAGACAAGATGGTAAGGAGGGCCCTGCCTGTGAGGGCTTATACATCTCAAGTAGTGCCATTATATCACTGTCTTCTGAAGGAACTCTAAAGCTAATGCCCCTACCACACTCATTCAGCGTCTCTGCATTCTGTAGGAAACCAATGTAGAATTAGTGGTCATGGTGGGACATGTACCCCCAAGCTACCTTAGGAATATCATCAATTAAAATTTAGGGTGAAGCCTAGAGAATTGTAACTAGAGAAGTCCAGTTGGATGTGACCAATGAATACTAACTATATCATGAGCTGCAAAAAATGAGCCTTCACAAAGCTGTTTTGAGCAGAAACTTGTACTCTTCACCACTTTGGCAGGCCAACTGTTGACCTCTCATAAAGAAGTAACTGAATGTTGAAAGTTTTCTGGCAATAAGCTTGAGGAGCTGTTCCATTTTGGGCCTTCAAATGAGACTTCATTTGCTATAGATTTGCTCCAATTTTTAACCAAATTCCAGTCTACACTAGTCGATGGATCTTTGTAATGTATCTTCATCATAGCAACTGTCTCCAGCCTTCATGTAGTCAATTGAGCAGCATTTTACATTTATGCAGCCAGTATGTTCTAATGGTATGTAAGCTGGTATTATAGGAAGGTAGTATGTGTTGGCAAGAAAATTATTGTTGTGGTTTTGGTAAATACCAGTTGACTGGACTCCTTTTTGTTCTGCAAGGTGTATACTTTGTAAACACATTTAACCTAAATAAATATTAAATAAAATCTTACACTTTTTTGTTTTTTTGTTCTTGTGTGGATCTGAAATGAATTAATTTGCGCGAATGAGTTTAAAACTTCATTACAGTAACACTTTTTTTTTTGTTTTCTTTTTGTTCACATTTTAGCTCTTCAACCACTTAGTTCTGATTCGCGGGAATTTGAGGAGCTTTTGAAAATTCTACATGCCTCATTCTTGGACGCAAATTCTAAAATGCATTTCACTTACAAATCTGCCCAACTGGTTCACAATGAATTCTTGGAGAAAGAGGTCAGTGAACATAAATTGATCATCTTTTAGATTGATCAAGTTTGGACTGTAGGCTTGCGGGACTGAATAGTTGAATCGGTCAAGAGTGGGGCCAATTTGCTTTTATATTTTTTCAGATTTTTCTGAATCTTTTGATAGTTGTAAGACACAGTGCTTATTTGTACAAATGTCCCCAAAAACAATGCTGTCTAGCAGTGATTTGAAGCCATAGTTAAGTTCAGTGTAAAGGTCAAATGTTGGATTCATCTTTTCTGGCACAAGTGTAAACAACTTGTGAATTTTTTTTTCTGTAAGTTTGTGATATTTAGTTTAGGGACTGTGAAAAGAAAACACATTTTCACCACTTTGCTCCTAAATTGACTTTTTTTTTTTTTCTTTTCCCTTTCCCCAATTCTACATTTTCCCCCTCCCTAATAGTTTACTGAAAAAAGAAGACAGTTGAAATATGAAGGTCGGCTAGATAAAGAGCTTGCTGAATCTTATGGTTTTCTTTTGGTTGATGAAAGCCAGGTAAGAGGAACATGAAGTTGAATCTTCTGTCCATGAAGATTTTGCACAATCCAAGAAAATAATTTCTCCAAACAAAGCAGCGTAGGGAAATTGCATACCTACATTTTGGGGGGGAACATTGTGGCATATGTAAAACAATGGCAGCAAGTGCCCACAACTTAATGGATTCATTGTTTTCTTTCACAGTTTTCTCATAAACACACTGGAACAAACATACAATGAAGTTGGGGTGAAATTAGGGTTTTTCTGAAGTGCGTCCTTTTTTTTTTTTTCATTTAAAGAGCAAATTCTTTTTATTGACCCTTTTGAAGGAAATGCGCGGTACATAAATTTGCTACGGGTTTTTCTTCTGCATGTATGCAGTAGTCTGCTTTTGAACTGGGCCTGAGCAACAATGCTCCAGTGTCAGAAATTTACAGCATGAGGAATGGTATGGGGTTTCCCAGTGAATACTTATTAATGGCTTTAATATTGGATGAAAACGTAACGGGACAGTAGAACAGCCATCTAAGAATTCAAAATCAAGACTAATGGCCTTGGAGTAGACGGTTTTACCAAAGGCAGGGTGTTTTTTTTAACCTTTTAATGTATTCTCTGCATAAGGGTAAAAACCGCACAGTACTTTTCTGCCCCCCACTCACCTGTCAGCGCCGCTTGTCACTGCCGCCGGTTCCCCGAAGTGATCCTCCGTCCCAAACTTCCTGGGAGGCTCCTTCTGGCGTCAATCAACCTGTTGTGTGGAGAAGGGCGTGGCCTGCCACAGGGCTGTGTCTCTATGGGCACAGCCACTTGTGGGAACGAGCATGCACGGGTGTGTCCATAGCAGCTGCTTAGCTGATGGCGCCACCCATACAGGGGGTGGTGGGGGAAAGAGCTATGCGGGGACCCACTAGCGAACAACAAACTAAACATTTTTAATTAAAACAACAAAGGCTTTTTACAAGTATGGGCCTCCTATTTATAAAAATTAAGCTTTAACAGTTTTAAAACACTTCCTAAGTATCTCAGTTTGCACAAATACAGGCTGCACAACCCAGAACTGTGATCAGAACTGACCTGTGATTTGGAAGAGTTTAAAATCATAACCTGACACTAGTATTCCCTCATGTTCTGCCACTGAGGCTTTTCATACAATTGCACCTTCATTTTCTTGTACTACCTTTTTGCTCTGGGAACAAAATGGCATATCAGTTTATTCAACAGTGGTTGGATGTTTGCGTTTTGGCCTCTGCCTTTTTTTCCCCCTCGGAAAATAAGAATTTGAATAAAAATGGTTAAGCTTTTCACCTTTATTACCCATTAGCCCCTACAAAAATTATAGGCATAATACACTGAAATGTGTGTGTGTATAGCCTCTGAAGGCTATATTATGCCTTTCATTTTGTTAGGCTGGAAACGCATCTGTGTGTTGTAACATGCGTTTAAACCACATCACGACAATGCGTGATCCACATTCATTTTGAATAGCACCTTACAACCGTAGCTAAACATGCACAAACACACAGGTGGAAACATCTGCATTGTGGTGTTGGAAAAATGCTCCTGTTTTTTATTTTTGTTCATTTGCATGCCATTCAAAAGAACACACGTTAACATGCATGTAGTACTGGACAGGCGTGAAGGGGAACTTCACAGAGGAAGGACAGTTTTTTAGAAGGCCTGTCTGGTAAATGCTCTTCCATGTCACTGCCATACATTTTGTAGTTTGCATTCTGCGTCTGTTCAGATTACAAACAATGACAGATGATGCTCTTGACACCAAAGCTTATTCAGCAGTTCTTTCCTCTCATATTGTTTAGCTTCTTCTTGCCTTTGCCTTCCACATTGTAACTCTGTCCTGTGATCAGAAGCTTAGTTTGCAACTTCTCAAATTTCCTGTTGGCTCAATTCCAGCACTGTGCAGATGTAAACAGTACCAAGCACACCATGATCAGATTTACCCCACATTTTTACTTCATATTTGGTGTCTCCAGTCCTGACTGCCAGCTTTTTAACAGTTGCCCCAAAAAAAGATTATGCTTGAAAAATCTGCAAAAATCTCATAAGAGCCAGTGTGTTATAAAGCAAGAAGACTGTTTTCCCTGGTAACCCCAGAAAAGGTCTGGGTGCCATTGTGTAATTTAGAGGGATTGGCTACCTGTCTTGTGTTTTTTTTCCTCTTTCCCTGGATAATGAAGAGCGCTACATTATTCGATCTGTAGCAAAATTTACTTGTTTACAAGGGATCCTTTATCGGTAATGTACCGTATTTTTCGCTCCATAATACGCACTCCCCCCCCCCCCCCCAAAAAGGGGCAACGATCGAGATAACCATAGAGCAGACTAAGAATAGACGTTCTTCGCCTGCTCTGTGTCATCACTGAGACCGTGGCGCTGTAATCACAGCGCCACCTGTCTCAGCGGTCACTAACTGCAGCTTCTGTCATAGAAGCTGTCACAGAAGCTACAGTCTCAAGTGCTTCATAAGGCGCGCCGGACCTCCCTGCGTCCTATGGTCCGGTGCGTCTTATGGACCGCAAAATACGGTAACTATTAATTCAGGATCATCACTACAGATTTATCAAACGATGTCTGCACCAGAATAGCAGTGTAAAGTAGGGATGCACCGAAATTTCCGCCTCAAACATATTGGCGGAAAATGGCACTTTTGGCTGAAATTGCGGTGCATGCCTAGTTTCCCTCCTGTCTGCTGGGCGCTGCTCCGTGTCCCCTCTGACATAGCACAGCATCCCGCAGGGAGGAGTGAAACTGTCACAGAAGGCTAAGCAGCGCGGGGGAGCAGAGCTCTGTGAGCTGCTGGAGTGTCACGAGCCTGAGCTCTCCTCCCGACCCGCCTCCTGTGACAGATCGGGAGAGCAGTGTGGGGGTAGAGTCAGCTTTCACAGGAGGCTAGGCCGGTGGTGTGGGGGGAGGAGTCAGCTGTCGAGGAGATCGAGCTCTCCTCCCTGCACCGCTCGATCACCCTCCTGTCACAGCGAGTCAGGATGGAGAGCAGGTACAAGCAGTCAATGATCGCTGACTGCTTGTAAATAGAGGACAGAGTATGTTTACTGTGTCCCAAATTATGAATGAATGGGAAGTGATCTACATCACTTCCTGTTCATTCATGATTGTGGATATAGTAAACATACTATCCACAAGTTTCATGAATGAACAGGAACATTCAGTATAGAGGCTACAGAAAGTTCATTTATAACGGGATGCAGAAAACGAGATTGTGAACCCTGCCCTCCCAATCTTTTTCATTTTCAAAAGGGAAATATCAGGGATCTGTTTAGACCTCAGATATTTCACCAAAGCCCCTGACAGTAAAGTAAAAAAATATATAAATTTTTTAAATAAATAAAATATCAATTCTTTTAAAAAAGGTTAGAACATTTTTTTGGGGGTTTTAAAAAATGTCATTTCAGCGCACCTCCTAGTAAAAATGCTTAACTTTAGAAATAATAAAATAGTTTTGTTGTCCACCAGTATTTGCACTTTTAAACTCCCTGCTCAACGCACCTACCAATACAGGTAAGAAAGTAAACACATCTGTTAAGGAAATTTCTGTTCATTTAAAGTTCAGATTTTTGTTTTTAAAATGGGTCTACGGCAGCTTCATATTGGACGTCTACGTAGATTACTTTACAAGGCTGGATATTTAAATAGTAACCAGAAACCATTTTAATATCATGTACTCATTCTGTTTCTGTCATGTAGGCAAATAATGTAAAGCCACGCAGTTATTACCAAATAGCGAAACACAGGTCTTCAACTTCTGTCAGTTCTCAAGCCACATTAAAATATTACAGGCTGTGGTGAACCACACTGACCTATAAAAACCGTATTCAAACAATATTGTCTTGGTAGGCATGTCGATTTGATTGGAAAGATGCAAATCATGCAAGTGCTGGTTTTATGTCCCTGGAAAACAAATCTGTTGTAACAAATGGTTTGACAAAAATACTAAAACTGCCAGGAGCAGAATCGGGGGTAGCTTTAACTCTTTCACTGCCACAGACATGAGGCTTATGCCGAAATAGAACTGCTTGTAGCTGGCCAGCTCATCAAGTCAGCTGCATTCTCTTCTGCTATAAGCTCATGGTCACTTGCGTAACCATAAACTTATAACAAAAGGATCTTCTAAACGCTTACTAATTAATAGCCGTGATCAGTGGTGGAGAAACTGCTGATCACAGCCATTCATTAAAAATCTGAGTGCCTGCCTCTCACTATCATCCCCACTCTGACCCGGCAGTCAACACCCTTCCATGTCCTGCCCACTGTTTCCTGCATGCCCTCTGATGCTCTCCTCTTCCCTGTACTGGCAGAGACAGGTTGTGGAGTGGACACAGAATGGAGCATACCGCTGTGTATAGAGGGGAGGATCTAATCTGTTCAGAATGGCAAGTGGGGGTCTGGTAAATGTCTCTCATATTTACCTATTCACTTTCCTGAATGAACTGATTTTATACTGAGCGCTCAGATGTTCATAACTGAAGAGACAGTAAACGTGCCATTCATTTTTACTATCTCTTCAGTGCTCTGGACTTGGCACTTCGGGGTTCAGTGGTAGTGAGTACGGGGCTGCAGAGAAGAGGGAGGAGCCAATCTTTCTCAAAAGTAATAGATCTGGGCCCTTACACACAACACACGTGAACTACACGCCTTGTGATAATGCACATTTTGTGTTTTTGGTGCACTGTGGTTCATCACCACACTAAATGCTCATACCCACCACTGGGCAGACCTTCTGCTTAATGTGCAAGCATTGTGCACTGCATTATTACAATGCATGATGGTGTTTTTTTTTCTTTTTTAAAGATTAAATTACATTTATTCAACTGTGCGGCAGCACGTTGCAACACATTGCCACTTGTGATAAAAATGGATGCCTGGATCATTTTAACACAACACAACAATCCAGTGCACACATGGCACTGCGAATAGGGCATTACCAAACCGCATAGGTGTAAAGCCAGCCTCCAAATTTTTAGCCTGGTTTTGCATTTAGTTTTGCACTTGTTCGATTTATCAGTTTCACAAAAATGCCAATTTAAAACTTACCAACTTGTTAACTCAATACAGTTTTACATTCTAATTCGGTATTTTGTAAGTTATATTTGTGTGCATTCATGATTTTAGTGTTTTCACAAAAATTTGCACAATTATCACGAGATGCACAAAATCAGCAGCACCATCTTTTTATTCCTGGGGTCTTGTTCATTTAGAAAATGTATGGTTTGAGAGGGGGGTGTTACCTGTCAATGCTTTAAGTAGAAAATCGTGCTACATCATTTAGTGAAAAATAGCAAAAATGGTCCTGTCAGGATTAAATGTGGAGGGCAGGGCTTGGCAGTGAAAGGGTTAAAGCACTGTATATTCTATAAATTGAGGCAATTTAAAGATTAGGGCATTCAGATATTCCAATACCATCATCAACCCCTTCGCGACCAGTTACGTACATAGTATGTCACTGGCAGTGAGCCCGTTTAAACAGACTCCCGGCTGGACTCTTGTAGAGCCGGCTTTACAATCGAAGCGATTCTGGCGACTCAGCTGTCGCCAGATCGATTGTACGGGCCGGTAAACTAGCCACCCCCTGCGGGGCCTCCGCTGCCCCTCCTGCTGGCCCAGGACCGGCATCTAGGGTGTCGGCAGGAAGCTGGGGAGGAGAGCGGTGAACGTCCGTGCACCGATCTCTACGTTCTATGGGACCGGGAGCAATGCAGATGACCACTTCCGGTCCCATAGCTGTCATTGTCATTTAAATGTGGGTTTGATAAGCTGCGCTAATATCGCACAAACATAAAACTTTGTAGCTGCCGCCATTTTATTCTACAGGGTCTGGGCTTTCAGAAAATATAATGTTTGGGGGTTTCAAGTAACTTTCCGGCCAAAAATGTGGATTATAACATGGGTGCAAAAAAAAAGGCATTGGTCATTAAGGGGTTAAATGTTATTTATCCGTTATCAGATTACATTTTTTTGGTAATGACCTTTTAAAGCTAAAAAGCACTTTGAAAGTACATGCATGTAAAATGCATACAGTTGCCTGGTATCTCCAAGCTGCCAACACAGCAAAGACTTGAAACAACTTTGTATAAAACCCCAGACCCAGGAGTCATACATGACCTGCTTATGCATAGTCTTATATATATATATGTGTGTGGACATGCAGGCCAGGTATGAACCAGAATCCGCAGTATCTGAGGTTGGTAAAGACTTGCTCCTCAGCTCTTGTTTTGTTGAGAGAGCCTAGAGTTGTAGCTTTTTGTCCCATATGCTGAAAAAGAATAGACTGGTTACCCCAGAAAATGAATGTTTTTAGATGAGTACTCCGTAGCAACATCTAGGAGGTTACTACTAACCTGTATTGTTCCTGTAGTAATATGAAGGTCCTTTTGCCATTCATTTTGGCTGGGCAAGCCCTGGTTTCTGGTGTGACCGAATTGTGGAAAATCCCTTTTTCAATAACTGAAACCTGGCAGAAGCGGAGTGACAATGCAGTGGAAACTGTCCAAGAACCAGTAAAACTAAGGCATTTGTTTATTGGAAAAGACATTGGAACATATGTTTTAAGTTCAGTTAATATCTGTAGGAAACTAATATTAGTGCTGTGGAAACTGAAGTGCTTACTATAGTGACTGAATGTCTCTCTATCCGGTAGATGAATAATATATGCGAGAAAGGATTGCTTGTGGGACATTCAAAGCTATCTACACTTGGAAAACCTTCTATGGGTGAGTTTTTCATTAACATTAATAGATGCTACAGTATATCAATCATTGTGGAAAAGGGACCTAGGTTTTCCTAAAAATGCTTTTAAAAGGTTCATTCTACTTCAAAGTAAAGACAATTGGGGGGAATTTATCATAGCAATTGCGAGTGTTTGCACGGAATATATTTGCACCAGATTTATGATGCCAGTGTAATGTTGTTGATAATTGAGGTTTAATAGACTCCAGGAAAGAAGACTTGTAACTTCAGGCAAAAAGCTTAACTGTCGCTTCTTGAAATGGTCATGGGGACTTCTTAAGTTGTGATTGTTTGGTTAGGTGAAGCTCCAGTTCAATACAGTCCCAGAACAAGTGCAGATGAAAACAGGTGCAAAAACGACACGCAATTGAAAAAGTAGTGCAAGCTCTAGTCAAAACACGTGCAGTTGGAAAAGTAGTGCAAGCTCAGGTGAAAACGGGGGTACACGTTAAGACAGATTTGCATATAAAAAGAAATGATCTAAGAGGCGAAAACTGTCGCAATTGCTTTGATAAATTCCCCACTATTTGTTTTTGCAAGTCATAACACCTAGAGGCGCATTCTACTTTACCTGGGGTTTGAGGTTTTCCAGTCGGGACTAAGCTTAAAGGCAAGCAGCATGGACTCGGGCCTCCTTTTGACTGTTTATTCTCTGAGGGATCGAGCTGTCAGGGCCCCATGGGCTACCCTAGTGCAAAGCTGAAAGAGGCTAGAATAAATGACCAGACTTTACAGGTTCCTCCTTACTTTGGGTAAACCTGTTCTTATTACAAATGGAATAGGTAGGTGTTTTAAATTCTAGTCTTCAGAAGTGTACATCACCATAATTGAACCCAAATATTGTTCCTCTGATCTGAATTTAGGGAAGTCGCCATCAAGACTTAAAAATTGAATTGTACTTCAAAGCCCCCTTTCAGCAATATGTTTTTATAAAGTGAGGCTAGGATGGTACTTCTGCCATATTTGTATCTGAATTTTGATCCCTTTAGGGAGTTATTTATTCACAGAAGTGAGGGGAATCCCCATTGTCTGGGAACAAGCAATAATACAATTCTGACATTTGATTAGTCTTGGCCCCTTCCTCCATCCAAAATTTTAATAACTTCCTGACATTTTTCCTTAAAGTGAAACTGTAAGAAGATGAGCAGGCACAAAGTGGCATAAGAATGGAAAAGAAAGCTTTATACTTCATTTACCATTGAGATCACACTTACTGGCCAGTAGAGGGATGTGCTAGAGTTTATCCATTAAGGTTGTGCTTAGAATGTGCATATTGGAGTGTTCAGAGTTTGGGGCTCCCTGAACAGTCTGTAAATAAAATAAGGCTGTGCATGATTAAGTGTAGGTGCCTGATAAAAACTCCTGGGGCTAGTTTACTCATGTTATATCTATAGCAAGAAACTTTTTCTAAATGGGGTTCAAATCCATTCTAGGTTTTCCCATTCTGTCGTAGACACAAAAGCAAGCTGGAATAAATCTTTAAAGTGAGGAAAATCCTCCGTGACCATTGTCACTGCAACAAGTGTGCCCATTTGAAGATTTCCCCTCTATTCCTTTTCTGGTGACCATTTTTGCATTTTCCCATCACTCAGTCCTGGCAATGGTCACCAGGGCAAATGGTCAATCTGCTTAGTGGAGACACACAGTAATAACAATTTGACAGGGCTGCTAACCCTCTTCTCCAAGGAAATTTTTTTTATGGCTTTAGATACTTTGAAGTTGCAACTGGTAAACTTTGAAGAACATGTTCGCCTTTAAAAACAAAAAAAAATCCCCCCTAGCCTCTTCCCGTGCCGCGTCAATACACAACTACATTCATGTGTCGTCGTCGTCGTCCCCTATCTGTGCTCGCCTGCAGTCTTCTTTGCATCTGAGTACTAACATCCAGTGGACTTAAATGGGAAATACTCATACAGCGGGAGCAATGTCCTGTTCAAGTCCTATATGATGATAGTGTGTAGATGCTGCAAGATTTTATCCCTTCGGGCTGCAGACAGTGCAGAGAGGCCACAGCTGTTGGAGGAGGTACGTACAGAAGGAGGGGGGCACAATTGTGTGTATTGGCGGGGCTGGGTGAATTTATAAACATTAAAATAGTAAATTTAAATCAAGCCCCACCACACCATTTAGGCTTTTTCTTCCTGAAGAAATAGATTAGTCTGGGATGTGTCTTGCTTAAAGGAAATAACATAAATCTATCCTATTATTGTAATACAAATAAGCAGGTTTATGTGCAGAGTGCTATATATAAGGGGAAAATGGTCTAAGTGCAACCTGTTAAATGGATACTCGATAAAGTTTACAGCTTATGAACTGTGTTCCACCCTTCCCTTTACCTGTGTCACTGTTGTACACATTATTATTACATGATTAGCATGGCACATTCGTTTAGATTGTGTAAAAAAAAAAAGGGAACATCTTTCATGTGGTTTGTTAGAGAATTGGATACATCTCGATGCACATAAAAACACGCTCACTCTTTCCGACCACAGTTAGCTTGTGCTGTTGTGTAACATCAATGTCTGCAGCATTTCATAAGATGTAAACATTTTTTGTAGCGTTGCAAAATTTCACATTCTTCTATTGGATTTTTTTGTTTATTTATGCTGTCTTCCCTGCAGGGGTGTACTTGTCAAAGTATGCTGACTTATTGCAGGCCAACCCTTTAGATGCCAGTACAACAGGCACCGTTTTCGTATTTAAAGTTATCAAGGTAAAATACTTTTTAAGGCATCTAAAATATGCAGTTATATTGGTTAAATGCGGTTTTGACCTCCGAGACCATGCTCAAAGTCCATTTCCACCCTTGCAGAGGCATTGCAGAGGCATATATATAAAAAAGAAAATGCTAGTAATGTACACTGCATGTACATAAAGTAGGCATATGCAGTTGCTGTATATAAACACAGAAGCTTACTTTTTTGTTAGATGACCTCTTCATCTTCTCATGGCTCTGTTTGAAATGGCCGCTTCTGTGCTCTGCAAGCAGTCTGTAAATTACAGGCTGCTGTGCACAGTTGGAGCTATAATGTAGAGCGTGGAAAACTACATTTCCCACAATGCTATGCTTGCCTTGTGTGCAAGTTTCTCTGTCGAGGCACACTCCACTAGATCTGTAAATGTCTTTTGTGCTATTGCACATGTTTAACCAGGTGGATGATCGTGTCCTGTCTGCCAGCTCTGGCCGTTGGGTATTTCAGGCAGACCTTTAAGCTGCAGACAGTCCCCAGTTCTTCTTCTTCTTTTTTTTTTTTTTTTTATATATCCTTTTGGACTGCTTTTGGATGTCCTGACATTCTAGGACTTCCTGTGGCCCTCAATGGGTGAGAAAGAAAATGCCATTTTTGCACTCACTTTAAAATCCTTTTCGTGGAGTCCATTGAGGGACATAGAACCAACCCCTCTGTGTGAGTTGGAGGGGTCAACTTAGACTTGCCTACAGTTATGTTTGGCAGTATAACCCATCAGTATAATGTGTCCCTCAATGGACTCCAAGAAAAAGATTTTGTGGCAAATTTTAAATTTTTTTATAATGTATTTCTTTTTGGGGGTAGGATTGGTTCTAGTTAAAGGAAAACTATGAGGTGACTGTGACTGTGACTCTTAAGAGAACTATGGGGAAAAACACTTACCACATAATTCTTTTAAAGGAGAACTATGGGGTTAAGGCTTTTCCCCATAGTTCTCAGGGTAACGGGAGGACACAAACTAGCGTCCTCCCGTCACCCTAAGCTAAGTATACCGCGAGCTACAGCTTGCGTTGTACTGAGACGCCACAGTAGACCGCGAGCTACTGCTCGCGTTATACTGAGACGCCGCAGCTGAAGCGGATCCCCACAATTATGTCTGGATCCACCCAGCTGCGTGAGTGACATCTGGCTTTGCCTATGTAGAGGCAGAGCCAGCTGTACCCGCCCCCTCCCCCGTCTGATCCGCCATTCAGCGCTGCAATACCGCTGCGGGCGATCACGGTTGAAAACACTGCGCGGTGCATGTCGTGAAAATAGGTACATCTACCTTTTTTTCAGCGATTGCCACGCAGATTTAACCCCATATATGCGGATGCAACCGCTTTATGCAACCACACACGATCACACGTCCTGGGAATCCCCAAGTCTGCACCAACCCTTAAGGGTAAATTCATTTTCCCTATTAATTTGGGAAAACTGAATTACCAGCACAAATCTCCCTCCCACCATACTTACCTTTCAGCAAACGGTCCTTCCCGTCCACCAGTACGGGTGTACTATCTGTACCTGTTCCATGTAGTCTGAATTTCGCTCGCAAATTGCAAGCACTCGTTGGTCAACGCAGTCACCTGACGGCACTGACCAATGAGAAGCGCTTCTTAGCACTGCTAAATACGGTTTTGGTTAAAATTATTTTTTTTGTATCAGGACAAGTAGATTGTCATGAGGGACAAGTAGATTCTGCCCCCGCTTTAGTCCTTGGACAAGTAGTTTTTTCCAAAATTTCCACACCCCTGAACCTAAAGAATTTTGCTCACTGTTCAGTTACTAAGATTTATGATAGTACTTGGTTGCTTTTGTTAAGTTCTTTTTTAAATTGCTTTTGGTTTTTTTATAGGGGAAAATGAAATTTGTGTATGATAACTTTAGAAATAACCCGGAAGCATATTCTGGGAATAATGTTAGTTTGGATCCAGTTCCTAAGCACGAATGCCACATCTTTAAGAACATGAATGCAGTTAATGCGCTCCTGAGTTACAGGGCATTTGAACGTACTCAGGTAGGATTGGTATTTTTTTACCAGTATGGTTTAATGGTATGTTCTGATTTTTTAACGTTTATATGCATAGAGGGAGCATACCATCCTTGATTGAGTCTTATTTCCAGACATTGTTGTACTGTACCTGTTCACCCCGCTCCTTTTTGTTTATATTCCTGTGATCCTGGAACACTGCTGCTGGTCATAATGAACACCCTTCTTGTTGCCTCTCGCACACTGCCTGATGTAAAAATGTTAGAAATTTCTCACAGGTTTGATGCAGAACTGTGCAGCAATTGAGATTGAGCACATACAGCACAGCCCTTGGCATGGACAGTTCTTATTTTATAGTAAACAGAAGCTTGAGCTGACTTTGAAATGTTTACTCACCAAAAATACAATATTCCCTTTTGAGTTTTTTGCAATGTTTTTCTTTAATTTTTGTTATGGTATTATAACCCTTTTACATGCTTTTTCTGTCAGATTTTTACTTTGCTTTAATCTACAAATCTCTATAATATAACATTACACTCTGGAGTTAAATCTCAAAAATGCATTCAAGTACCTTAACTAGTAACAAAAATGTATCTTTGTGTATCAATCGGCTGCAGATCCTCAAATCATCTCAATTGGTGCTGACACAGCCCTTCCTTTTGGAAGGTGGCTACTTTTGTTCCCTACGGTCCCTGTGTGTTGTAAAATAACCACCACTCCAAACTCTCTCCCTTGATGGACTACAATCTCAATACAAATGAGTAAACTAAAAATGAGATTGGAGTCCATCACAGTAGTGAGCTTGGAGCGGTGGCTACTTTACAACAAACACAGGGACCATGGGGAACAAAAGTAGCCACCCTCCAGAAGGTAGGACTGTCGGTGTTAACCAAAGCTTCCAATTTCTTATCTTAGTGTCCAGATGTTCTAGTTGGATTTCTTCCATAATGTGGTTTTTGTAATGTGCATTTCCTGTCTTTAGTATTACTTCTATGAGTATGGCTTTGATGAGATTCTCAAGAGACCTCGACATGTGTGTCCATATGCAGTTGTGTCCTTTGGTTATAAGACTGAACAGGCTCCAAGGCAATCGTTGTCACCTTTGACAGGGTGAGTGTTAAAGCGTGTGCTTGAAAATCATCATACTGTACTTTTTTCTTTTTTTTTCTTTAATTATGTTAAGTTTTTTTTGGTTCCCGCTCTGCGCTCAGTGGTTCAATCTGCCAAACGCCACTACTGTGTCCTGTAGGGGCTGGTGTGAGGGACCAGGCAGGCAACAGTCGTCTTTGCCCAGAGACCTTTTATTCATTTTTATTTTGGCAACATATTTGCTTTGAATGCAAACTACATTGTATCTTAACCAATTTATTTGACACAATAGTAAAATTTAGAGTTGTGGTTGTCAATGGGGCCACACATAATTTATGTAATGCTAGAGAGGACTGTCAGACTGGAGTCACGTTTCAGAAGGCAGTGAGAGACAGGGGGCATGTTACCTGAGACTGATCACTGATTCACTGAAAATAACGATTTGCAAATCAATGCTGCACTCCAACTAAAGACTGCTGGGACTCAAAGTCCATACCTGCTGTAATGTACTAAAGGGCTGCATATAGCCTTCAGGCTGCATGTTGAGCAGCAGGGATTTAGTAGATATGAATACTTTGTAGAAGCAAATGCAGCTGCTGTTACAATAGTATAGACTTGCTAGTAAATCCACTTAGAAAATGAAAATAATCTTTTATTGCCAAAGTTTAAACAAAAAGATAATTTTTATGTTTTTGCGTGAGATCAGTGTCGCAGTGTCGCAAATTAGGTTTTGGCCGGTGGGTTTGGATACTAGTGTCCTCGTAATGTTTTCTGCTTGACATGGACCACAGCTGATTAAAATTTAACCCAGGGCCAGGGTCTGAGACAACTGTTTTAGAAGTAAAGTAAATTTTTAACTGGTGGTCTTTTTTTTTTTTTTTAAATAGGCCTGTAACCTTCAGCACAGAGCGATATAATGGTAGGTATTTTTATTTACATGTATACATTGCTAAAGAGATTTGTATAATTTCACCTCAAACTGAAAATGTTGTGTTTTTCACTTATTCTCACACATTTTTCTTTTGATAATGCTTTGTCCTAAGGCCGTTTGTCTGTCCTTTTTTACATCTTTCTACTTTAACATTTGGAACTTTTGGGGAAATGGCATCATCTTAACTGGTGTGAGCATTTCAACTCCAGATGCAGTGTGCATCCAGTGCTGTTGTGTTCACAATTTTAAATGCAGTAGACTGGTTCAGTTTTTTTTTTTTTTTAAATGAAAAACAAATAGGTATGGTGGATTTGCATCATAAACCGAATGTGGTAACAGTGGTTATAAATAAAACATGACCTCTTGTTCTGAAGCCCTAGGGTTAAAATCTGCAAAGGGAGAGAAGGGAGATTTTTGTGCATTGTACTAGTGTTCACTGCTTTTTTTTTTTTGCTAAGTTTATCCACATGTGTAGAGAGATCATTGATTTGCAGATGTAAAGAGGTAGCCTAGAATTATCTCATGGGCTAGGAGATCCCCCTCCATGCTTGGGCTAGGTGGTGTGTTTTTCAGGTGAAATTTAGCTTATAGGAGGCTGTTTGTGTGGATGCCACTGAACCCTAAATGTTTTTTTGTTTTTTTTTATTGGTAGAAAATTGTGTATATAATCTGTGCCTTGGTTTAACATCACTTTACACCCCAAGTTTCTCACTTACCTCTGCTGTTCCTGGCTTGGGCAGAAGATGGAGATATTGGCTACGGATGGAAATTCTTTGTCAGGAGAGATTCAGGACAATCTTTAGCATTTAGAGAGGAGTATTTGGTACCACTGAAGGTTAGAAATCACAGCTACTTTTCGGATTACTCCTATGAAGTATATAAGTATGTTCTTAGGCTTTGATAGGTCAGCAAGGGGTTGGGACACACATGAGGCCACCACAAGACAGGTGGGTCCCCAGTGGGCAGTAAAATGAACTTTAGAAATACTAGCATCAGTGTGAATAGCCTTAGTTGGTGATTGTTTTGATTAAATAGTTAAGTTTCTGTAGTAAGGTAATTATATAAAACACAAGGTATAAAATATTTATACTTTGTTACGTTTACTGTATATTAATAATGCCTATGTTATGTTTGTTTTATTGTATGTTAATGACTGTGCTTGTTTACTTTTAACAGACAGAAATGGTTTTATATTGTGGAGAGGACAGCTATTGTGTAATGGAAAACTCTTGTGCTTTGCTTCCCTGAAGTCCACAAATGGCATTTTTTTGCCATTCAAGCTGTAAGTACATTTTATGTAATCTTGTTGAGCTTTATACTTGAGCCCAGATTTTTTGGGTTTCGAATAGTGTGGGAAAAGGTGGAGCCTCGAAGTTGTTTTTATTTAGTTAATCACTCAGTCCCATGCGATTAATGCACTATACCACGCAATGCCTGTTCTGGTGTGGAAGGTGCATTGCGTTGCCATTCATTTGAATGACACCCCAAATGAACCTCCCACCCGCAGTTCGATCGCCTGCACCCAAATGCTGTGCATTGCAGTGCAGTGCAACGTGGGTCGTGACTTAATGACCAAGGACAAATGTGGATCCTGAGGTTACACAGGTTGAGAACCACTGCTCTACATGTCTTTATTTTGCAGTTCATAGCTGGCTACAGATTGTAACGGAGAGATAACTTTGTCAAATGATTAAATTACAAAATGGCTAGTTTGAATTTTTTTAAAAACATGCAAGTTACCCAATTTATTGTATGGCAATGCTTTTATCAAGAGTTGGAATGATTCTTATTTGAGGGGGTCAGGAATGATTTTTTGGAGGTTTAATGTGATAGAATATTTTTCTTTCTACAACTTAAATAATTGCAAAATTATATGTAAACCTCAGTGTGATATTATATGTAAACCTCAGTGTGAGATTATATGTAAACCGTAGTGCGAAATTATATGTGTGATGTCTTTTTGTACATCAGACCAGAGAAGCTTGATTTGGAATGTATAATGCGACTGGAACAGATTAAAAAGAGGATTCCATCATTACTGTTCTACAAAGAAACTCATATGAAGTTTAAAGAAGGTATCGTTACCAAACAGTTTTGCAATACTTCTAAGCAGATGTCTGTAAATATGAAATGGTTAGCAACATGTTTTTCCTTAGGGTAATAGAGCTAGCTATAGTATTGGGGGGTTGGGGGGTGATGTGTCATATGAAATTTAGGGATATAGCAACACCTTATCGTTTACTGTATAGAGTCTCTTGTTGGCACCTACTATGTACCAAAATTATGGTGTTAATCATATATACTTACAGCATATCTAATAATAAACATGTAATTTATTGCAGTCCTCAGATGTGGTGGCTGTATTAGGTTTTTTGCAAAGAACAGACTTTTGTGTCTACACTCCTTTCTTCATTGTACCTATGGAGGCAATCATGGTTGTCACACAAGCTGGACTTTTGTTTATCTCCATTACTTGTTATATCACATTTTCATTTTTGGGTCTAGATATGCATTAAGGGTAGCATCAGGTGTAAGGTTTTTGGGTTGTTTTTTTTCCTTCTGTGATCCAGTATATATGTTCATATTTTTACCAGGATATTATAAAGTGATCTTTCTGCTCTTTAAACTATACGTTTTATATGCATTGGTTTTTGATGTGTCCCTCTAGTCCAGCCTTCCTAATCCAGCCTTCCTAATCCAGGGTTCCCTTTAACCCTTTCGCTGCCAAGCCCTCCGGAACATTTTTCAAATCAGCTGGCCAAGCCATTTTTGAATTTTCTGCAATTTTTTCCTATTGGTTTGATTTTCAACTGCTGCGTTGCTAGCGTTTGTAAAAGACCCCCCAAACCATATATTTTCTGAAAGCGCAGGCCCGGTAGAATAAAAAGATGGTGATACTAAATTTGTAGGCCCTGCGATAATTGCGCAAATGTTTCTCAAATTAATATTAAACCAATAAAAATACACAATTCAATTGTTAAAACACACCAAAATCAGTATCCGTGCACAAAAAAAATTATTTTCTGACTAAATCTAAAAGATAAAACTGTATTGAGTTAATAAATAACAAATATTAGCAAATTTGTAATTGCGCCTTTTTGCGAAAAAATAGACTTCCTCCAGTGATTGTTGCGGGTTCCATGAAGTGGTGGATTTATTTTCTGCTTCATGGTACCTACATAATTTTGGGCTCCAATCATGAGGGGCCTCTCCTCTCCACTGGTAATCACCAACACCAATATCAGTGATTACCAATTGAGTAGCCACAGACACTAATCTTTATATTTGTAACGGGGCTGATCACCAATGTAAGGCAGCACCTCTCCTGGTGACCTCCTGTGTAAGGCAGCAATACAGTTTTTTTGTTTTCTTTCCATTATTATTGTTTTTTATTTCATGAATATTCCTGAAAATAACTTTGTATATAGCAGAGGGGGAGTTTACTAGTTATGCCACATTCTCGCTAATGTGCTGTGATTTGTAAATATGCATTTAAGCAAAGGTTAAACAAATACATTATATTAAGGTGATGTTTTTGGTACATGTTCTAACAGTGATGAAAGGTGGGATATATAGTCGTCTCTGTGAAGTATGTGACAAGACGAGAACGGGAAATGATTTCCAGAAATTGTTACAGAAGCTGGAGAAAGAAAAACTAGTAAGATTTGTCTGTTTTGAGTTTCTCTACATTGATCAATTACTATGTAATGTTTAATATGTCTATTACATTATAACTGTTAACCTTTTGTGATTATTGCTTTGTTTTGGTTGCTTGCTTTGTTTTGATTATCAGCTGATAAGTTCCAAAGCAGCAATAGTAATGAAAATTAAGCACCCGCATGGCATGTCTATAAATGTCCCAGTCATCTCTGATAACTAGGATGCCCTGATGTGCAATTACTGACTTTACTTCCCTAATCATGGGCTGGCTTGCTGCCTCCTGTACCTAGCTATTGGTTATTGAGCCCACCTGTCATGCTTGATGACCAGTAGTTAGACACCTAAAGTGGACCTGAACTCAAAGTGAAGATTTGTTGTATTATAGGGACCACCTAGAAATGCTGTCTATGGCTAAGCAATGCTTTGAAAAATCCACCTTTTTGTCTTTTTTTTCAACACACTGTCTTTTGTCAAGTTTTGCCAAAGAAGACTGCTGCCATTTGCTATTTTGAAGCCTTTAGACTAAAGGGGCAGCTTAACTGAAATAAAAAGGCATTAGAGTTATTCTGGGTGAAAAAGGACACGGTATACATTTTTGCAAACTGTCCCCTTTTCATATCTGTTTTTTACAAAAGATGCAAAAGCTTTGTAAAACAAGTACATATTAGACACAATTTTAGAACTTGGATTAGAGATGGTGGCAACACTGTTTTTTGAAGTAGTTGCAAAGGCTTTATTCAGCAATCAGACCAGTGTGTAAAGAAAAAAAAAATCGCTCCAACAGTGAGTGGCTGGTGGGCGTCCAACAGAGGAGCTCTAGCATCACTTCCAGAAGTGACATGTGCCCAGTGTTTCAAGGCAACAGAACTTCAACTCCTAAACTATTATAGCACATGAACATCTCATAAAGTGCCTAGGGCTTTTTGCATTCATAAAGAGTTATGCACTCTGTGTTTAGGAGCTGGTGTGTTTTTGTTGCCTTGGAAAAGCACATCACTTCCAGCAGTCAAGAAAGGGCTTTTGTGTAAAGCTCCCTCCGGTCGCATGCTGTTACATATGAAGGGGAATTGCAGTGCAGCCTCTGGATTCCAACAACAACGGATGAGCCATTTGAATAGCGGCTCAATAACATTGCTGGACCCGCAGTGGGTACAGTAGATGAGCAGCGAAAGGAGAGGAAAACCAGGTAATTTAGTTATGACTTGGACCTAGTTAAAAAAGATTGTAAGCGGACCTTTACCCCCTTTCACTAAAAATCACGACAGCATGCAGCTCTGCATTCTGATGTAAAATCATCTTACATTCATTAACCAGTTGACATCCGCGGTGTTACACCCCCTTCCCATCCAGGCCATTTTTCAGTATTCAGCGCTGCGGTACTTTGAAAGGTTAAACATGTTTTTCATTTACTTACAAATAGTTTATCACTTCCTGGTCCAGTTTTGGCAAAAATGTTGTAATGTGCCCAAGCATTGCATCCTGGGAAGGTTACATCAGTAGAGCATTGCTGGGAAATCATCTGTAATTTCATGAGATCTCAGGGAAAGGGATTTTGCTCACCTGAGATGATGCACATGGCCACATGTACCAGAGTTGCAGGAAGTAAAGTGAGATCTAGTAACCTGCCCTTAGTTAACATGGCCACTGTCAGAAGAATGGCAAGGAAAAGAGAAATAAGGAATGGAAAAAATACAAAGCCGGCAATTATCTAGAAGTATCTGTTTGTAGATTGTCATTACTAAACATTTCTAAAGGTGTCTGTTATTTTAAAGATATGGGTAAAGGTCCTCTTTAATGGGAGTATTTAAGAAGGAACTTTTTCCTGGAGTAAGGACAAAACAATGCTAGCATAATCACAATTTATATTTGTGTAATTGTAATATGGTCATTTGACAAGCCGCAATGTTTGTTGTAACTCATGCTAGCTACTCAGAAATATCCTTGCATTAGCATGAATATAGTAATCTGTTTCTGATTGATTACTGGGGGTTTACAGCAATATTTTCCACACTTCCACTGTACTTGATTTCAGTACTTGATTTTTTCCTAATGGTAGGCGAGTAATGCAGCAGGTGTTTAGCTAGATGTGAGATCATCTGTTGAAACTACACTACTTCTACTCTTGGTTCCTAATTTCATAGTTGGGAGCTGATGGTGCATAAAATTCTGCTTAAATCCTTATGATTTGTAATGTAGATTTGGTTTTCCATTGTAGGCTTTGGTTAAACCACTGCCAGACAGAGGATTCCTGTTCTTCTATTTTCCAACGCCGATGGGATCTATGTATGGTAAGTCCACCACCTTGATGTTGAAAATGTAAAACAAATTCTATTCACTAAACAATATACCATTTCAGGTTCTCAGAGTAGAAAACCTTACCCCCTGCACGCTCTCTTCATCTATCAGCAGTCCAGAGAGACTTTGCCACTGGGTAAGTGCGATATCTTTTATTTCTGTTTCAATAAACATTGATAATTGATCCTACAAAACAAAGCTTCAATTATAAAGTAGTAGAGCAGAGTAATTGATTACCAAATATCATAGGGTATGTAGTAGAACCATTCAGTTGGTATGAAATTGTCATGAGAGTGCATGCCCACTTTCTAAAGTAGGATGATGTCTGTAACCTTTCTGTGAATCTGGATAGCTTGCATCTTACATGGTGGGGTGCAGAATGTGGTTTCCACGGGCTGAAAGCTTGAGTTTCACTCCCAGCCTCCTCTGTTTTATTAGTTCCAATGTTTTGTCTTCTGGACCAAGGTGTCATTGTCCCAGTTCCTATGCCACCTTGGTCCAGAAGACAAAACGTTGGAACTGATAAAACAGAGGAGGGGGCTGGGAGTGAAACTCTAAAAATTGTGTCTTCTGGGCCTAAGATTAATTCTAGGGATTCTATTCCAATCTGTTCATCTCACAAACCAAAAAGGGACATTCTCCCTTTCTTAAATCTGAGTCCTAAATGTCTTCATTTGGGCCCAGAAGTTCCGTATGGAATTCGTCAGGCATGTCAGTCTCTCCATGACAGACTTTCTAGCCTTTATTGACATCAAGGACACATAAATGTGCCCATCTTTCCAGAACATCATGCTCATGTTTTTGCCATGTGGTACCGTGTTTCCCCGAAAGTAAGACCTACCCCAAAAGTAAGACCTAGCGCTATCTTCGGGGATTTCTGTAATATAAGACCTACCCCGAAAATAAGACCTAGTTCGGTGGTAAGTCTTATATTACAGAGATCCGCTAGGTCTTACTTTCGGGGTAGCTGCAAATAAACTGAATTTTAAGTGTAAAGACCGGCTGCAGCTCCCGCCCCGCCCACACCCCAGCCGGCCGCAGCTTCCGCCCCACCCACACGCCAGACGCAGCTCCCGCCTACACGCCCGACGGCCGCAGCTCCCGCTCCACACGCCCGATGGAAGCGGAATATCATCCGACACCGGGACCGGCAACAGCACACCGCCTTCCGGGACCTCGTCCGGTCCTCCCCCAGCCAGGTAAGACATCCCCCGAAAATAAGACCTAGTGTCTTTTTTCGTGCAAAAAAAAAAATAAGACACACGGGGAAACACGGTATTCAGGGCTCCTTTGATTTCAGCTTATGGCATAAAGTCTTTCAGTCTTCTATTTGAACTGCAGTCTCTAGTTCTGATGTTTTCGGTATGCCTTTTAGCATTTTGATTACTACTATACAGGATATGTATAGCGCCAAGTTTGCGCAGTTACAATTAGGGATGCAGCGATATATCGGCCGCCGAAACGTATTGGCCGAAAATGGCACTTTTGGCATAATGTCGAAAGAGCCATGTTTCGGCCAATACATCGGCGCATCCCTGGTTTCTTTACTCCCCACTGGGCGCTGTTCCAGCGGGGAGAAAAGAAAGTGACAGCCGGCCGAGCGCTGCAGGACGAGAGCGCTGTGAACGGCCGGCGTCTCTCCTCCCACACCGCTCAGCCGCCTATCACAGTCCGGCAGAGCGGTGTGAGGGCGGAGACCGCGCTGTCACAGGAGGCTGGTCTTTCCTCTCTACACCGCTTGATCAGCCTCCTGTGACAGCGTGTCAGAGAGAAAAGCAAGGTACACACACTCAGTGATCAGTGATCGCTGAGTGTGTGTACATAATTGAGGATATGGTATGTTAACTATATCCTCAATTATGAAAAGGGAGTGATCTACATCACCCCCATTCATTCATAATTGTGGTTATAGTAAACAAACAATGTTCTCATGTTATCAATGAACAGGAAGACTCCTAGAGGATTCCTGGTCATTTATAACAGGGGACACAGAAAAAGAGATTGAGGACTTTGTGTTCCCAATCTCTTTTTCTATTTTAAAAGTGAAATATTAGGGGTCTGTTTAGACCCCTAATATTTCCCAGAAGCCCTTAAAAGTAAAGTCAAAATTAAAAATATTTAATAAAAAATGAATTGATAAATAAAAATAAATTTAAAAAAATTAAGTTTATAAAATATTTTAAAAAATTGCAACAATAAAAAACATTTTCGGTTTCGGCCTGACTTTTTTTTTTTTTTCGTTTTTAAAATTTTCATTTCGCTGCACCTCTAGTTACAATATAAGGATGACATTACAGTAACGATACAAATAAAGGCAATTATGGTAAGGAGGGCCCTGAGCATGTTTACTGTGTTGTCCACCCCTCCATTGGGCTTCTTTTGGATGTCCCGACAGTTTGACTTCCTGTGTTCCTCAGTGGATGAGAAGGAAAATAGGATTTTTGTGCTTGCTATAAAATCCTTTTCTTGGAGTTCATTGAGGGACACAGTTCAAAACGCGTAGAAGCCCATCGCTCTCCTGACTGCTGAAAGAACCCAGAAAATTCGGGTGGGTGCTAAAAATGACAACGGATGCCTCCGCAAAATGAATCCAGGGTAAAGGGAAGTCACTAGCACTCCAGCATAAATACAAGTCAATATTCATTGACTACAAAGTGTGACATAATCACAGCCGATGTTTCGGAACTGCATGGTTTCTTCCTCAGGCAATTGAGGGACACAGGTCCCACTCCTGTTTATGATCATGCTCTTGGTACTGCTTTGCTACAAAACAGAAGCGTACTTGTGGTAGGAAGGATTACCATGGGCTTGCTGGCAACTTTTTTGGGGGCCAGTGTCCAATCCTCCTGTAGTGGGCAGTATAACCTGGCTGTTAATGACTACCTCAATGGGCTCCAAGAAGAGGTGTTTATGGTGAGAACAAAGTTTGTAATATTTTATTTTGATTTGTGTGAGCTTTCAGTCCTCATAGTTAATCCTGTTTTTCACTTTTATTTAGCTAGTCATATGGCAGTTTGCTTCCACTTACAGGTTTTATGTTTTCTTTTTATTCAGCGTCACGCTTCAAAGTACAACCCACTTTAATACCAGAAAACCATGAAATTATGCCTGAGTTTATGACGTTTCTTGGCGCTTTACACTATGCCATCCTTAAGGCTCAATCAGACGTTTCGGACAACTTCAACACTGTTGTGGAGAAACATGTGCACTTGTATTTGAAAAGACGAGAAGAAGGATCTTACAAGCACAAAGATTATACACTTAGAAACTATGAACAGAGTTGCGATGATAAGAAAACCTTGTTTGTAGCTCCAAGGGAGAAGAGTGGGATACTTCGAGTTGTTAAGAGCTATCTGCAAGGGTCAGATGCATATACATTACTAGTAAAACATGCAAAGGAACTGATCATGGAGAATCGACGGGTTCAGCAGTTCAGTCCCATCTCCGACTATGAACCCATAGAGGATGATCTCGATAATGGAAAAAGCACGAGCCGAGCAACTGTGAGTGAAATGCACTCTGATAATTCATTCTATGATCCAGACAAAGTGAATTCCTTGTTAAACCTAATTCAGACTAGGAAAAAGGGTAATCTGGAAACAGATGAAGCGCCAAGCAGTGGAGTGAAAAGAAAGCTTGAAACTAGTCCAGGAGCACAATGGAAACATCCAAAATATGAAGACTACTTGCATCGGGACAGTAAGTTTTTTTTGTTTTTTTAGCAATGTTTTCAGTAGAAAATTGTTGGTATAGAAACAGCCAAGTCACTGCTTGAGCCACTGTACTTGCCCCAAAATGAATGTGACTTTTTTTTGACAAGTCAATTTTAGTTCATTCTTGCTCTATCAACATAAGCTACAGCAATACAGCTTGGTGTGCTCGGGCAACACGAGAATGACGAAACAAGCCCAGGGCATGTAAGGTGTTTTTAGATTTGACCAAATAAAGGCATTTATATAGTGTTGTCAATTTAAGAAGCTCTTTGCAACACTACTCATTCTCTGTTTTGCATCTATTGTTAAGCTGTTTCAAGCTATCGGCCCAGAGCTTGAGTGCACTAGGTTCTATTGCTGTGTGGAATCTTCTGTCGGTAACCTTATATGCTCCTCCTAGGACACTAGTACAAAACAGTTGTGCCGATAGTGGGAGGTTCTGCACTACAGTTTTGTTTGCCAGTGTCCAGTCCTCCAGAAGCTGGCAGTATAGCCCGACGGTTAGATTTCCTGTGTCCCTTAATGGATCAGAAAGGAACATGAAACAAGTAATTTTTAGCCACTGCTTTTCCTTTACGGAGACCTCTTTACTTAGATGGATTATCTAGGTTTTAAGAAAGCATTACTGAAAATAGATTGAACTGAAGCTTTACTTCACTATTTGCAAAAATGTCAGGTAGCTGTAGGCAAACTATATCAGCATCAAACACTGCTAGGTGACATCAGATACTGGGGGAAACGCAGAACAGGATCTCTATATTTGTGTAGCATGTATGCCCTTTCAACATCTGAAAGTGGGGGCAGGAGGATTCCAGTTGGTAATCTTTACAGCATCAAGGTAAGGAATAAGTAGATGAGTAGCTCTGAGCTACAAACACAGCCTTGTTGTGCAATGGCTGATGCTATCAATACAATGGCTTGGCACAATTATTGGCTGCTCCGGTGGTGGATGTCCTTCCTTAGGCCTGGTTCACACCTGGGCGTTTTACAGCACGTTCCTATGCGCTGTAAAACGCTCAACATGTGAAAACCAATAATTGCCTAAGGGTATGGTTCCCACCTGGGCGGTTTACAGCACGTAGGAACGCGCTGTAAAATGCCCTACGCCCAAAGTACAGGAGCTTCTTTGGGGCATATTTGCCGCACGTATCCATTAGGATACAGCCGGATAGCCCTCGGAAACACGCGTTTGTCGCGTGTTTCTTTTACCGCAAATCGCTGTAAAAACGCGCGCCAAACGCGCATATTCCGTACGCCCAGGTGTGAACCCAGCCTAAGGGACTTGAAACCTTTCCCAAGTCTTTTGCATGCAGATCCTAATTCTAACACTCCTGTTAGGAAAATAAGTCCCATATGCAAGCCTACAGAACACATTGATATGTAAAAGGGTCAGCCGTGCACCCGTATTACTGTTACTTTTTTTTGTTAGTGCTGACTTTACATAGAAAAATAGTAAGTAAATTAGTAAATGAAAGAAATTAGGGCTGCAGCAACTAATCGACATAATCGATTATTGAAAAAGTTGTCAACTTTTTCAATAATCAATTAATCGGCTTCTGATCAGTTGGCCCTGTTCACAGCTCCACACGCTGTGCACCGCACCTCCTCCCCACCTCACGCTCGCCGCTGCCAGACCCGCTCGCATCCACGCTCCACACGTCGCACCTCCTCCCCGCCTCACATTTCCTGCCCATCCACATCCACGATCGGCACAGGGACGCGGGGAGATGTAGTAAGGAGGAGCAGGTGTGGGGGGATGACAGCTGCTGATAGACAGGTCCGATCTCAGAAGCACGTTGCTGGAAGACTGCTCAGGTAAGCCTGCACTTTCCCACACATGGTGCTCTATAATGTATTGCTGGGATTTGTATTTCTCTATAGCTGATAGTACATTGTGCTGTATATTATACAGAGGAATACAAATCCCAGCAATACAGTATACACTGTATGTATAATGTATTGCTGGGATTTGTTGTACTCCTCTATAGCTGGTGATATTCTGCATTGTGCTGTATAGAGGACTACAAGTCCCAGCAATAATACATTATACAGCGCAATGCAGAATACCACCAGCTGTAGAAGAGTACAACAAATCCCAGCAATAATACATTATAAAGTGGTACAATGCTAAATACCACCAGCTATAGAGGACTACAAAACCCAGCAATAGTACATTATACAGCGCAATGCAGAATGCCGCCAGCTATTATGTACTATTGCTGGGATTTGTTGTATTCCTCTATAGCTGGCGGTATTTTGCATTGCGCTGTATAATGTACTATTGCTGGGATTTGTAGTCCTCTATAACCGTTGCCATTCTGCATGCATTGCTGTATAATTGTACACTTTCCATTTCACTATATTGCACACCACACTATCTTTTTTTCTTGTTTACTTCCACCGGTCCAAGCTTGCTCCTGTGATGGACTACAACCTCAATACAAACTAGTAGTCCATCACTGGAGCCATTTTTTAAACTTTATTTTATAGTTTATCCGATTAACCGATTAATCGAACTTAATAATCGGCTAACCGATTTTGAAAATAATAGTTAGCTGCAGCTCTAAAAGAAATTTATATTTTTAAGGAAAAAATACTACACATGAAATACTTTTTACATAAGTTGATGGGTGTTGGCTCTTATAATGATCCCTGCATCTGTGGAGCCTCATCAATCTTAGGTCCAAGGAATACATGATGCCTTGACTTAAGCCCACACCCCTTCCTGGCACTAAACCCTATTTTACTGTTCTTGAACTGTCAAGTCCCAGGTTATGAAACTGATGAACTTGATGTACAAAATGGCAAATTTAAAGTATATGTTTACCCAGTCTGTATCATTTTATATAACCTTTATCATGCTAATAACCTTTAACATGCTAATTTTAACTTCAAGCAATTTTCAATATTTTTAAGTCTTCTGCTTTCAAAAACGCAAATAGCCTGTAATCCTGCCATGTAGGTGCTTGCTCACAGGTGCCTCCTTTATATAAGATATCACTGTCTCTCAGTTTATATTCCTGCTTTGTCACCCTCTCATATGGGTAATCCAATTGAAACTACAAGTGGCTGTTTTAACACACTTTACACAGGCATTGCCCGCTATTGTTAGGAAAACCTGCAATTCAGCCCTTGTTGGGAGCACATGCACGTAGACAGGAAGTTGTTGCTAAGAGGCTGCAGGATACTGGCAGTTCGCATTGGTACTACCAGGTACCTCGATTCAGTTTTGTGAGACCTGTTTTGTGAATGTTCTGGAATAACTGGCTTGTTTCTTTTCCAAAAGGTCATGATCCAGAGGAATCTGCACATTCTTTAATATCTTCTCTTGGTGGTCAGGATACAGATCTGAGACAAGAGAACGAGGAGGAAATCGAATCAGAGCAGCTGTTGGCAGATGCAGAGTATTGTAAAGGGTTGTTTGAAAAACTTTCAAGCTCTGGCCTATTGGACGCACAGTTGTTACCCGTCCAAAAGGCAACAAATGATGAGACTTCAAATTTGGACTTGGTGGCGTCGGCTAGTGCTGCCCCTGATGTTTCTACACATGTGGAATCTATTGGCACAGCCCCTGACATTGGTACACATTACATTGAAAGCACTTATGTAGAACCCCAAAGTGAGATTATTCCAGAGAACAGTGCAGCTCTCGCCCCTCTTGCGGATGATGGCCTGGTTCAGAATATAGATGAAGGCAGTGATCCACTTCCAGTTGAGGAAATGATCCAGGTAAGTGCTTTTAGTGCTACATTCGATTTTTGGATTAATCTGTTGAATATAGGTTTATACATTCAGTTCTGAATTATCCACTGTCCAAAACAGTCACCACCTGGTTTGGGCTAAGGCCTTGTTCACACCAAATGCAGAGCAGATCCGGTCAGGTTTCTGCACACGCATGCTAGTCTTTTAGACACGTTTTTGATGCGTTCCAGGCTCTTTTTGGTAAAGTTATTTTTTTTTAAAGTTTAAAACGGGCTTTCAGTGCGTTACAGGCATTTGCATGCATTTTTGATGCGTTCCAGAGCAGATCCCGAGCAGGTAAAATAGGGCCTGCTGCAGTTTTTTCACCTGCTCTGGATCTGCTCTGCAACTGCACGCTGCAATGTGAACTGGAGCAAAAAATACCATTGGAATGCATTGGACGCAGTTTTGATCCGGTCTGGAACTGATCTGCTCTGCACCTGCTCTGCGCTTGGTGTGAACAAGGCCTAAGAGTCTCCGATTTGGATAGGTACTGCAGTCGTTAATCTAGCAGCAAATGTTGTGACATTGCATAAGCTTATCGAAACAATACCACAGCGAATGCATTCCATAACCAAAGCTTTTTTTTTTTTTTTTTTAACATTAAAGCTGTATTCACTAAATATCCTTGTTTTTAGGACTTTTATAACTCCAGATCTTTACCTTTTTTTCTTTGTAAATTACTAACTGTACCACAATTTGCTTATGTGTTACATGGGTATTTGTCATAAAATGTTGTCTTATCTTGTGGGGTCCCTCAAGGCACAGTTTTGGGCCCCTTTATAATATGTGTTTTTCCATTTAGTAGCATTGCTAATAACATTAAAATTACTTTTCATCTATGTGCAGACAATATTCAGTGGATTTGTTGGTCATTTTGGCTTTGTAGGCATGTTTTTTTTTTTTTCCAGATTTTATTGCTTTTTGGAAAATTATGTAATATTTTTTTATGGTGACAATTGTCTTAGAGACCAACTGTATTAGGAAATCCAAAATGTTAGTCATTTCATCTTATGTCAATACCTATCCTTAGTCTCAGCTGCAGATGGCAATGGTTGGTGTGGTCACTGGGGCAGTAAGTGAGAGGGAAATCGCTCCAAAAGCAGCCCCCCTAAACAGTCAAACATTTAAAGCAGAACTACGGCTTCACCTTTAGTCTTGCAGTTATATAGACCCCTCTCCTGTACTAAAATTGCTTAATTTGTTTTTGCTGTACATTGTGAGCTTCTATCAATGTGCATTAGAAGCTGCAGCAAGTCAGATAGTAACAATATTGTAGCTGTGAGGTACACTGTTGCTAACTGTTAACAACATTGCATGCTAATATTCATTCAGTCAGTCTTAATGAATATGATGTGAATGTTAAATGTGAAAATTGTTTCTCTATCGTCCATTGAGGGACACCGCTCTTAAGAATTCTTATATGTAGGGTTATGCTGCTGCCTCTAGGAAAAATGGACACTAGGCAAACAAAAAAAATAAAAACCTGCCACTTTAAGGACATATCCCCTCCCACTTCACAACTGCTAGTTTTGCTTGGTGTCCTAAGGAGACTAGACTTAGGGGGTTATTCACTAAAAGGCCAGAGGATGTAGTTTTGGCTAATCCTTCGGCCGCCGGAGACCTTCGGTTCAGACGAAACGAAGGGCTGCTGTACAGGCTATTCACAATAGCCGTATGGCAGCCAAACAGCTCAACCAAATGCATATGCTTTGGCTCGGCTGAGCCGAACACACAGCCGAAGCAGACCGTTCTCCCTGCAAATGTAAACAAAAAAAATGGTGCCCCCTTAGGTCTGGTAGGAAAGTTAAAAAATGGAAAGAAAAACCCATTGGATTCCCCCCAAAAGTCATACCGGGCTCTTTAGGTCTGGTACGAATTTTAAGGGGGAACCCACCCCCAAAAATGGGGAAAAGTGGGGTCTCCCTAAAATTCCCAACTAGACCCTTAATCCAAGCACAGGCATGGCAGGACAGGAAAGAAGGGGGCGGGGGGTGAGCGAGTGAGAGTACTTCTACTCATTTACTAAAGGGTTAAAGTAAAATGTATATAAACACACCAAACTTTTAGAATAAAATCCTTTTTAATTGGAAAAAAAAACAAGTTTTTGACGAGTCCTTTAATAAAAAAATAAAAATCCCACGCATTGATCCACCGACGTAATCCCAAAGGTCAATCACTACGTCCAGCAATGTCCACGACGCCTTCGGTAGGTTGGTGAATAACACCCTTAGAGATTCATATCAGATAAGTTAAATCCTTTACGTTGCTCTAGTCTTCAGGATACAGGAAGTTTCTGGTCTCCGTACTTACATCCTGCAATGGTCCAGAGTCCACATGATCATTTAGTTATTCGGTCAGGCCATCGTCTGGGGATTCCTACATTGATAAAAGGAACAGGGCCACGGAGTCATACATTTTTATGCATTTTGCGTTTGGATGGATATAGGTTTCTTTGCCTCCTCTCTATTATAGTGGCTGTGTAATTTTTACAATTTATTGTCTCAATGGTTGTAATGCCTATTCTGAAGTTTGTGTGCCTCCTATTTAAATATTGATATCACAGGCACCAGACGGCTGCAGTTGGAAACTGCTCGTATACGGCGACTGCTACAATCTTTATTTGCCCTTTTTCCTTTGGAGTGAAAGGGCTGATTTTGCAGTGCAAAAGCCTCTTCACATATCCTGCTGTATACAGCACCTCGTCTGCCTTTTCTCACCTCACACCTAATGGGGCTGTTAGTGTATGGGAACTCTGTGGATGATTACACTGGTTTATAGATATAGATATGTCTGAGGAGGGGTGAGCAAGATGTGACTGCTGAATAATCTGCATCTTTATTGTAATAAGTGTAAGGCTGAGATTCCCTCTGGCAAGGATTGTATAGCTTGTAATGGTATAGAGAAAGAAAACAATCTAAAGTTCCTAATACTGCATCTCCTGCCTTGCCGAGTGATTCTTTGTCTTTTATTACAATGGCTGAATTTTCTTCTATGAAAACTTTATATCTCTTTTAGAGAAGAATTGTGGTCCCTGTACATAAGGGTAAAGATAAGGGTAAAGATTGCATTTCTACTTCGCCTGTGGATTCTGAGGATGATATTTCTGGAACTGCAGTTGCTTTTTCAGCAGATTGTCTGATGGTGAGTAAGTTTGTTTCGTCTGATGGCTGCCTTTCAGCCATGTGTGATTTCTCAACATCAGAAAGATTGGTTGCTTTTTTGAAGTTGTGCATTCCTATTTAAAATTGGAGGATTCAGCTGTTTCTACTAATGCCGTTTCTAGTCTAGGTGCGCATAAACCTTTCGAGTGTCTGCAAGCTTTCTATTCTACATTCTATTTTATAAAGATTGAGAATTTCTGAATAAGCAATTTCTGCTTCCTAGACATTTCAAGTCCCTGTATCCTTCGCTGGAGGAATTTATAAAAAAAAAGCTATTCCTCAAGTTGATCCTCCGATTTCTTGTCTTAACAAGGTATCAACTATTCCTATTGATGATGCTTCTTCATTTAAGGATTCTACTGGCAAAAAAATGAAAGTCTTTTTAATTTATTCATTAACTGGTCCTTCTCTTCTACCATTATTGGCTACGGTCCTCATTTCTCAGACTTTAGCCACTTCAAAAACAAAATCTTAGTTCTGATAAGGCTACTGCCTGAATGGAGCCACATTTTATTGCATTGATCAGATGACTGCTCTTCATGTTTGATGTTGTTCCTGATGCTTGTCGTCCATTCTGATTCACATAGTATCTGGCTTAAGTGCAGGTTGGCAGAACCCCAGTGTAAGAAGGGGCGTTTACATTTACCATTTATAGGTATTGACCTTTTGGGGGGAGTTGCTGTATAAGATTATTAAAAAGGCTACAGGAGATAAGTGACCCCTTACCTCAGATGCAGAAAAATAAGGATCAGCGTTGTAAACCTGCTCCTTTTCCGTCTTTTTGAAAGTTTCTTTTGTTCTTCCAAACAAGGTTTTCCGCTCCCAATCTCAAGATGTCTGAGAAATCCAAGCCCTCTCGACCCACTAGACGTTTTTGGCAATCCAAAACCTTCAGAGAAGTCCATTTCAGCATGAAGGTCGCCCCCTGCCTTTTCCATCTCAAGTGAGGTGGATGTCTGATGGAATTTGCGGGAACATGGGAAGCTCATATTTCAGGTCCTTGGGTCCGAGAGGTGGTTTCCTGCAATAACAAAAGAGTTAACTTTCTCCATGTGCAGTTCAAGGTCTGTTAGATCAGGGTGGCGTTATTCATGTTCCTTTTAACAAACGCTTTTAAGGTTTTTACTCAAACCTATTTACGATTCCCAAAGACAACAGAGGCATTCGTCTGATTCTGGATTTAAAAAACTCAATGTGTTTGTATGTATTTGCAAATTCTAGATGGAGTTTATTTGTTCACTTGTCGCCTCTTTATGTCAAGGAGATCTTTTAGTTTCCATAGATCTTAAGGATGCGTATCTACTAGAAATGCACCGATATATCGGCCGAAAATGGCTCTTTTGGCAAAATGCCGAAAGTGCCATTTTTCTGTCGCTATAGCGGTGCATCTGTTTCTTTCTCTCCTCTCCACTGGGCGCTGCTTTGTGTCCCAACGGGGAGGAGAGAAACTGTCACAGGCAGCCGAGCGCTGCAGGAGGAGAGCACTGAGCGGCCGGTGTCTCCTCCCAGCACCGGAGGAGAGCGGCTGTGTCGGACACAGCCAGCGCTGTCACAGGAGGCTGGCCGGCGGTGCGGGGGAGGAGACAGCTGTCAGTTTGAGCTCTCCTCCCCGCACCGCTTGCTCAGCCTCCTGGGACAGCGTGTCTGGAAGGATAGCGGGTACAAGCAGTCAGTGATCGCTGAGTGTTTGTAAATAATTGAGGACAGAATATGTTCACTATATCCTCAATTATGAATGAATGGGAAGTGATCTACATCACTTCCTGTTCATTCATGATTGTGGTTATAGTAAACACACTATCGCCACATGTTATAAATGAACAGGAACACTCAGTACAGAGGATTCCTGTTCATATATAACGGGATGCAGAAAAAAAGATTGAGGACTCGGTGTTCTCAATCTCTTTTTCTCTTTTAAAAGGGAAATATCAGGGGTCTGTTAAGACCCCTAATCAGGGCTCGAAAATCCACTCGTCTGCTCGTCTGTGAAGAGCAGACAGTGGAGCCCGACGAGCAGCTT
>NW_017306499.1:877808-888239 GCF_000935625.1 Nanorana parkeri
TTTTTTTTTTACATTTATGGTACTTTTTTAATTATATAGTAAAGAAAAATACCCCCGTGGTGATTATGTACCTCCAAAAGAAAGCTCTATCTGTCCCCAAACTTTTTTAACATAAATAGCAAGGCTATAGTCCGGTTATGCTGACTGGTGAGACACTGACATTTTTCAAGCCCTGCCCCTAATATTTCCCTGAAGCACCTAAAAGTAAAGTAAAAAATAAAAATATTTTAATAGAGATAAATTGTAAAAAAAATAATAAGTTTTATAAAAAAAAATGAATTAAAAAAAAATATTTTTCAAAATTTGAAAAAGTTAAAAAACATTTTCGGTTTCGGCCCGACCGTTTTTTTTTTCATTTTGGTTTAGTTTCAGTTTTAAAATTTTCATTTCGCTGCATTTCTAGTATCTACACATTCTCTTTTTTCCAGATCAGCGTTTTCTTCACTTTGCTGTAAGTGACCTTCATTATCAATTTGTTGCTCTTCCTTTCTGTCTAGCTTTGGCTCCAAGGGTTTTTACAAACGTTCTTGCTCCAGTTCTGGGGCTCTTTTGTCACAAGGGCATTCTAACTATTTGATACTTAGACGAGACTGTTCACAAAGTAAAAGGTCATCTAAGTCTGGAGCTCAACGTCTCAACAATGTTGCAGACCTTGGAGAACTTTGGGTGGGTTCTGAACATCAAGAAATTGTCCGTGGTTCCATCATATTGATTGGAGTGTTGAGTCTCCTGTTGGATACCTTTTTCAAGCAAAGGTATTTCTTCCTCAGAACAAAGTATTGAAGTTGCATAAGAGATTTGGGTCTGGTGGTATCGACCTTCCAAGCAATTCTTTTTGCCCAATTCCATTCCAGACCTTTACAGAGAACATTCATACAGCTTGGGACAAGTCTCCTTTATTGCTGGACAGGATGAGCAAATTGAGTGCACCGGCCAGGATGTCGGTCATGGTGGTCCGACACCCCTGCATTGACGATGGAAAGTCGTTTCTGCTAACTTGGAGAATTGTCACGATGGATGCCAGTCTTGTGGGATGAGGCGGTATACTGGATCATCTGTCTGTGCAGGTTTGTTGGTCTCCGGACGAATCAAAGCTTCAGATAAATGTTCTGGAATTCCAGGAGTAGACAACTGGCGGCGGACTTTCTCGGCAGATATTTGTATCTGGGAGAGTGGTCTTCATCCAGAGGTGTTTCAACAAATTAGTCAGTGCTGCAGAACACTGAATGTGGATCTTCTATCTTTTCTTCACAGCAAGGTGGGCAAATTTGTGTCAGGAGCAAGGGATCCAAAGAGAGATACCTGGGTAGCTCCGTGGGATCAGTACACCCAAATGTATACCTTTACTCCACTAACGTGTTCCGGTCATTCCAGATTGGCATTGCAGGGTGTGGTTTACGGATTTGGTAATCTGTTGGTAGATCAATTTTTACAGTTAAATGTATTTTTACAGTTCCTCTTATTGAACTGGTTCTTTGTTTTGATGGCCACCCCTCTGTTTGGACTGCTTTTGAATGTCCCTACATATCAGAATTCTTCAGAACTGTGTCCCTCAATCGACGATAGCGAAAATAGGATTTTGTTCTTCCTGTAAAATCCTTTTCTTGGAATTCATTACGGGCACAGCTTCCTCCCCTCATTTCCTTATATACTGCTTGCTACAACTAGTTGTTGTGAGGTGGAAGGGGCTTATGTCCTTAAAGTGGTAGGCTTTTATTTTTGTTTGCCTAGTGTCCGTTTTTCTGAAAGGCAGCAGCATAACCCTACGTACCAGAATTCTTCAGAACTGTGTCCCTCAGACCTATTTTCCAGAAATTCTTGATAAATGGTTAAGAGAACTATATAGTCCAACCCTTTTCGGCCATAGTTCTCTTTAGGGTCATTATTTACTATGTCTTCCTGTGACCCAAAACTCAGCATATGGCTGGCTATTGCCCGCTATATGCTGAGAGCACAGTGGCGGGAAAGATCCCAACGACATTGTTGAGATCCAGCCTGCCACATGATTGCTGACTCTGCCTCTCTAGAGCCAGCTGTGCCTGCCCCATAGTCAGCACTGGAGGAACAGGGGGGTGGTGGAAATCCCTGTGTGGGAGCGGTGACTTCTCTGCAAGAAGATCAGGAACTGAGCAAACAGCAGTATGTGATCGCTTAGTTCTCGGTTAACAGAGCAGACGTGTGACAGCTGCAGTGTTGTACGTCGGCTCTAATTATGGGGATGAGTGTATTTCACTCTCCCCAAAATTCTCCTTTTAAGTCTCTAGTGCTTTTTTTCTTAGCGATGATGCAGTGTCTGCATCAATTTTGGAAGGAATCTGTCAGGATAGGAATATGGGTATTGCCTTTACTGAGAGGGTCAGTGGTCATCTGAAGCCTGTCCCAAACCTGCGGTCTCCCAGATCTTGTGTGTGCAATATATAAAGTCAGGCAGTTGAAAGGCAGCTACTGTCAGGTTTCAGGTGACGTCGGCCCCCTTAGCACTGCAGCCAAATTGCTGTGTATAAAGTTAAGCCAACTGAGACTTTTTTCTTTTTTTTCCCTCTCTGCACAGGGGCCATATTCAGGATATGCCAGTCCTTGTCCTAGCACACCTACTGAAGAAATCTATCAGCAGCCAAATTCTAATTCCAGCAATGTGGAGACTGAAATGAACTGGAAATTAATTCCAATTACAGGTAAGGTTAACTCTAACCTTTTCTTTTTTTTTTACATTTTACTGGTTTACATGGATTTAATGCATGTCCTTTTTTAGCAAATCATAGGAGTTAATACTCTGTTCTTTGAAACCTTTTAAGTGCAGTTGTTTGGCAAAAGGCTAGTAACTTATGGCGACCAGCCAGATTTGTTACTGAAGTTGCATTTTAGAGGACGGATTTTGATTGGTTGCCATAGTTAACTGCACTTTGCAATTTTTCCTGTTAGGGCCAGTTCACACCATATGCAGTTGTGATGCAGTCTGTTTATTTGACTGCTGCAGTCAAAATACATCACATTGCTTTCTTATGGTCTTTCTTGTGCTTAATTCACACTGCATGTGTTCTAAGATGCTAAATGGCAACTGAGTTTTTTTTTTTCTCCCAAAAAGAGGTGGCTGCCGCAGGTTTTGGGAGCTTTTTTCTGTACAAGCCTGTGAACACAGCCTTATACTTTTATTAGCTGATGGTCAAAGGCGAACTGTATGCTGTTGCACAGGAGTACACTAGGCCTTAACATAAACTCCCTGCACACACACAAACTTTCATCACTAGAAGAGCCATGTGTGTAGCATACTTTCTGCTTCATATTTGTTTAGCTGCATCCATATTGTAGCAATAAAGTGCATAAAGCCTGTGGCGCACTGCATGCGAAGCTGTGCAAAGCTGAGACACGGACGTTCGCATGCAGTGAGAGAGCTGAACGAGGCCAGATGAAAGACCATCTACAGCTAATTGGCCCGAGCGTTACAACTGAATGGACACCGTGAAATAGAGTACTCCTGACCGAGAAGCCCCATATAATGTGGCCACGGATGGATTTCCTGTTTTACAACTGAATGGACTTTCCATCCTGACTTTCAGGTTTATACTCACGAATTGTTTGGCATCTGAAGATGTCATTTTTCATCTCTGCACGCTCAGCTATGCGAGCTCCCGCAAGCTGATGCACCAGAGTGAAAATTACATAACACAACACGTGAAGATCAACGCACCGCCGCTTCGTGCTGCTTCTCGTGCAGTGTCACAGGCTTCAAGGTTTGTTGCATTGTTGTGCAAATAGTCCTTTAGGCATTCCAAACTGGATTCTTTGATTTCAGATATTACCTGGAGGTGATGTTTAGCAACTGTTCTGTTTTTGTCCAGGTAATATAGCTTATATGAATGTAAACATTAGGTAATTTCCCTCATTGAATATTTGGAGACCTAGCATATTTTGGGGGTTTAAGACTTGAAAATAAAAGTCTGAATTCTGAAAGTTGTTCTGCCCATTTAAGTTGTACAATCGTTGAAGGCTGGGTTCACACCTGGGCGTTTTTCAGGGCTGATCGAAAGCACTGAAAAACGCTCAGCAAGTGAAATCCCATACTTTCCAATGGGCATGGTTCCCACCTGGGCGTATTTCAGCCCATGGAAATGCGCTCAAAAACGTCCTATGACAAAACAAGTACAGGAGCGTCTTTGGGGGCGTATTTCAGCGCGTATCCATTGTTATTCCCGAGTGTGGCTCGGGGTTAACAAAGCGGTAACCCCCGAGCTACACTCAGGAATACAGCGTAGGTCTTACCTTGTCTGCGATCCCCAATGTGTCCTGCGGCCGTCTTCCGGGTTCCGTCCCTTGCGAGCGTCCGTGTCGCAGGGGGGCGTAACCGGCGGGAAGTTTGAAAGTTAAAAAAAAAAACGCGCAAAAAAGATAGAAAAAATAAAGGGAAAAAAATCATACCGCCAGGAGGTATAAAAACGCGTGTTTCACTGAACGACAAAACGTGCTAAACGTGCAGAAAAAAACACGCCCATAGTACGCCCCGGTGTGAACCCAGCCTAAAGGAAATTTTTCAGAAATCCAGAATCTTTTGCAGTTTATAGACCAAAAAGCAGCTAGGTCAGATAATGCAGCTTACGGTTTACAATGACATTTTGCTTATTTCAAATATAGCCAAGTATTTGAATTCTCCTTTCAGTTTCAGGTCGAAGGCAAATTAGAAGCATGAACAACTAGTTGAATTGTCATAGCAGATAATGTTCTAGTCACAATTACACAATGCTGTGAGTGTAGTGAAGGCATTCGGTTTTGAAATGGAATATATTTTCCTCTTAAGTACAGGCTACTTTCCTTTTTGGTGTGCTGTATAGAAATTATTTGCAGGATTGATGGTTTTTTTTTTAACCAGTTGCAAAAAAAATTTGATATTTTAGTTGCTGATCTAATGTTCATAAGCATTTTCATCATCCATTTGCAGACTGTAAATGATCTTAATGTGTCATTGTCATTACAAACTACATGAAATTGGCTTTTTTGGGGCATTTGCAGTTAGAAATGTCCATAGAAATGTCTAAAATGTCATCTAAACCTTTTTGGTTTTCAAGGGTTTCCCAGATGCGCACAAATAAGAATATTTCATATTTATGAATATCAAGCAAACACGTTTTCCAAGCCAAATTTTATTGCTTTACCTAAAAATAAAGTATAGATGTCTTTAGATGTCCAAAGTTATGCAGAATGAAAGTCAGAAGAGTCATTTTTTGCTGTGTAGTGCTCTTCACAGAGTTTCACTTAGAGACCTTCTGAAAGCAAACTGCTTCTATGTTCTGAAACACCAGTGATGAGGGTGCCCCCATGTAATTTGTAAAATATTTTTATGAAAAATAGATTTAAAACAGCCGAAAACATATGCTTACAAAATTAACCCAAACCCTTTTATAGTTCCCCTTTAAACACTGTTTGCAAACCGGTTTAGTAGCTCTTCTGCAATGGGCCATCTATGGGCTGAAGTAGAAATCTATAAAGTGAAACATCTCACTTGTCACGTCTAGAACCGAATGAAAACAGGACTGTAACATTGTGCAACTTGGGCCTCTTACCACAACCCCAGGGGCTCTCTTGCCCCTGTGATCTTAAAAGCGATTTCTTTAGTGATACAGAATACAATTTACCCTTCATGTTTTTGAATTGGTCCCATCTTTTATATGGTTTACACCCCAATATTCTGGACGGCATAAGTGGATTGATTTGTGAAGGTTTTGTTGGTGGTAATGCTGACAGTGGCATAAAATTACATGTAATTGGTGCCGGCTTCACTCTGTTCTCCCTGTTAATGGAATTAAAAATGAGCTATGCATGTCAGCACCTAATTTTAAATCTGTGGTCTGGATATTATAACCACCATAGTATTGAGATAATTAAAAACAAGTTTTATATTTTAATATAGTTTGTATATGTTTTAGGGTTTAAATCTGATTTGCTGTGCGCTTTTCATGTTTAATTGCTCCTGGGATATGATTTTAATAGTATGCCATCAGGCTGGCCATGTAAAACCACAAGTCCACTGGGGTCTGCCAGTGTTCTCAAATTTGAAAGCTTTTGCTCTTTAACCCATAAGTGGCACAATACTCACATCTGTCACATACCGTGCAATTTTTGGGCCCTGCTCAATTTGTCAAATTTTATCAAGCCTATTTATTACCAGGAACAAATTAAATCTGTTTTGAGTGGTTTGGGAAGAGGTCTGCTTGGTGGTGGTCTGCTCTGTACATTAGAGACCATTATAGTTAGTTCAGTTAAGAGTCCATGATTTCTAACTACTGGTTTCCCCCAGGAGAGGAAGAAAGTGTTCCTGAGGATCATGTTGGATTTCTTAGAGATGAGAACCAACAAGGTGAGGAGGCCAGTTTTAATAAATTATTGCTATCAACCTTGTGTGTCCTTGGAAAGGACCTGATTTGATTTTGGGAAAACTAAAGTCTGTGGTAGTCTTGCACAAGAGGTCTTGAAATATTATATCCCTACTAAAAATTACTAGTAGGACTTTTACAGTTCATTTCCCTTACAAAAACTAAATATCCATCATCACCATGCTCATTTCTGATGTGTGCCCATTTCTGTAAACAAGCGATGTATCCAATGTACTTGATTTTGTTGCTACATGAAGAGGCACAACAAAGTTAAAATGGAAAAATTACGAAGGTAAAAATCAAAGGTTAGGTCAGATGAAGCTTTTTTAAAACTAATTGCATATTCTTAACGAGCAGTAAAAGGGCTTTAAAACAAGCCATCCCAGGGGAGACTGTCCCATCCTATTTGTACTTGTCTTTTGTTTTCATTTATATTGCTAATGAAAACATTTTTCAATAAAAACTTTGGGAAGAAAAAAAGTAATCCCTGACCTCTCTTGCTGCTTTTAGACCCCATTCACAGTTGGGGTTGAGTGTCAGGCTTTTTTTTTGTGTGTGCTTTTTAGGGTTGAGCTCTTTAATTATTTTTAGCCAATGAAAAGCTACTTACTAGGTAGGTAGATAAGCGGAAAAAACGTAATATTAAGAAGTCTTGGTTTCTCTGCTGCCTATGGGAGAAATGGACACTAGGTACCGTATATACTCGAGTATAAGCCGAGATTTTCAGCCCATTTTTTTGGCTGAAAAGTGCCCCCCTCGGCTTATACTCGAGTCAGCGCCAGCACGTCTTCTTACTTACCAAAAAACTGAAGGTCAACTCCCTTGAGGCTATATTCTTTCACCTGCCAAGTTCTACTTGTCCTTAGGAGAATGTATGTTTCCTTCTCTTCTGCTATATATTCTTTTTTTATAGATTTTTTTGCTATAGATTTTTTTTTTCTACACAACAGCTACTGGTCGATTTTAGGCCAAAAAGTCTTAAGTCTCATTAGCGGGTTTTCCCTGTTAATTATACTCTCTGATGTCCTGCAGAGAGCAGCAACAATCCATCTGTATTCTAGTTTGCCCAGGACTCTTTTATATAGTGTCCCCCCCCCTGTAGAAGCTGGGCTTTATTTTTGGGTATGAAAACCCTCCTTCACTTTTCGGCTGTATAGGGGAGTAGTGAGAACTTGTTTCTCATGTGGCCAGGCACTGTTTATGCCCCCACCATTTTAATTTTCCCTTCGCCTTCTCTCTGGACTTGACGTAGCACTGGACTTGGGGTGCACAGGAATGCACGCAGAGTTTGTCTTGCTGACCTCAATATCAGATGAGGACTATTTCCTCCCTTTTTTTTTTTTTTTATAGAAGAAGATTCCGTCAGCTGTTTGCCAAAACAAAAGGAAACTCACCTTTCTAATCGTGGCAGTATGTTTCACCCTAAAATTCGGAAGATTCCACTGTTTTCCCCTAACATGGTTTCTGGACTCTGTTCTGATCTAATCGCTCCTTCCTTTAAGGAACCTACTGACACATAGTATCAATTTCTTGCTCCATTTACACCTTGGTGGGCACTGCTCTCACCTCTGCACTCATCTCTGTCTTTGGCTGAATGGTCAAAATCCCTAAGCGTGGATTTGGAGGCTACTGGTGTTCAGACTCAACTTATTGATTGCATTGACCAGATTGTCTCATTAAACTTTGTGACACAGCACTAGATGCTAGCCAGGTAATGTCTCGGGCAACGCTTTCTTACATGACTCGGGTGGCATCTTCCTGTCTTGCATCAAAATGTTCCTTTTGGCCCCCTTCGAGTCAGGTTCTTGTTCATCCACCTACATGCTGTTTTTAGACTTCCTTGTCTTTGGGAGGGTCTAAACTTAAGTCGCAAACCAAAGGATCCAAGCCTGCAGAATAACATCACCAACATGTAAAGGTCAACCCCCCCACCATTTCCATCAGAGGTGGGGGTAAGTGTGATGGCTTTTGCAGAGATTTGGGGAGCCTGTATAGCCGATCCATGGGTGTAGGAGGTAGTATCTAAAGGATACAAGATGTTTTGCCCCCACCCTCTACCCTGATTCTTTGCTTTGCATCTTCCCGTGTCTTAATGTTGGACAGAGGGCTTTCCTCACTTAAGTTTTTACTTGGTTTACTTCATAGGATCAAGGACAAGAGCTTTCCAATCATTCACATACTGCGGATTGGCCTTTTGAGAACTTGATATGCTAACCTTGTTCATCTGTTAGCCGATGCTCCATAGAATTTCCAGATTGGCTAGATCTGTTCTCTCAAGGACTCATTTTCCACCCTGCTTCTTGTTTGCTAACTGGCTGCTTGGCTGTTGGAACCCAGGTTGTGAGAAAAGGTTTATCATTCTTGGAAGACATATTTTCACTGGTGAGAGTCCCTGTGAATGTCCCCGTGTGTTTTTTGTCTCCCTTGTTTTTCGTTTCTCCAGTTGATGGTAGAACAGCATTTAGGTCTTTGCATCATCAACTTTCAGGTGTCTGCACTGTCCATTCTTTTTAAAGTCTCCTTGCTTATTTTTCCCCGATTTTGTACCTTTTTTTTTAAGAAGAGGTTACCAACATTACCCTCCGTTAGGCCTCCTCTCCAACTGTTTTAATTTAAACAGAATATTGTCAGTGCTACATAAGTCTCCATTCTGACTTGTTTAAGACCTCTCCTTAGGATTACAATCTTTAAGGTAGCCTTTCTCATAGCCATCACTTTGGCTAGAAGGGTTTCTAAGTGATCAGCAATTGTCCTGTAAGGAGCCCCATTTGATCTTGCATAAATAAGTTTGTTTTGAGACTAAAAACCTCCCTTTTTTCCCCAAAGTGGTTTCTGCCTTTCACGTTAATGAGAATATTGTTACTTTCCCTGTGTCTATCGCTGGTTCACTCCAAGGAGATTGCCCTTTGCCTGTTTGTGGTCAGGGCCCTCAGGGTTTACCACTGCTTCTTTAGACGCAATTCCTTTTAGGTTATTTCAGAATGTCCCAAAAGAGCTTCTTTGGCTTTTATAGTAACTGTTTCTGAGTGAATGACAAGATTTTTTTCCTCTTAAAGGCCAATCCACTAGCGCAGTCACTGTTTCTTGGACCTAACATGAGGCCTCGATGTCACACATTTGTATTCTGTAAGCTAGTCTTCTGTACATACTTTCTCTAGTTCTTACAAGGTCGGAGTATTTTCCTCCACAGATGCTAGTTTGGTTGCAAGGTTCTACAAGCGGCTAATAAATGCCGTTGTGTTTTTTCCTTTTTTGAGTTTTTTTTTCTTGTTGGTGTGGTTCACCTGTGCTTCGGTCTGTCCGCCCCTTAGTTTGGACTGTTTTTGGACGTCCCTAGGTTTCATACTATTAAATTGTGTCCCTTAATGGACAATCGAGAAAAATCCTTTTCTCTGAATCCATTTAGGGACACAGCTCCCTACACTCGTATGATATCTTTTTTGAACTTCTTGCTACAACTGAGCATGTAAAGGGGTTATAGCCTCAAAGGGGATGACCTTCAGTTTTATATGCGCTTGGTGTCCCTTTCTTCTGTAGGCAGCAGAATAACCTAGCTTTCTTAATATCAAGCTGTGTCCCTTAATAGATTGGTGAAAAACACTTTAAAACAAGCCCTCATTAACCTCCTGTATCTATAGTCATTGTAGAGATTTTCTTTAGGTTTCCTAAGATCAAGCTTTGTCCCCTAATAGATTCTTAGCAGGATTTAAAGGGAGTACAAAAGTCCTATTTTTTACTGCTTGGACAGAATTTGCAAATACTATGATGTGCATGATTTTGGTTCTCTTGAAAGTGTTTAGCCAATACTTGGATGAGAGAGAACGTGTCCAATTACTATTTTAGTTGTAACCAGGCGATAGTGATAGGTGTCCATATTGGAAGGTTTGCTATTCCTGTTACAACTGTAAAATTTTAGATTTCCAGATTTCCAATTACCTTCTGTCCAGTGGTCACCAGGACACAAACCGAATGGGGATTCTCTTCAACAGGGACACAGGCAGATAATGTATTAACACCGCACCCCCCCCCCCCCCCCCCCCCCAACACCCCCCACTAACTCTTCACA
>NW_017306499.1:888844-894140 GCF_000935625.1 Nanorana parkeri
AATGTATTCACACCCCCCCCCCCCCCCCCCCTCTCCCTCCAACACACCCACACTATCTATCCAAAACTAAAGACTTTTTTCTTTTTCTACTGTGACTAAAGCTTTGCACCCCATTGAAGTCTTTATCTTAGAATGTACAGCCATTTTATAAAATGTAACCATAAATGTAATTTAACTTTTGAATGATTGGCTAGCTACGGTAACATCCAACCTAAACTGAGATATGGGGGGAGGGGGTTGTGATGGGTGGAAAAGGGTTTAAGCATATAACGTGCTCAAAGGAAATCAGAGTAAATATAGGGTATGTTAGTGTGTGTTTAACTCCCTGTCTTCTATCTCAGGCCTGAGTCTGGCGGAAGAACAATCTGTGTACTCCCCTTTGAGGGATACTTTTCCAGATGATCCACGAGTGCATAACACCAAGAGGAAAGGCTGCGGGTACTCCCCACTTGCAGAATACCAGAAAGGAAGGAGACGGTCATCTCAGAATGAAAGAGCAGCTTACAGTGACCGCACCACCAGGAAAGGACATTGCTTTCTTAAAACAAAGCATTGCCAGAATGGGGTGATTGAGAACACTGTGCAGGAAATCTACACCAGTTTCTCGGAACGTCTGCAGGAAGTGTTACAAGAGAAGGACATCTCCTATACTGCAGTTACTATGCCTGTTCTGTCCTCAGAAGAAAGGGAAGTCAGACTTTCTGATTGGCTGTATGCACAGACCTCTAGTATACCTGTACAGCAGTATATAGATGAACTGCGTGTTAAACTGGACAGTGTGGTGAACTCCTATTTAAGCTCTCCTGAGAGGGGCAGGCCTATGAATATGGAGATTGAAATCAAGGAATCCATGAAATCCTTGCATGCCAGTCCACGGCAAAACAGTTTAAATGATCATGCACATCAATCAAAAGACTCTGGTCACATATTGGAACCGTTACAAAGTTCTGAATTTATTCACAATGGCTGTGTGGAAGGGAAGCCTCAAATAAATGTACAGGACACACCGCAGAATGGAAATCCTGTTCCTTTGGCAGAGTCTGTGCCTCATACCTCCCAGGATGTAGGTATAAAGAACCAAGAGACAATTACACCCGATATGCCAGACATTACTGCCTCACGCACAGCACTAGCCCAGCTAATAAATCAAATGAATCCAGAAGTATTCAACAACCTGGTGAAGATCTTCACCCATGTCAACAAGAATATTGTCAAATTCTATATTCACACGGAGCAAGACAATTCAATATGTCAGGAAATAAAGGTAAAGAGATGTGGGTTCAAATTGCTGTTTCATAATAGGTTGTCACATGCTCAAAATGTAAATTTAAAAAAAATCAGACAATTACAGTATTAAATTGAGGCACACATGTGTAGCTGGTTGTTGGTGGGGGACTTGAGCTGTCAGTGACAGCCAAGTTTGAGATGTACCAGCCATGCAAAGTGTAGCCTGGTAGGTCTGAAAGGGAAGAATGATCCTTAGTACGGGACATGGGGGGGGATATTAATAAATTAATTGCTGGCAGTTAGTGGTTAATGAAAAAAACACCCTGAGGACTATTAACAAAACATTAAAGAAGATTGCGAAAAAAATGTCCTTATCCTGAATTTCAAGGAATTTCTTTCTTGTGCCAGTAAGTGACCAGTGGCAAAGCACTGATAATGTGGCAACTTCCAAAGGAGAGGTTCCCTGTTCAGGCAGAGACACCCATTGATCATTATTTTTTGAGCATACGTTCCCCTAAGCCCTTTCAGCTAAGACCATGTGAGCAATGTATGCCATATAGTATACATCCATGCCTGCACATGAGAAATGTAAATCTGTTGGTTTAGATATTTAAACCCACAAATTGTTATCTTCTAACAGTGCTGACTCCAGGGTTCAACCAAACACAGTTCAGTACCTGGAGCATCAGCCATGCTATGTAATCTCCCTGAGCTGAGCATAGCCCTAGCAGGAGGCCATATAAACCGTTCAGTTCCAAAGCCGGTTTCTGTTTTATTTCCTCAGTGGCTGGAAGAACGTAGTCCATTAGAGAACCCATAATCCTCCATGTGCTGCTGCTCAAAGCATAGTTAGTGAAGTCTTGTGTGCCCGGCTTCTTTTCTGTGCCATCCTAAATTGCTGTTATATGGTATCTGAAGTAGACACCATGACATAGGACATGTTCTAAAACAACAGCACTGTTACTGGAATCCTGGCTAAAATTTCTGCAGGAAAGCAAACATGAAATAGGTACTCGTATTAGAAATGTTCTACAAATTTAGCAGTGCAGTTCAGACAGGAATCTGTATGCATGGAAATGTAATTGTACAGTTGTAACGGAACCCTGCATTTTACATCTATCTTTTGTTACAGAATTATTTGCTAAAGCTCGGGAATGTAGAGTGCAGCCCAGAGCAGATTGTAAACTGCACTGCAGGATCTGATAAGCTGCTTATAATCATTCAGAATGAAGACATTGCCAGCAGTATTCATAAGGTGAGTGTTCAGCAATGACTTGTTGGTCCTTTTGTACAACCTCCTTTTTTAAATTAAAATGTTCCTTCTGTAAGGAACAAGTGTGTGTGTGTGTCAAAAGTATTGGGACACCCCTCCAAATCATGGCATTCCGGTGTTCCGTGAAAATTCCTTGCTACTAAATATTCCACGGTCACCTGTTAGTGGTATTATAACAAAGTGGAAGCAACTGGGAACAACAGCCACGAAGTGGTAGGCCACGTAAAATGACAGAGCGGGGTCAGCGCATGCTGAAGCGCACAGAAGTCTCCAACTGTCTGCAGAGACAATAGCTACAGACCTCCAAACTTCGTGTGGCCTTCAGATTGGCACAGCAGCAGTGCGTAGAGAGCTTCATGGAATGGGATTCCATGGCCAAGCAGCTGCATCCAAGCCTTACATCACCAAGTGCAATGCAAAGCGTCGGATGCCCTGATGTAAAGCACGCCGCCACTGGACTCTAGAGAAGTAAATCACGTTTGTCTGGCAATCTGAGGGACGTGTCTGGGTTTGGCGGTTGCCAGGAGAAAGGTACTTGCCTGACTGCATTTTGCCAAGTGTAAAGTTTGGTGGAGGGGGGATTATGGTGGGGGAGTTGTTTTTCAGGGGTTGGGCTTGGCCCCTTAGTTCCAGTGAAGGGAACTCTTAAGGCATCAGCATACCAAGACATTTTGGGCAATTTCACACTCCCAACTTTGTGGGAACAGTTTGGGGATGGCCCCTTCCTGTTCCAACATGACTGCGCACCAGCGCACAAAGCAAGGTCCATAAAGACATGGATGGGGGAGTTTGGGGTGCAGGAACTTGCGTTGCCTGCACAGAGTCCTGACCTCAACCCGATAGAACACCTTTGGGATGAATTAGAGTAGAGACTTCTCGTCAAACATCAGTACCTGACCTCAGAAATGCGCTTCTGGAAGAATGGTCAAACATTCCCATAGACACACTCCTAAACCTTCCCAGAAGAGTTGGCGCTGTTATAGCTGCAAAGGGTGGACCAACTCAATATTGAAGCCCACGGACTAAGACTGGGATGCCATTAAAGTTCATGTGCGTGTAAAGGCCGGCGTCCCAATACTTTTGGCAATATAGTGTGTGTGTTGCATATATGCACAGTGCCTTTTATGTCTTAAGTTATCTACCTTTTTATGTTTCATCAGATCCCATCATTGATAACACTGAAGAGGCAGCCGTGTGTCAGTTTTGCAGGCGTTGACAGCTTGGACGATTTGAAAAACCACACCTATAATGAACTATTTGTGTCTGGAGGATTTATTGTGTCCGATGATACAGTGCTGAATCCTGACAACATTACTGAGGGTAAGATGTTTGCCTACTTATGGTCAACCAACCTAGCTATAAAAGGCAGACAGGCTGGTCCATGAAGAGTGAAGATTGGACTGTACAGTTGTATTCAGAATTATTCAACCTTCATTGAAAATCCGGTTTATTGGCAAATTTACAGACTTTCAGCTGTCTGCAGTGAACAAATCAAACAAACAATTTAAATAGGTGTTTCAAGGGGTTTCCCCAAATTCAACTGAAAATGATACGTGTAATGACTTCTATGGTCTCAAATATTCAACCCCTTCATGGCAAGCATCTTTAGTACATACTAGAGCACCTTTTTGCTGTTATGGCCTGCTGCAAATTATATACATAGCCAGACACAATCTTCTAGCAGCGTTCCTGAGGAATCTTACCCCATTCCTCATGAGCATTGGTTTCCAGTTCAGGTCTGTGGCACCCCCCCCCCAACACGTAGACAATTAACCCCTTCGTGACGGGAGACGTACAGTGTACGTCCTGTCACTTTAGTCTTTTTAACCACACCTGGTTATGGTAAGCCAGGAGGGGGGCTTTTTGTGCCCATTATAGACCTTCACATCACACATAGTGATCACACTACTTTACAAAGTAGTAATTAAAAACAAGACTCTTTTTGCTGGTCAATAGTCCATCTTCATAGGATGTTACAAATGTCCAAATAAAATCCAAGTAGTATAAAGATGGTAATTGCTTACGGCATATACCTTAACATGTTTCGTCCCGTACTTGGCTTCCTCAGGAGGATTTAGCAACGCATGATTTAGGCCAGCTTATTGATACTTGGACCGGACAAATGGACATTGACTTCACCAGGGGGCCGCGGGAGAGACGGCAACCAAAACCAGACCATGTAACACCAGTCAGAGGGCACAAGTGTAAGCTGCTGCTGTGTCTCCAGACATAGAAATACTGCTTGTCTCCATTTCTCTGGTCTGGAATGCACTGGAGCAGATGCACTGCGTTTACACATCTGGTCCAGACATGGAAGAAAGATGGCCTAAACCTCAGTGTCTGTTGCCACCAAGTCTTGCTGCAGGTCTTTTGCAGTCACTCGAGGGTTTGTCTCAGCCTGCCTTCTCAGAAATCTCTTGTGAGGAATTCTACACTATTTAAGGGATTGAATCATTTTGAGACTGTACAAGTCATTAAAAGTTGTATTTTCAGTTGAATTTGGGGAAACCACTTGAAACATTTGTTGTGTTGACCTATTTCAACTGCTGTTTGATTTGTTTATTGCAAGCAGCTGAAGTCTGTCAATTTTGCCAATAAACCTGATTTGCAGTGGGGATTGAATAATGTTGATAACTGTAGATTTAAGGTCATTAGACTAAAAAAAAGTGTGTGGCAGATGGCAAATTGTAACTGGTGATAGGGATTCTTCCCATGATAAAGCCCTCTTATTTATACTGGAGAAAGGCAAAGTCCTGGTTTTGCAGCTGTGTAAACCAGTATGCACTTGACTCTAAA
>NW_017306499.1:894188-903698 GCF_000935625.1 Nanorana parkeri
GGTATGGTGAGAAGACCTGCTCCCTCCTGAATCCCTCAATGCAGTATTTGGTGCCTAGAGACCTACTGCCTGGCATGTTAATATTGACATAAGTGATGCATGGGCTTGTGCCTATGCAAATTTAAACTCAGTCAAACTCAGTCAATATTTTCATAGGAACTTTTATCAACTGCGCTGAGAAACACAAGGGCTGCCATAGATGACTTTAGAAGAATCCTAGTTGCCTGGCTTTAATAGATTCTAAAAAAAAGTCAGTGAGGTACTGACCTGAGAAATATGCAGGCCAGGATTTCTGATTTCAAAGTACTAAAGTCATTGTATCATCGTGATGGCCAGGTAACTAGCATTCTCAAAAGAAGTCTGCAATGGCTGCTTTCATATTCTTTCAGAACAACCTTTTTTAAGGCTCGAGGGAGGCAAGCTGTAATCCCGCCCAGCATTAGTGTGACACAACAGGTTTTTTAGGAGTAGTCACCCTATAACACTTCATTCTTTATATTTATAGATGTACTGAAAAAATTCTTGATGTTCCTGGAGCAAATTGACAGTCCGGATGGAAAATGGCAATGGAAGATCCATTGCAAATTTCAGAAGAAACTGAAGGAATTAGGGAGGTGAGTGGTCTCTGATAGAAGAGGTGGCAGGCTACATTGGGCATTGCTGTTAACCTTCTTCAGCTGCTACATTTTGTATACAAGTTGGACCCATTAGAAGGTCAAACTAAAACCCATCGATGAGGAAAAAATAAATAAATCTTTGCCAGTGCTTCTTCCACTTGTGGGGACCAGTGAACGAGAGCTGCAGTCCAGACCAACTCTTGTTGCTGCTCCTTGTCATGTCACTAAGCTGCCAGGGGAGTCTTCAGGACCAGAGAGGACCCTGCCTCAGGTGTCCACCAGCAGGCAGCAACATGGACACCCGATAAGGACCTTCGTACACAGTGACGCACATTGATATGTTTTCCATTATTTTCCTTTTTCAGGTTAAACAAAGCTGCCCTGAATATATTGACACTCCTAAACGCCTATCAAAAGAAGCATCTGGTGGAGATCCTTGCTTATCATAATTGCGATTCTCAGACCAGACAAGCTCCGGAACTGGACTGTCTGGTCAGACTTCAGGCTCAGAACATACAGCAGAGGCATCTAATATTCCTGACAGGTAAATCTTCTCACACATTTGTCATTCATGGTCTAGACCAGTGCTCCCCAACCTTTTTATCGCCGCGGACCGGTCAACGTTTCATAATTTTACCGTGGCCTGCTGATGGGGGGGGCGTTGATTGTTTATATTTTAGATTGTTTTGATTTAATAATTTTAATTTAATTGTATTTAAACATGCCTTCAAAATAAAATAGTTACACCAAAAAATGAAAGCGTTGGAATTCTTCACCTATTCCACCACCGAAAAACTGGACGAGATAGCCCAGCTGCTGCTGCCTCCTCTCCCCCCTCTTGCGCTCGGACTTACCCAGCCAGGGAGTTGTGTGCACTCACTGCAGGGGGCGGGGCTTGTGACACACACGTCTCCTGTGACTCGCCTCCCCTCCCACCGCCTGTTACTATGGACGCGGCCGGGAGGGGAGGTGATTCACAGGACCCACCCCCTCACTGTGAAGCCCGTCGGCAGTGCGGGGCCCCGTGGACCGGTACCGGTCCGGGGGTTGGGGGACCACTGGTCTAGACTACTGCACAACAATCATGCATTTACATTTGTCTCTCTTTTGCAGAAAAGGATAAATCGTTGTTTACCAGTCATGCTGAAAATGGAATTCTGGTGACAAGAGTGGAGGAGTTCATGAATAATTTTACAAACCTTGTTGGTCACCATAACTCCAGCAATGAAGAGCATTGCTTAGCACAGCTGGTAAACCAAGAGAACCAGAAAGGTATTGTGTTCTGTGTAACTTTGCATATCCTTGTATATAATTATAATATTAAAGAAGAACTTTACTAGCAATACTGTCATCTAAACATAGACAAATGGTGGTGGGTGGTTTAGGGGGCCAGATAACTTGTGACAGATTTGTTACTCGGTTGTATTTCAGAGAGATAAATATGACCTAAGAGCATATGGATGTTTATTGTTTAGACCAGAGTTCTTCTTTAATCTTTTTGCTATAATGTTTTTATTTACATTAAAACTTTGATGTAAACAATTGGACCAAAATGCAAGCTGCTCTAAAAATTAAAATCCTGCACCAGTTTCAAGGGATTGCTTCAGCATGCATTAGACATAAACCAATTAGAAAATCTTTAGCTTGGCATGTGACTTTGGATGCAATGTCTGGAAGTAGAAAAAAAATAATTTGTTGGTAGAAGGAAATGATTGGCTACATAATTGCATCTAACCATGACATAATGCAGTGTGATACGATTCCTAACATGCAATTAAAGAGATCCCAACGTTTTGCTACTGCAGCAGCTTGGAAACAGTGCACACAACTTGAAATATTTCTGTAGATACATTCTGCTGCTGTAGAGATGGCCCCTTAATTTTGATTTGGACTTTGGACTGTTGGCAGTAACCTTTTTTTTAAAAAACATTTACATATCAATATGTAGCACTTGGTCATAGCCCTGGACTGGGAATGTGATTCCATTTATCTGATGGTGACCATTATTACTGCAGTAATCGGCTGAGTTGTGCAGAACTTTCTTGCTGCTCTTCCTCATTTTGTTTTCCCGTTTAGCTGTTTAAGGACCAGATCTGGTCTGGAAAATGGTGTGAACCTGCCGGCAGTTCCAGTGCATTCCAGACCAGACAAAATGAGACGAGCAGTATATTTCTGGTCTGGAACAGATTGCGCTGGTGTGAACAGAGGTCAGAAATAGCATAGGGATACATTAGGATGCATTTTGGGTCCAGAAACGGTCTGGTCTGGAGATGATCTGCTGCATGGGGTGTGAATGGGCCCTTGAGCATGCATTTGTCATGTGTGTAGAATTATCAATAGCAGCTCTGCAGTTACTGGAAATGTACTGCGTAAATAAGATCCCTGTAACTTGTATAGACGGGTGGAAGGTGCTGCTTAAACTTTTCCAACATGTTGAAAATGTTATTTAAATAACTATTTTCACTCCCGGTGGTGAAAAAGACAGACTGCTCATTGATCCTATTACATGTGTATTCTCTTTTCTGCTTCATCTTATGGTGGCTGTGAGCAGTTGCTACAGGAAGATCGGATGAAAACATTGCTTTCTGGCTGCAGGGCTCCTGTCTGGACTGCCTGGTTAGCAGCCAAGCAGGCAGCAGTTGTAGTGCAGGAAGAATAAAGAACCGCAAACAGCCTGGTCATAGAACAATACTTGTGCTCTCTGCCTCTTCTATAGACCTGCGTAACAAACAAAACTCAGCTTGTTATGGAAACCTGCACACCAGATATTTATCTTGAAATTATGAATCATTCCATCACTTTTATAGTGGCCCCAGGTTTTTATCATACAGCATTATATACATTTCTTAGGGATCATAATGGGTCAGCTTGCATTTGGGTTCATTGGTCTTTAGGTCATTGGGAAAGTAACAAGTCAACTAACTCTACTAATTTACCAATCTGCCATAACCAAATTTAATTGGCAAACATGGTCTGCACTTGCTATTGAAAATTCAGTGTGGCTGTTCGTTTTTGTTCAATTAACATCCAATGCAATATTATACTGCAGTAACTTTTGGCAATCCCTATAGGTGTGTTTTTTATTCTTTGGTCTGATTGGGCAAAGCCTTTTTCTCAGCTTGCCTTCTGCTTCCTTTTGTAACTGCCAGAAGCAAAACTCTGGTATGTCTAGCCTTTGGCATGCTAGTTGGGATTTCCCAATGAACTAATGTTGTTTCTCCCCCCCTGTCTCCTAAAAATCCCAACTTCTACCCAAAAGGACGATCACGCCACCACTGTGATAGAAGATGAATTTTTCCAGTGCATGTTGAATATGAAAAAAGCGGCAGGAGTGAGTATAATTTTATAGTTATACTTGGCTTCTCTTTGCAATGCAGCTATCAGTGAAGCTGATCTAGAGGAAGACATGTCTTTAGATTCAGAGGACGAGATGCCACAGATTGAAGTATGCACACACAACATGGATCAAGAACCTCAAATGGACAGAACTGTGAACAAGTTGGAGGTTGTAAATTATTCTCAAACGGAGGAATCAAAAAAGACCCCCATTGACCCAGAGTTCATGCAACCTGTAACTTCAGTATCGACAGCTGGCTCTACCACCGGTGATAATGGCAACCCGGCTGAGGATTCGTCCAGTAATTTTAATGACTATGATAAAAGGCCATTGGCTATTTCACATTTCAACCTGTTAACTCATCAAACATTTCTTGGATCAATGGTATACCGTAACCAGACACCTGTGGAAAGCTTTTTCATCAATTCCTACGGCCAGTCATCGGATCAAGAGACCTCATCTGGCTCTGAGTGGGATCAAAAGTGGAATGTAAAATAATGTTTTTGGTTTTTTTTTCTTGTAATGTACCTGAAATATTTATATATCTGACATTTTTGTAAGATTCTGTTTTTGTTTCTTATACAAAGTAAAAGACACATTTTATTATATTTAAAGACCTTGTCTCTTTCTGGACTCATGACGTACAATGAATATTCTTTCTTTCATGTAATTGTATAAAAGGTTTGCACTTTCTCATTTACTGAGGGACACAGGAAGTCTTAACCTTGAGGTTATACTGCACCTAGGGGAGGATTGGCAAACAACACTGTAGGCCAGCCCCAGATGACCCTCTTCCATCACCAGCATGCCGCAAATTACTAGTGTCCTAGGATGGACTAACCGATTTTTGCTTGCACATTTTTTTTTTTTTTTTCTTCAATCAAGGCTCTAATCTACTTTGCTGCTAGAGCTTGTCTCTTAGATTGCAGCTATCTGGCACGGCTGTCCCCACCTTGGCTTTTGAATTGCCATATCCAGACATTGGGGGTGGTCATTCTGGAAGTGACCTTTGGGCACTGTGTTCCCCACGGAGTGCTTTCCAGGTCTATTGGCATTGCTTCAGCGCTTGCCCTGTCTCTGAAGACTCACTTAGCTGTAGCTCCTTGCTGGTCATTCAGCCGGCCTGCTCACAATTACTTTGTTAGCCGGGTGCCTTTTAAAACACCATTTCCCTCCTGGAAACCGCCATGAAAGGGTTAACAGTGGTACTGGTACTTAAGTGCTCATGTCATCCACTGGATGGATTGTCACATGCGTTCCACGCTCTTTCCACCAAACTACATTAAGAAAGCATCTCCATGTTGCTGCTCCTGCTTGTAAATACACATGGAACTTTAATCCATTCCTACTGCCCCTTGACTACAGTGAGTTAGGTCACCTCTAGCCATCCAAAATTCTCGTGCTACCAGCTAACTGGGTTTCATGAGTAACTGAGGTCTTGCCTCTTACCCTGAGTATTACATTACTTTACAGCCCCCTGCACACGCACACTGTGAGTCTAGATGCATAGAACAGTCCTGTAATGGGTGGCCCCCAGCTTAATGGGTGGCCCCCAGCTTACACTCTAAAACAGTTCTAGTGGCTGCTTGCAGCATGCCCTCCTGCTGGTGCCGACATCTGGAGTCATTTTGAGCTCTGCGGCTACAGTCTGTTTTATCATCGGATTCCTCTTTCAGCTCTGTGGCTGTGGCTGTTTGCTTGGCCCTTTTTAGTACAGTCATAGAAGATTTCATGGCCCAAATCACCAAGTTATTTGCCGACTCTTGCAGCAGAGGCCACAAGCATGCTTCTGCTCCAGATTGTATATCTGATTTCCGTGTGGCCATGGAGGCTTCTGAGCCATCGATTGTTGAGACTCTGATACAGAGTTACTCCAGCTCGCCTCTGAGTCGTCGCAGCAGTCCATTTCTATTACTCCCAAATTGAGAGACTATTTTGGTTCTCATCTATGTGATGCACACCACTTTGGAAACGGCACAGTCAACTGACTGATCCTCTAGTTTCAGTCTATGGTCTTTAAAAGACTGCAAATACTTTTCTATTGCACCCTCTGTTCCAATGCTTTCTCTATGAAGAGCTGTTTGCTTCCCCAAGCAAGTATTAGCCTTGTACCCATTTGGGGAAGATTTTGTACAAAAGTGCATGCTCTCTGTACTGCTTTGCTACATCATGGAAGCATACTGGTAATAGGAGGGGTTATCCTGGGCTGATGACAGTTTTTTTTGTTTGCCAGTGTGCAATCCACCTGTTGATGGCAGTATAACCCAAAGGTTAAGACTTCAGGTGTCCCTCAATTCCAAAAAAAAAAGGATTTTACGGTGAGTATAAAAATCCTATTTTCTGGGGGGATTTTAACAGTATTTTGGCCTTGACTGAAAACAGTTGTACATATGTGTTTTATTAATTTTTATGACCTTTATATAACTTGAAATAGTTACCTCAATATTTTCTATCTGAAACATTATGTGAGATTTTAAGGCATGGGAGACAATTACCTGAACAGTCTTTTTATAATAAAATGTGTGTGCCTAGCTAACATTAACATTGTTTCCACTTGAAGCATGGATCATGTCTATATGTGGTCAAGGTTAACTGCGACTGTCAGTTTATTCTGCCCACTGTATAATGACCCATTGCATTAAAATGCTATCCAAACATGTTTTATGCTTTGACTTTGTATATGTTTGTATTTGGTATGACAGAATTAATACCTAAGCAGTTCTTTGAACATTGAATTAACTTGCTTGTATACACTCTTGCAATAGCCATCCAGTTTTTAGCATTCATTTTTAACATTCAATTTGTAGGAGGCAGTCTCTCTGCATGGCGGACTCTGTACCAAGGTCTAAATTAAGTAGTGAGAGACCAACAGTCTCTGAAACAAAGTACTGCCAGAAGAGCTGGGTCGCTGCTTGCTTTACACTTTTCTAGGTGAGAGAATTCTCAGCCTCCCCCTAGCACAGCACTGTCTCATGCAAAGCAGCCATTCAAAATATGCTGCCGAGTGTCCGCTTAAGGTGGGGTATGCTGGAGCGGAAGCCGTGAGGGAGATCCACATATTCATGCGCATTGCTTACTGCTCCCTCGCATACCCTGTAGAAGTGACGGCACATTCTGGCTCCCGACACCTCTACAGGGCCCACAAGGTAGCTGTACAAGCTATGTATGGATGGAGTTCCAGCACAGCAGCCCACACTGGACCCCAGTTCTTTGGAGGTAGGGAGTGTGTGTGTGTGTGTGTGTGTGTGTGTGTGTGTGTGTGTGTGTGTGTTCACGTTAGTACAGTGTGCTAATTGAACAGTCCTGTACCATTAACGCACTATAATCACACCTATGCATTCTGGTGCAGGAAGTGCATTGCGTTGACATTCATCACCTCCCACCCACAGCGGAATGTGCGATACCCCAATGCCATGCATTCCATTGCAGTGCAACTTGGGTCACGACTTAATGACCAAGGACAAATGTGGATCCTGAGGTTAGACAGGTTTAGAGCCACTGATCTAGAGGATGCTGGTACCTGGTAAGCTATCCAGGTTGTCATTAAAGGAGAACTATGGGGTCAGTGTTTTTCCCCATAGTTCTCCTTAGGGTGACGGGAGGACACAAACTAGCGACCTCCCGTCACCCTAGACTCAGTATACTGCGAGCTGTAGCTCGCAGTATACTGAGACGCTGAAGCGGATTCCGACATTTATGCCGGGATCCGCCCAGCTGTGTGAGTGACAGCTGGCATTGCCTATCTAGAGGCAGAGCCAGCTGTACCCACCCCCTCCCCCGTCCGTTCTGCCAGTCAGCGCTGGCGGAGTGGGGAGGGGAGAATCCAGCCCCTCCCCCTGTCACGGCAGAGAGCCGTGACAGGATCGAGAAGTGAGCGAACGCCGATATGGGTTCGCTCACCTCCCGATCTACTGAGCCGACCGGTGACGGTCTCATTGTCACAGGTCGGCTAGAACTATGAGGTGAGTGAAAAGCACTCACCTAGTTCTCCTTTTAAAGATGGATGCCAGAGGTCCCTAGTCAGTGCCCCCCACCTGCAAAAACAGGACCTGGAAGACCTCCTGGGATTCGGACCACTGCCCCAGACATGCACAGCTGAGGAAGTCTGTCTGCCAATTGGCAGAAAAAGCAGGAACTTAACAATCTGATCAGGGCACAATCTGAACCGTCTTGCCACAGTGAGACATATGATTTCTTCCTGATGGTTTATGATGAACAAGCATACAGTCAAGTAAGCCAGAGCCCACATGATCTGCAACCTGGATCACTGATGCCACATAACCACTAGACAGCTACTATTTTCACAAGTCAGCAAGAGCGGCCAACGCACACTAGTGGTCAAACGTTTAGAACACCCCCTGTTTTTCTTGACATTTGTAATGTCTCAATGTACTCTGAAAATAAAGCCTAGAACAAAGAAAAAATTGGACATCCAAAAAAATTATTGAATCATTAACAAAATGTAATCAATTTTTTGACCATCTGCAAACGTTTGTCTACTTTAACAGTCAAACATTTGTGGCATTTCTACAAATGAAGTCAAATATTGTTTGGAAAGTTCTTCCCAATAATGTTGCAGATGCTCCCACCAATGTGTTGCACTTGTAGGTTGCTTTTTTCACCCTTCTGGCCAGCTCATCTCAAACAGCTTGATGGTGTTTAAATCTGGAGACTGCTTGTACTTGTTCTTTTCTTCTAAGGTAGTTCTGACACAGCCTGGAAGCATGTTTTGGGTCATTATCTTGCTGAAGGATAAACCCGTAACCAACTAGGCACACAGCAGAGGGTATTGCATGGCGCTGCAAAATGCTGTGCTAGTAGTTTTGGTTCAGGATGCCACTCACGCTGTGCAAGTCGCTGACTAGATCCAGCAAAAGAGCCCCAGACCATCACGCTTCCTCCTCCATGTTTACTCGATGGCATACAAAAACCCTGTGTGATGAATGGAAGATCTTGCATGCCGATTTATTAGTCTATACAAGACCATCTTCAGGAGTCCACTGGTGGTGCTTCATGGCCCAGTCAAGCCTCTTTCTTATTTTGGCAATGGCTTACTTAGGCTGGGTTCATACCTGGCTGTTTTTCAGCGCTGAAAAACGCTCAAGCAGTGAATTCCTATGGGCACGGTTCCCACCTGGGCGTATTGCAGCACATTTTGACGTGCTTGAAAACGCCCTACGCCCGAAATAGTATATAATGTCTATACTGGAACACGAAGGAACTTTTATGTATATAGAAAAAAAAAGCCATTTTAAAATATATTAAAAATAGATTTAATTTATCAAAAACAAGCTACAAAATTGACAAATACTCCGATGAGGTCTGATAAATAGACACAACCGCAAACACATTGATAATTTAACAGTGCGTTCTATATATAATTTAACAAATATCCACAAACACATCTCTACATTATATAATGGACAGCCGGAGAGCTGTCTGGTCCATCATCTTACACATCAGGCATCAAGCCGGTCTCCAGCTCCCTTTGTTTCTGAAGCAAACCCTGGCATGGGAGAGAAGGAGTACAGTAATGTTAAAAAAAAGCCATGAGGT
>NW_017306499.1:903982-908491 GCF_000935625.1 Nanorana parkeri
GTATAGATCAATATCGACAACACTGAACTGCTTGCTAAGAAATGTGATTACAAGGAATGGCAATGCATCACCTTCAGTGGTTATTTTAAGCCAGTCCCACAGAGATACACAGAAAGCTCTAAAGACTTGTACAGTCCTGGCCAAAAGTTTTGAGAATGACACAAATATTTTCACAAAGCCTGCTGCTTCAATGTTTATAGTAACTTCTGGTCAGATGTTACTATGATATACTGAAGTATAATTACAAGCATTTCATTAGTGTCAAAGGCTTTCTAATATTGACAATGACATTAAGTTTATGCAAAGAGTCAATAATTGCAGTGTTGACCCTTCTTATTCAAGACTTCGGCAATTCTCCCCGGCATGCTGTCAGTCAACTTTCACACTGGCAGTGCCTCACACATGACCTCCATAAGGATCTTCCCCAGTAACACTATCACCAAGGAAAACAACTGGTCTCGTCACCTGACCCCTGCGCACCATCAGACACTCAACATCCCAGCTAGGTGACAAAAGGGATCAAGGGCACCCATCCTTCCGCACAGGGCCCCACTGTCCCCCTGCTTCTGCCAGGCCACTACTCCCCTCTGATTTGTACATCACATTGCTCTATGGCGTTGGAGAGCCAGAGTTGATAGTTAGTGATACATAGGTGGGACAAATGTGGATTTGCTCCTCCCTGCTGTGGAAGAGGTATCTGTGGGAAAAGTCACTGTAGTTTGTCCCGTGCTAATGATCAACATGCAGTTGTCTCTTTCTGATATGAAAAGCTCAGACGGTCACTGCTTACGAGAACCCCCAACGTTCTATTACAATATTAGTGTGCCACCACTTGTCAGTTACACTTCTGCCCAATCACCTAAATGTCACTCCCCCTGTCCCAGTGCACGGGACCCTCAGCTACTCATATCAGAACATGTCAGGTGTGCCAAGCCCAATGCTACATCTAAATATTCCAGCTGTCTGGACTGATCTCTAACGCCTGGTTCACACCTAGGCGTATTGCATATGCGCGTCTGTCGCGCGTTTTTTTTTACCGCGATCCACGGTAAAAAAAATCGCGCGACAAACGCGCGTTTCCGAGGGCTACTTGGCTGTATCCCAATGGAAACGCGCAACAAAAACAGCCCAAAGTAGTACCTGTACCTTTTCAGGCGTGGGCCGTTTTGTAGCGTTAGGGACGGGCTGAAATACGCCAAGGTGTGAACCAGACCCATTGAATACAATGGGATTTAGATGTTTGAGCGTTTTGTAGAGCGTTCGTCGAGCGTAGAACGCACTACAAAATGTTCAGGTGTGAACGAGGGCTTAAGGCAACATGCACACTATTCTTTCTGGGCTCTACGAAGGACACAAGCAACAGATGATACAAGTAAGGAGGAGGAACATGTATTCTGGGTTGTTTCCTGGTGGTGGGCCATGGTAATGGCAAGAAATATATAGGAAAGGTTTAACCCTTTCGCTGTCACTGACGTATCACATACGTCACTGGCAGCGGGCCCCTTTAAACAGACTCCCGGCGGCTATAGCTCTATACCAGTATCGGTGATGATACTTGCCAAAATGCCCAGATACCAAAAACCGATACCGGCGCTTTGAAGCAGCTGTCTGAGGTCCCGCACATGCTGGGGACCTCACTGCAGCCTTCTTGGGAATCACGGCGCCTCTGTTTTCACAGCGCTTCTAGTGGCCCACACATCTCCTCCACATGAGACCCTCCCCATGAGAAATTAGGCCGGCACCTTTAGTGCAGAGCAACAGCACAGAGTATGTAGCAAAATCATATACTATTATTCTGCATTGCTGTATAATGTATTGCGGAGATTTGTAGTCCCTCTGCAGCTTGGAGTCAGTGGTAAAACAACCAGGATGGCAGCGGTCACAGCTGTGACTGGGCCCTGCTGCTCCTCCTCCTCCAATGACTACAAGCTGTCTGAGGGACTACAAATCTAAGCCTAGGAAGGGGGCCCTATATCCTTAACACTGTGCCCCGGACCCCCTTATTTGCTTGTGCTTTCAAAACTTTGTGAAAAGAAAATACATTTTTTTATTTTATTTCTTCCACAATGTTTTTGGAGTTACAGTTCATAAATCTAAAGAAACGGTCCCGAAATCATTAGTCTGCATTGTTTTAGAAAAACTGTCACATGACATCGGCGAGTACTTGAGGAAAAGTATCGGTACTCGGTGCATCCCTAATTTTATGCTTGCTCTGGTCCAATCCTCCTGTAGGCAGCAGTGTGACCCAACTCTATCTGGATTGCTGAGCCCCTAAATGGATTGCAAAAAAAAGGATTTTACGGTATGTACAAAATAACAATTCTTGGGTGTTCTGGTACATCAGCACCACTTCACCTATTATTTAGTAGGCCCACAATGTTTGTCACTGTCTGTGAAAATGTAGAAGATCTGTGAACATGATGTCACAGGGGAGTGTTGCACAAAACCTCTACTAACCTTCCTTAGCTCAGATAGCCCTCTCAGTATTGCTTGCTGGCGATCCTTGTTTCTGATGACGTTAGGATTCAGCAAGGGGTCCCTGGCATGGTCAGAGCTGAATATCTGTCGTGATTCTTGGTCACCAGCTAAAATAAGAAAAGCAATATTTGTTCTGAAAGCAATAACCAAAATCAGACAACTAAATGTGTGATCATTATACGGTTATTACACACAAGCACTTATTGTCATTGTTTTGACCCTGCTCATGTATTAAAGGAGAACTATGAGGTGACTGATTTACACTCATCCTCATAGTTAGAGCCGACGTGTGACAATTATTATACATCTATAGATCGGGAAGTGAGCGAACAGACACATACCGGCGATCGCTCACTTCCAGATCATCTCCCTGCAGTGAGCGGTGACCGTCACTCACGGCTACCCCTCTCCAATCCTCCAGCGCTGAGTGGAGGAACGGACGGGGGAGGGGGCGGGCATAGCTGGTTCTAGATAGGCAGAGCTAGCTGTCAATCAGCCAGCTGGGTGGATCTCGACAGTATTGTCGGGACCTGATCCGGTTGCTGCGTGCTCAGTATATAGCTGGCCATAGCCCGCAATATACTGAGCTTTAGGTCATGGCAGGACGTTAGTATGTGTCCTCCTGTGACCCTAAAGAGAACTATGGGATAAAAAGGTTACCTCATAGTCCTCTTTTAAGCATTGCATTTTGACGAATGAGCCCATTTGATGCAGCAGCTGTAGACATCCCCAACACAGACCTTCAAGCCTATGCCCATTGCTCCACTGTTCTTGTTGAGGGCTTTCAGTGGACCTCTGTTAATCCCTATGATAATCAGGAGTTCCTGCAGAAGAAAGCGCAGGCTCACCATCATCAGACCCACATTGTGCTCTGTGTTCTACAGGAACCTTTATCATGTAACTAGAGGGGGTCACAGACAGACATTGATTGAGTTGGTTAAGGAGTATGAATATGAAAATAATAAACCTTAACATCGGGGTAACTAAGACAAACAGTGTAAGGGAATATTTAGTGAGAGGAATAGAAGCGCTGGAACCTGAAATGACAGCTGCCTTGCTGGCTGTGGTGTAAGAACTTTGCAAGTCACTGACCTGCAACAAGTATGCAGCCAGTGAAGTGACAGTTAAGTCAAAACTCCTGATCTAAATAGATTTGGCCCTACCTGGTTCCTCCCTCCCCTTCTTCATTATGCTAATCACATTCTTAAATAACCCTTTCCATTTTCATGCCACACCTTATTTTAGGCCCAGTGACATCATCGCTGGGTCTCTGCAATGCAGGAAGATCGTGGCTGGTAGATGGGGCCTGGCAGGGTGATGTACATCACTTTCTGTAAACATTACTGCACCTTGCTCCAGTACTCCCCTCAGCAGTCATCTGCCCTTAAGCAAGCAGTGTGCATCAAAATGCTTTAAAGCCTTGGTTCTCAACTGGTGGGTCGTGACCTAAAAGTGGGTCGTGACCCTGTGTTCAGTGGGTCACCACATGCCTTCCACTGCACAAGGTGAGAGTCCTCCAGCCAGGGAATGAAGCGGGTACTATGACTTGCTGCAGCTTTTTACACACTTTGTGAGAAGCTTGCTGTGCGAAATAAAACCAGAGTAAGCAATCTAGTACACTAGAGGAGGTTGTACAACTGTCCAAGGCTGGAGTACAGATTGTTCATGCCAACACTCGCTCAAAACCCCGCACATTCTCGAGGTGTCACCGGACACACAATGAACTGATCATGAAGCACGGGGCAGAAAACCATTGAATACAATTAGAATATTAGCTGTTGCTTCTGGAATTCATTGTAAAGGCAACAAATGTAATCTTACCGGCCCGCTTGTACTGGGGGTCATGTGTTGATGGTCTTGACATTGGTGCATCAGGGTCCAGATAGTAGATCTCCTTTGTCCTAACATATGGTACAAATTGGGAGGAAGGTGGTCTCTGGGGTTCGGGTTTGTCCAGTTCTGGAGAGAGATTCATCTGGGTGGAAATGGGAGGGACGGGAGTTACATTTGGTTTCCTCTGTTGTAATCGAT
>NW_017306499.1:908537-918633 GCF_000935625.1 Nanorana parkeri
AATTAAGCGGTCACATTTTTCATGTAATTTATGTGCAACTAGAATAGTATTAGCTCATAGTAATGGAAAATCTGCTCTAAAGCTACACAAGCTGCTCTTTAGACGGCCAAAGACTTAAACACCTGGGTAATCACGCATGCACAATCATACTGCCTCTAAAGCACGGGTAGGGATTTCAATTCATGGCGGTCCGGTGACCAAATGTTTCTGGGAGCCGAGGTCCAAATCATGGTCCAGACAGAACGTGTCCGGACTGTGGTCCACCATTTAGGCTGCATTCACATCAGCAGCTGCACTTCAACCAACAGCTGCTGGTGTGTTTTCCCAGACACAGTGCTGATGCACCAATCACAGCACGTCACACTTTTATTTTTTGTTAGAACTTTATTGGAATTTCACAACCGACATTTCATTAAGTTCTATAGGCAAAGCGCAGTGTGATGCAGTTTTACTACATCACATCTGACTTCAATGAAAAGAGTACAGCATCCATCAGAGTGCCCCCTTACATCAGTTGTCACCATCAGCTTGCTCTCTTATAGTAAGTGCCCCCATGAGAGTGCCCCCTTACACTAGGTGTCCCCATCAGTGTAAGGCCCCATTCACACTGAGGGATTTATCACGCGGTAATTCCCGCAATATCGCGGCTTTTTACCGCGTGATATCGCTCTCCAATGCATGGCAATGGGGCCTGGTCCATTGCTGTTGCGGGTCGTGCGTCGCTACAGCAGGACCCTTTTTGGAGCGGATTTTGCCGCAATTCTAGCTTGCTCAATGCAAGCATTTGCGCTATATCGCGCGATTTGCGAATCGCTCAATGTGAATGGGGCCTTAGAGGGCTATATGCACATGCAGCCCTTACATTGGAGGTCCCCATGAGAGTGCCTCCTTACATTAGATGTCCCCATAAGAGTGCCCCCTCTTAAATACAAAAATAAGGAAGCACTGTGATGGGGTCACACAATATAATAATAAGTGCCCCCTTATTTTTGCAATTAATGTTAGGGGGCATTCCAATGGGGAAATCGAATATAAAAGGGCACTCTGATGGTGGCAGCTCATGTAAGGAGGCACGTCCTCCCTTTATGCTGGGCAGGGAACAAAGCTTATGTTATTGGTTGCTAGGAACGCTGCGGTCCAAGCAACCAATGACTGAGAAGGAGAGGGGTGCTGTTGTGGGTTCCTGTATAGGAGATGCGACAGGAAATCTCCCCAAATCCAGGAGAACTCCCATGTGAACCCATTCCCGCCAGAACATTTGCCTTTACATACACTTTTAAAGCTGCACTTACCTTTTGAAATATGGGTCAACTTTCTGAAATTTTTCCTCCTGCAATAAAAGAAGACTTCTGATAAGGGATAATAAAGTACAGAATGTGCATGTAGCAAGTCCTCTGTTGAAATTCTAAAAAGAATTCTAAGCCAATTGTGTTACGAGAGTTTATCAGTTAAACAGCCCTTGAGCTTCAGGGAAGAGATTACACTTCAAGATCCATCCCCGGAAAGCACATGGGACGAATGATGTTATCCTACCCTACATATAGAAATATTTCTTTCTCGTCAATTGAGGGACACAGGAAGTATTTCACCTTTGGGTTATACCGCCACCTACAGGAGAATGGAACACAAGAAAACCCCTCTTACTATCCAAAATGCCTCAATTTTTTTTGCTAGTGTCCTGGGGGGGGTGTGGGGTGGGGTTCGGTGTTGACGCTGCTTGTGTCTAGATCCACCGTGTGCATAGTAGAAAGCCACAGCAGGTTGTGCTCACAAACTTGTGCGCCTGGAGCTCTGGTGGTGAGACCAGACATTGTCAGTTGTGGAGACCAATTGGTAAAGTAGGTGTGGAGCTATGCAGCCTGGAGAGGGGAAACAGGATGGAGCCAAGATGGTACCTGTGCAAGCCCCAAGGATTCCAAAATGGCAAGCGCACATACAGTTCACTGAAAGATTCTACACCATGCCACACACTGGAGGCCAGATTCAAACATTACAGCAGTCCTCTGTTAGTAAACCTATCAACAGATGCAGTGTCCGGCTCTGTGCAACATAAGCCCATTGGGGGCTGGGACATAAACACTATGGGCACTAAGGGAAAGGCTCAAATACTCAGAACCCTTAAGGTAAGCTGTAACTACAGGGAATAAACTCCACCTTACCCATTTCCCCCCACCACAGCATCCCAAGAGGGGTCTTCAGTGACAAGGTTTCACTGAAGCCAACCATGATGCTGGACCTGTAATGCACAATGCAGGAGATCCACAGGTGACAACATGGGTGTCAAAGCAAAGGGTTCAGTGGCTAAGCATGTTACAGGCCATCCCTGCATCTTTTGATATGCCAGTGTCCAATCACCTGAAGGTAGCTGCATAACCCGATGGTTAAATAATTTACCTCCCTGTGTCCTGTGATTTATGATTGAAAAAATAGGATTTTTGTATGATCTGTAAAATATTTTCTTAGAGTCTAAGTTCCGACGCCCACTGTGTTTATGATCATACCCTTGGTACAGCCAGCTAAGGCATTGCTGGTAGTAGGAGGGGTTATGTTGGGGCGGTCTATAGCTTTGTTTGTCAGCGTCCAATTCCCCTGTAGGCAGCAGTACAACCCAATGGTTATAAACTGTGTCCCTTAATGGATTCCAACAAAATGGTTTTACAGAGAGTACAAAAATCCTGGTACTAGGTTTATTTTATGAGACAATTCAAACTTTCCCTTTGGGTGCAGTTCTTCCTCTCAGACTGTGATGGTCAGGAAGAGAAGTTAGCTTATTAATCTCGCCAGCAACATTAAGTGTATTTAAACGTTTTTTATTTGTTTTTTTTTTAAACACACCCTATGCATTGCCTTTAAACATGTGTGATACTTTGGTAGTACATTGACTCTTTGTAATTCATACACAGACTGTTCACATTGTATTTTCTCACATTACCTTTTGAGCTTCAAGTGCAGGTCTGATTTCCTCTGGAGGGTGGGAGATTTTGGCATCCTCTCGAGGAACAGGGGACCTTTCTGGAGAAATCCCTTTCCTGGTACTGAGGTTATTGGAAGAGTTCCTATCCACCAAATGTAGGAGCTCCATCTGTCGCCTGACTTTACTTTCCTCCCTCTGTTTCTGCAGTCCTCTGGGGTACCTCTCAGAAGCTGGGACATACTTCTTTGGAGGCCTGTTTCTGTTCCAGTCAGGTTTTCTTCCAGGTTCCCTGGTCTGCTTTTCTGTTCTTGCATACTGGTCGTAAATGTCATCAATGATGTTTTCTTTTGTAGATTCACTTCTGTCTCTCTGAGACTTTACCTTCTTCCCGGGCTGTTCAGCCTTTGTCTGTTGGTAGGTGAATTCCACAGGTATATCAGGAGAGGCATTCTGATGTTGTCTCCAGGAAGCCCCATTAGAAACAGATTCAGGCTTTAACCTAGTATCCAGATCATCTGTGAAGAACAAATGTACACATAAGCTCAAACATTGGAAAGGATCAGAACTGAGCTTTAGGAATACATCTTACCAATACATCAAGTATTACAATTCCTATTATATCACTTAAACAAAAACATTTATACCCATGCTGATAATAAACTCAAGACCCAAGATGGAATTTTAAAAAGCTTCCTGGTCATCTATAAAGCATTTTTTTGTTACACATTTGTCAGGATAAAGAAAGAAGTGGAGTTTTTACAAAAACAGTGTACCAAATAAAAATATCATATGGCCTTACCCTTGTTGGCCATAGTTCTCTTCAGAGTCACAGGAGGACAAATTCTAATGTCCACCAGTGACCCAAAACTCAGTGTATAGCGTGCCATGCCGCAGCCAGGACGGATCCCGACAATACTGTTGAGATCCACCCCGCTGGCTGATTGACAGCGGGCTCTGCCTATGTAGAAGCAGAGCCAGCTGTGACCCGCCCCTTCCTCCATTCAGCGCTGGAAAAATGCGGAGGGGGGAATCCCTGCAGGGAGAGGATCGTGAAGTGCGCGATCGGCAGTATGTGATCACTCAGGTCTCCATCAATAGAGCCGACCTGCGACAGCTTCAGTGTCACAGGTCGGCTTGAATTATGGGGGTGAGTGTTTCTCCTTCAAATATATAAACAGCATTACGGTAGGCAATAAGTTATTGTCACCGTTACAATTATTATTAGGGTTACAGATGTATGCTGACGCTGCTAAATTCAGACTGGGCATCAATAACTGCTGGTCATTAAAGGGTAGAGTTAACCTGTGTGTTGCCTATGCAGGGTTTGGAAACTGGTTCACATGAATTTAGCCCTACCAATGTACACACTTTACCTGCCATTCTGTGGTCTGTGAGAGCAAAAAATATACAGTAATTTCATTTATAGGAAGCATGTGGCTTTTCCTGTCATCTAAACATACAGTACTGGACGCAGGAACGGCCAATTGGCATTCTCACAAATTGCAACATGGGGGGCAATAGAACAGTCCTTTGTCTGCTAAAGCTAAAATGAGGATCAACTCCAGCTGTCGCCTGTTGGACGATAGAGAAATTGGTTTTGCACATAATAAGCAGTTTATACAAACAGTTCTCATCTTCCACATAAAACAAAACAAAACACTACCTGTCTGAACTGCTGTGTCTCTCCTGGGGGAGAGTAATGCTGTAACACTGGGTTTCATAACACTGTTGGACCCATTCCGAGAGCCCTCCGGTATGTTCTCACTGGTGCGACTAGCAGCCCTGCTGGTATCCAAGTGGACGGCTTCACCTGAACAAAGATCAGATCAACAATGGAAATATTATATGGGATATCACACTAACACAAATATAGACTTTACAAGTGGGATACACACAGTACAATCAGAAACAATGACAACAAGCCTTATGTATTAAAAGGAGAACTATGAGGTGAGTGCTTTTCACTCACCTCATAGTTCTAGCCGACCTGTGACAATGAGACTGTCACAGGTCGGCTCAGTAGATCGGGAGGTGAGCGAACACATTCCGGCGTTCGCTCACCTCTCGATCCTGTCACGGCTCTCTGCCGTGACAGGGGAGGGGCTGGATTCTCCTCTCCCGCTCCTCCAGCGCTGACTGGCGGATCGGATGGGGGAGGGGGCGGGTACAGCTGGCTCTGCCTCTAGATAGTCAGAGCCAGCTGTCACTCACGCAGCTGGGTGGATCTCGACAGTAATGTCGGGATCCGTCCCAGCTGCGGCGTCTCAGTATACCGCGAGCTGAAGCGCGCGGTATACTGAGCTTTAGGTGACGGGAGAACGCTAGTTTGTGTCCTCCCGTTACACTTAGGAGAACTATGGGGGAAAGCACTGACCCCATAGTTCTCCTTTAAGCAACTTTTATGCAAGTTCACCTTCACTTTAAATAAACCTGATAAATCTATACTGGACCCATGAATGATGAAGCACAGATGTTTTTTCAGCCCAGAAATTGTAATAAATAGCTTGCTATCCCCTAGCTAGACCCGAGTATCATTCTGCACACATAACAGCATAGATTACCTTCTGCGTTCTTCTGCAGGTTGGAGATATCATGTCCTTTTTTCAGTAAATGCCGCAATAGCTGCTCCTGTTTCAGACGCTGAGCCTCCTCCTGGGCCCTCTGCATACTTTGATACAGTTCTCTGGTCTTCAAGTTTACAACATCCTGTAAAAGAAACATTATAGAACGTCTCTTCTTCCACTGGTGATGCTTCAACTGAAATGCCATTTAACAAAAAATACACGCACACAAAGGGATGTATAATTACATTGCATGAACCTAAATCATGACTTTAGAAACACAATGCACTCAGTTTGTTGCTGCATATGGCCATGCTTCCTAGTCTCAGACTATTAGTTCTGAACTAAAAAAAAAAAAAGTTCCCATGGTGCAATATCAGCTTTTAAGGTGTTCCGTGCATGAAGCAGTGGTGAGGGCGTTCACGAGTATGAGTCAGTCAGATGGTGAACTTTCAGTGAAGCTGCCCTTTATTCTTCGGTGCATTATCGATTAGTTGGTTGGATTCCGTAGCTCTCTCCTCCACGCTGGAAGGAGGGCACAGCAAGCAGTGAGCGGGTGTAATAGCCAGACTGCTATTGGCTATTGCATCAGCCCCACTACCTGCTGTATTTACATTCAGCTGCCGTCTGCGGAATCTTGCCCCGGCAGCTGTCATTCCCTGGCTGGAGCTATTTAAGCGCCATGGGCTTACTATACAATCATTTTTTTTTAAAGTGGGGGGGGAAAGTAATTTTTGGTTTCGGCCTGACAAAATTCTGCTGCGTGAGGTGCGTTACAGTGCCATTCAATTCAATGGCTTTCCAAACACGCCGCCTACCCATTGTGCTTGCCTTCACTGGAACTCATGGTACCCCAATGCTGTGCGTTCCAGTGCAGTGCAAAAAATTGTGCATGCAGTTTCATTAAGTAAACTTTATGATGGTAACACTGCATTTGTGTATTTCATTTTAAATTAAGGATGGTACGTAATATTTTTTTATGAGATTCATTCAAAAAATAAATAGTCCAATTAATCGATTATGAAAATCATTAGTTGCAGCCTAATCTGGATGATGTGGCAATGTCACTCCTGCAGTACTAGGTCACATATAGTAGTGGTTTACTGCTTACTTGTTAACAGTGAGCAACAGATTACAATCAATCAATGAATAGATTGCCATCATTAGTCCTTGCTACAGTAGTGCATGAAAAGGGACTGATCAGATCTATCCACACTGGTCTCTAGGAAGCACAATCCTGTGAGGGACACTAGACACCACTACAAGATTGCAGAACTTGTATTTCATTTCAAACCTATAAAATATATGCAGCTTTTGTCTGCAAAAAAAACTCCTCTCACTTCAATGTTCTGCTAAGGATTTACAGTAACCGATTCTGTCACAACACTAAAAAAGAAAAAAACTCAGTTTACACCCAAGCTGAAAGATCTGCTTCTGTGTAAATAAAACAAGTCCCAGCTGTCAAATTGACCGCCAAGAATAGTCTGCAAGTGCTGCAAGAGTTGCAGGGGAGGAGGAGGGGACGGGCGTACTGCACATGCTTTAAGTATTTTGATAACGTGTCCATGGCTGGTTAATTAAAGTATGTCTAAACCCAAAACCAGCAGATAGCACACTTCCTGTCTCTGGGTGGCTACACTAGCTCCTCCAATGTATGTGGTCACAGAAATGACAAGAACGCTGCGCTTCTGGCAAGATCAACACGTATTTTCTGTTCTTACTGAAAATGTTCTCAGCCTGAAAATGAAAAACCACAACAAACATCTATGGACTGGTAATCTGCAGTATATTACATTTTAGTTTCTGGGTTTAGATATCCCTTAAAGGGGAACTATGAGTGAAAATCACTCATCCTCATAGTTCGAGCCGACGTGTGACAATGAAACTGTCACACGTCGGCTCAAAAGATCAGAAAGTGAGTGAACACATACCGTTGCTCGCTCACTTCTCGATCTCCCTGCAGACAGCCGTGATGCACTCCCCTCTCCGATCCTCCAGCGCTGACTGGGGGAGGGGGCGGGTACAGCTGGCTCTGCCTCTACATAGGCAGAGCCAGCTGTCACTCACGCAGCTGGGTGGATCTCAACAGTAATGTCGGGATCCATTCCGGCTGCAACGGTCTCAGTATACCGCAAGCTGAAGCTCGCTATATACTGACCTTTGGATCACGGGAGGACGCTAGTATATGTCCTCCCGTAACCCTTAAGAGAACTATGGGGGAAACCAGTTACCCCATAGCTCTCTTTTAAGTCAATGTTCCTCCAAGTTTTAACCTTTAACTCCTCTTTTTTCTTTGCAAACTGATACATTTAGTGAGAATGTCCTCCCATTATAACAAGGCTATGTTTAGGAGCAGAGCTGGTAATGACAGCCCGGGTACATCACCGAGGGTATATTTGGCCTACTGCACATAATGGCACAGGAGTACATCTGGGTTTGTAAGAACATAATGCATAAGTCCTGCAAAATACCAATAGCTGCCCAAGACATTCGAGTATAAGTGAATAAGTGCCAGTAGAGAATTCCTGACAGACTAAAAAGCAAAATGCTGCCATATACAGATGGCGTTGCATACCTCTTTTTGTTTCTGTCGAAAGATATCTTGCTCATACTGCTTTTGTATCTGCTCCTGTTCTTTTGCCAGCCGCCGCTCTTCCTCTTGTTCCTCCTGCTGTCTTTGCTCATCTTCCAACTGTTTTCTCTTACGCTTTTCTTCAACCTGAGCCGCTATAGCTTTCTGGGAAGTAGGACGGTAGACAAAATGTAAATCCTCACATAGCTGACAAGTCCAGCCAATGCTAATAAGTGGGCAAGTGCTGCCTTCTACTCTTCAGAGTGGATCTAGCAGAAATACATCAAAAGACCAGAAAGTGCCAAAATAACCACATCCACTAACCAGTAAATGGGATATCCATCATACTGGTGTATACTCTAATATACTTCCTGTTGCAAGTGACATGAGGAACAGCTGAGTGTACCTGGATGCTCATGCAACAATACTGCTACCTGGCAAATGGGTCAATAGGGACTAAACATCCTGTTGCCTGCAAGTGGTATAAATATCTTGTATAATAGCGAGCAAATTAAGCTTCTCATTTCCTGTCAGTATAGGATTCTTGCACCATTAGGGAAGGGGTATGCTTTACTCTCACTCCACAGTTATTTCTATTACTGCACATCCCTCCAATCTAACCCCTTCTGCCCAGTTGTCTTCCACTCTCCATCTTTGCTTCATCAGCTTTTTAGCTGGTCCCAAGGTGACATTAGGGATCTTACAGACCCCAATTGTATATTGGTTATCACATAGGGGGATTTCTAGCACCCTATGTGAAAGCAATCAAGATAAGTGTAAAAAAAAAAGTTTCACATGAAAAAAAAACCGAAAACATGTTTAAGTCCCCCGCCCCTGCATGCACGCAATTATAAACGTAAACGTCGGTGCGCCTACGTTTGAAAACAACAATTACGCCACACATGTTACATATTGCTGCAAACAGCTGAGTGAGAGCAATAATTTTAGAGCCATTAATCACTGATAACACTAAACTGATGAGTTGTAAAAGCTTTTAAAACTGGGTAGCTGCTACATATTCTGTCTGCTCCAGTTCTGATAAATTTCTTTCCATATGCTGTATTAGAGAAAAAGCCAGATCTCTTATGGTCATGTTCCCAATGTATGATGAGCATCCTCATTAGCCTACAGAGTATTGAGAAAAGAATGAAGGGGTGAACTGCACAGTGAAGGAAGGGATGGAGTGCACAGTGCCTGGCAGATCTGGTCACTCTTGCTCTAATCCAGCACTCCAAATGTTGAAGGGGATTTATGGCAGCTTTACAAAATATATTTTCTGTCCTCAATATGGTCAGGGATAAAGATATGAACCGTCTATTCTGCCTGCAGGAGGGAAGAACAATTCATACATGAAGCAGACTATGATTCACACCTGATGCTCCAGCTGCTTCTGCCTCCTCCGATCTCTTTCATCAATCTGTGCAGGATCTAACAGGGCTGTCATGGTACGTAGAAACCTAAAAGAGAAAACAAAAACATATATATAATAATACTACTACTAATAATAATAATAATAATATTAATATGTATATGTATATGAGCAACTACACCAGATATTTGAAAAAGTTGCAAGGTAATGGAAATTTAAAAAAAAGAAGACCTAAAAGAAATACTGGGGTAGGTCTATTGATGCAAAAAATTAAACAACGGGGTTAGTTTTTAAATTTCTTTGCATGGCCAACCCCATTCTGAAGTTGCCATTAGTGGCATATGCTTGAAAGAAAACCAGTCACATTTGGGCTTATGCAGGAATTCTAATATCAAGTCTTCTATTTTGTTTGAGGTACCTATAAATTACTAAATGTTTAGTTTAAGATTCAGATAAATTCCAGGTGCATCACAACAAAAAGGTGTTGAAAGACTTACAAGCAGTCAGATAGTGAGTAAAAAAGCCTGCCTAGTGCCAACATGCTGCAGAGAAGGACCTTTGGTCCTTGTAGAAGCGGTGGTCTCTCTGCAGAGTTCTGACATGCTAAACAAAGAGTTTGCACACCTTTTGTTCTGATTCATCTACAATATATTTAGCAGAGACTATTTCTATATAAAGGG
>NW_017306499.1:918737-921160 GCF_000935625.1 Nanorana parkeri
TATACAGGCTTCCTCATTTCAGATGCAACCCCCCCCCCCCCCTATTATTAAGCCCTGCTTACTGTATCAAAGCCTGACACTTTAGCTGGAAGGTCACAGGTCACCTCACACGTGACGATTGCTTGTCAATTACCCGAGGCCAAACACTGCATAATTAGAAGGCAGAGAGTGTGGGAGGCTGGACTGGCAAATGTCAGATTTGAAGGGAACTCTGACACTGGTTGCCTCAGCAATGGCAGGTTGCTTCTATTATTAGAGAAAGTGTAAGCATGGGCTGCAAAAGAACAACACTATAAAAAAACTGCCTAAAAATAAATGTGCTTTTATAAGGAACACTTCATTTTGTACTCATGTTTTAGCTGAATTTTCTTCATTGATAATCATTGGTTTCTTAGATAGAATAATGTTCTATTCTGCAAAGGGTCACATAACATTTAAATTAACACTACAGGCTTAGCTAATTCCCTTTAGTAACTATATTCAAACCTGCCATGAAGGTTCAAATATGACTGGGATATTGGCAAAAGCAACTTTATTAGATTAATACATCAGATTTTAACGGAACTGTTAGCGACTGAATGTCCCAACATAAAAATTAGGGATGCATCGATATATCGGCCGAAAATTGCACTTTTGCTAAAATGCCGAAAGTGCCGTTTTCTTGCCGATATAGTGGTGTATCCTATTCCCTCCTCCCCGCTGGGCGCTGCTCTGTGTCCCCGCGGGGAGGAGAGAAACGGTGACGGCCGGCCGAGTGCTGTGAGCGGGCGGCGTCTCTCCTCCCACACGGCTCAGCCTCCTGGCACAGATCGGAAGAGCGGTGTGGGGGCGGAGACAGCCAGCGTGCACAGGAGGTTGAGCTCTCCTCCCTGCACCGCTCGCTCAGCCTCCTGTGACAGCTGTCAGGATGGAGAGCAGGTAGAAGCAGTTGGTGATCAGCTATTGCTGAGTGTTTGTAAATAATTGAGGACAGAGTATGTTTACTATATCACCAATTATGAATGAATGGGAAGTGATTTACATCACCTCCTGTTCATTCATGATTGTGGTTATAGTAAACATACTCTGTCCTCATGTTATCAATGAACAGGAACACTCAGCATAGAGGATTCCTGTTCATTGATAACATGGGGCTGCAGAAAAAGAGATTTGAAGGACACAAAGTCCTCAATCTCTTTTTCTATTTTAAAAAGGGAAATATCAGGGGTCTGTTTAGACCTCCGATATTTCCCCAAAGCCTCTAGAAGTAAAAAATTAAAATATTTAATAGAAATTAATAAAAATAAAATAAACATTTTTTTTTAAAGTTTATAAAAAAAATAAAATGTTAGAAAAATGATGTAAAAAGTTAGAATCAAAAACATTTTCGGTTTCGGCCTGACTTTTTTTTTTCATTTCGGTTTTGAAATTTTCATTTCGGTGCACCTCTAATACAAATCATATCTCCCCTGGGCAGAACTTCATACTGACAGTTGCCCCAGATAACTTTGCTTCAGGCTAGATGGGTCATACCTACCCCGCTTTCTGACTGTGAAAATATTCTTCCTCTGTTGACATCCTTGTTTCTGGCTGTTCTTGCTGGACATCAGTTAAAGCAGGAGTCCGCTGATACTCTGCTAGTCCTGGTTCCAATGAGGAAGAAGGATTTGCAGACAGCTGAACATCAGCAGTGTTTTGATACACAGGAGTTTGATTATCCACCACCTTCTTAAATGAATCAAAATGCATTGCCCAGAGATCCTGTTGCTCAGCCTAAAAAATGTAAGATGACAGAAAAATTAGTAATCAAAATAGGACTATGTCACTGTAAAAGAATCCCCCCTTCCGACCCCCCACCCCAAACAAGTGTCTTCATTTTTGTCAGTTCCTTTGTTCTGCACGCCTTAGATGCCACAGTGAAGCTATACAACGATGTTCTAAAATTGTGAAGGAACGACCTGCCCCCTCTCACAATGCCTGTGTTCTGTTTACAGTGCTAGTGCAGAAAGAATTAGTGTTATCTGCTGAATACACTGTATACAAGTGGACCATTAAAAGTAAAAACGGGACTATTGATGATCCCAGTACAGCTCTCAGGTGAAAGCAAAAGAACATTGAAAAGTTTTATATTTGCAATAAATTTGCCTGGCGGCACTTGTCCTTCAACCACCTTCCAGACTGCCAAATTCTAAAATAACAGCAAAGCAAGGGAGGTAGATATGTATTTCTAAGTATCTGCAGAAACCACACGTGGGTGGCCAATGTAACGAATGAATGGCTGTGATCTGTAATTACAGGCACAATGTACATAGCCAACCAGAGTGACAATCACAGCAATCAGAAAGTAGTTCATTAAATTATGGGACAGTTATTTAACCCTTTCACCCCCCCCCCCCCCCCCCCCCGCCCCCTGAATGCATGTGTTTTTTCATTGGTAGATCTCA
>NW_017306499.1:922263-925967 GCF_000935625.1 Nanorana parkeri
CCCCCCCTCCACCTTGGGGTGTCTACATTACAAAAAGGGGACATTTTGGGGGGTGTTTGTATTGTTCTGCCAATTTTGATATATTTTATACAAGAAAGTAAGGGAAACAAGTTTTTATTCAAAGCGTTTGCCCTTTTTTTTCCTTTATATAGTAAAAAATAAAAAAGCAGTGGTTATTAAAGTAGTATTAAGGTCTGGGCATTTTTTACCTTAATGCATCCTCTGCATTAGGGTAAAAACAGCCCAGCACCTTTTTTCTACCCCAGTCCCCCTCAGACTTACCTGTCAGCTGCGATCGTCCCCGCTGCCGATCCCGAATCGATCCTCCGTACCCCGAACTTCCGGGTTGTGGGCGAGGATACTAATGGCAGAGGAGCCATGGGCTCCTTCTGCCATCAATCAAAGAGGGAAAAGGCGAGGCCTGCCACAGGGCTGTGTGTGTCTATGGATAGGTGCCTCTATTAGAACGATGGTGGCACGAGCATGGTGGGGACTCACTAGAAAATGAGGAAAGAGAAGAAAAAAAAAAAAGCAACTGCCTGCAGCAAAGGAGGGTCTCCTTAACAAGTTGACGTCCGCGGTGTTAAACCCCTTCCCATCCAGGCCATTATTCAGTATTCAGCGCTGCGGTACTTTGACTGACATTTATTCCATCATGCAACGCTGTACTGAAATAAATTTTATACCATTTTTTGGAGACAGATAGAGCTTTCTTTTGGTGGTATTAAAATCACCACTGCGGTTTAAATTTTTTACTATATTAAGGAAAAATTACCGAAATGTTTTAAAAAAATAACTGTTTCCCCTATATTAAATGATAAAACATTTATTATTACCCAATTTTTTGGCAAAATATAAAAGATGGGGTCACGTCGGGTAAAAAGACACCAAACATGTCAAGCCTTAAAATTGCGTGCGTGCGCAAAACCTCAAAAAGCGATAATACCCAAAATTTTCCATAGGCGACGCTTTAAAAGCTTTTACCGCTCATCAGTTTAGTGTTATCAGTGATTGATGGCCCTAAAATGATTGCTCTCACTGCGACGTTCGCGGCGATATGCAACGTGTGTAGCGCAATTGTCGTTTTCGCGCGCTGGTGCACCGGGCGCGTATTTACGTTTATATATGCGTAAACGTGGGGGTGGGGTTTAAATTTTATATATATAAATTTGCACTTATTGTTATTGCTATTACATAGGGGGATACAATCCCCCTATATAATAGCACAGGTACACTGGCAGGTCCTCTTTATGGAGACATTAGGGGTCTCTAGGACCAGGGCCCCTAATGTCACTTGGGGACCCCGAAAGAAGCTGATGAAGCAGAGATCTGCTTCATCAGCTTCTTTTCTCTGGCTATAGCAGCCAGATGACTGACAGGTGAATGCGGAAGTGATGTAATACACATCACTTCTGCATTCACAGCCCGGGAGATCAGCAAGGAGCTGATCTCGATTCCTCTTCCTCCTGACGCCCTCCCAAGCCGGTCCCGGGCCGCAGATGGGCAGCGGATCCCGGGATTGAAGGTGAGGGACGCCGATCGTGTATATGTTAAACAGCCAGTAACGGCTCTATACATTGCACGGGTTTTTTCCCCCTAGCGCACGAGCAGAAAAAAAATGCAACCCGCCAATGCAGCAGTGCCGTCCGTCTATTTTTTTTCAACGGGCGGACAAGGCAACTGGTTAAAAGGAGAAATAAAAATAATTGGCTTTAATATCTTTAAATACCACCAGAAGGAAGCTAAAGCTGTCTCAAAAAAATATCAAATTCATTTGGATACATTGTTACATGACCAAGCAATTGTCAAATAATGACAGCTCCAGAGAATGGCCTGGTAATGAAGGGGCATATACAGGTCAGTACACAAGCGTTTAAAATTAGTTACCTTCATCTTGTTGAAGACATATGGGTCCATTTTTCATGATTCGCAGTTTGACGTGTGATTCGCATAACGATTGTTTGCTGGACATTCCTCCATCTGTACTTTAAGGCAATAATTTTCTAAGAAAACTCACCCTCTGTGTAATGTGATGTGAAAAGATGGGCAAACTTTATTTGACTTTAAATGTGCTGGGTGAATCTTGTTTGTTATTGGGATCTCAGCATAGTATGTGGCTGCCAATGGGTGAATCTTGTTTGAAAATGATGGGAGAATAGTGGACGTCTGAAAGATTACATTCGGCTCTCATTTTCAAAGTCTATTCGCTCTGTTTGCCTAGTGCTTTCAAAAGAGAGGAATCGCCCATCATTTTCAAACAAGATTCGCCGATCAGCATCTGCATAAAAGAAATTGGAGTCATTCCAATAGGATTCACCCGTCACATTTAAATTCAAACAAGATCCACTTATCTGCCGTATCACACATAGGATGAAACTAAGGGCCATAAAATAGAGACAGACAAATGTCCAGCAATAACCCACTGCCTAAATTGCACAACATATCCTTTATAAACAAGCCCCCCAAGTGCGGTTTCCCTGTACTTCTTTGAAGATGAATACCACCTATTTTTTCTCAGTGTAGCTCACAAGTTTAAAAATTAAGTTTAGGAATCGGTTCTTTAGATTATGGCATCTACCTAGGAACACCCTACATAATATGGTTCTGTTTGTTATTCATTCGTACAGATGATTGGGGCAGCAGGCTGTATATGAATATCTCTGTAATCCGGTTTCATACCAACCTCTTGAATCTTTTTCTTCTCTTGCATTTTGCGCAGCGCATCTTCCTCTCTTTGCTTGTTCAGCTCTTCCAGCCATTTCTTTTGCTGCTGGCGTTTCACAGCACTAAATGGATGATCTAGCGGTGCTGCTTCCTGAAATATACATAGAATGAACAGTTCGGTAATACATTCATAACAGGGTCACTTGCAAAAATCTAAAAGACATGTACAGGTAATCCAACATACAAATGCAGAGCACAGAAATGGCAGCAGAAGCTGCTCTAAAGGGAAAATGTAGCCTTACCAATGCTTTTTTTTAAGTGTGTGATTCCCCCCTTGCAGTCAAATTTAAAAAAAATCCCTACTATATGTTTATGTGTTCTCATTCAAAAGGTATACTAAAAATATTTGTTGTTGTTTGTTTCTTTGAAGCAGGATTATACATAGGACAGTAGAGGAAACCTTTATTGCTTAGAATAAATGGCTATCTACAGATAAGTAAACATACAATGCACCACCCAAGCCTTTCCTGCATATTTAGTTTACACCTGGATAATAATTCTGGGGCTAGGGTGGCTAGATAAATAAAAGATATATAGAAATAATGAAATTTAGGAAATGCCATACAGAGTCCCATAAAAATGGAAAACTTCAAATAATGTCCCAAAAAGAGGGATATATACTAGGCGTCTAAAATTGAAATTTCTAGAATCATGTACTATTATAATATTTTTTATTATATTCTATACAAATATGCATCACTTAAAAAAACAGGAGAGACAAAGTTAAAAACATGTTTTGGTCTATCAAAGGAGAACCATGTGGAGGGTAAAAATACACTCAGCCCCATAGTTAGAGTCGACGTGCGACCCTGCACCCATCACTTCACTGAAGAACTGAGCAATCACATACCACTGATCGCTCAGCTCACAGTCTTCTCCCAGCAGAAAGCAATGACTATCAGTCACCACACTACACAGGGATTCCCCTCTGTTCCTCCAGTACTCAAGGTCTGAGGAACAGACGGGGGGGGGGGGGGGGG
>NW_017306499.1:926291-934326 GCF_000935625.1 Nanorana parkeri
GGGGGGGGGCACAGCTGGCTATGGTTCTAGAGACGCAGAGTCAGCTGTCAATCAGGCAGTGGGGTAGATTCTGATAATATTGTCGGATCTTTCCCAGTTGCCGTGCGGCTCTACGTTATCAGCAAATAGCAGGCTGTGGCCCGCTAGATGCTGACTTTGTGTCATATTAGTAAATGTCTCTGTGACCCAAAAGAGAACTATACCCAAAAACGGTTTGGCCATAATTTCCTATTAAATATAGAGTGAGTGGTTTATTAGATCTGTTTGATAAGTGCAAAAACACAAAATTTGTGTCTGAACTCTCCTGCGCTGATAACTCCTTGTGCTCTCATCAGCTTGGGCTGTTCAGTTATCAGCATTGTTTACTGCTATATGTATAGACAACAGAACACTGCACCACTAGGATATGGTTTTCATCCTAGGCCAGGAAGTGTGTGACTGGGGGGGTTTGAGAACTATTTGAGCTGGGATTAGTAAATGTTTATTTCAGGTTCTAGGCATACTCAGAACTCTTCTTTAGCAGAATTTTTACTTGTCTTATAGTGAATTTTTTTTTTTTTTAATCTTGCATTTCTTTCCACAAAAGTAAAGTTTCAAAACCGATTTAAAAATCATCTTCTTGTTAAGCATGCTTGGTAGCCAAATGCAGTTAACATACCCCCATAACAAACGCACACCGGATCGCAGCGGGAAGCTCCGGAGAACTAAAACTTGATGCTCTTTCAATAGGTGAAGAATCTGTTGTCTCTGTGCTCGGGAGCATGGAATCCGGAGTACTGTAATCATTCAGAGGAGTATTCTAGAAAAAGGAAGCAGCATTTACTTAGGTGTCAGAGTTAAATAATCTCCTTAACTTCAAGTGCTCCTAAGCCATATCGAAGGAGCAGCAGCACATTGTTAAGCTTATTACCTTTGCTTCCCTACCCTGTTCACTACTGAACAGAACCCTGACCAGCCAAGAGTGCTGACCACATCTCTCCCAGTCTGCTTAACAGATTATAGGAGGCTTAAATAAAGACAATACAGCTACTTAAACTAGCTGTATATGAAATGCATACAATATTTTAATGAATACATAACTGCATCAAATAGTGTTCTAGAACTGCCTAAATTTCAGGTTTAAAGGGGGATTTCCAATGTAAAGTACAACCATCCTGAAAAAGCCCTATAACCATTTTATTCACAGAAAAGGAGACAGCTTACTACTAAAACTGACCATATAGTGTGTGTATGTGAATAAATATGTTACAGAATAAGGTGTCCTTTCTGAAACAGAAGATTCTATCCCTTCACGATGCCTCAGGTTGATTCCTTCTAGATCAGCCTCCTTCAGTTTCTTCTTTAAAGCCACCTGTTCATCTACAGCAGAGACAAAAAATAAAGGGCAATTGCTAGAAAATTTCAATTAAGCTCTTAACATTTTCCTTTCAAATGCGCAAATATCCGATTATCCTTCTACTTTTGCATCCAATGAAACCTTATATTTACATTGCTAAAACATGCAAGTATAAGCCGTAAAAATACCTATATATTATTTTATTTTTTTAAACCGGCATCCCCTAAGCAGAAAATTAATTTTTTATAACATACACTCCAAGGCTTGTCTGCTAACAGGATGAAAACACTGCAGCTTTCCTTATTAGAAAACAAACATTTGCTCAGATGGTCATAATGAACAAAGACCCTCCAATTCAGCAATCTGGAAAGGACATGGTGAAACAAACTGCTATTTCTGAAGAACAGAAAAAGGTAAGGCCCGTTCACACCAGTTGCAGTGCGTTCCGGCCCGATTCTGGCATTGCGGCCGGCTCACTTTTGAGTGGGGCAAGCACTATTTTGATCCCACCGCACCGTAGGCACAATGTGCCCTGCGATCCTGTGCGGGTGATCGCATTGTGGCCGGAGGTTCATTCACTTCAATGGCCCGCCACGCCACCTCCTGCCCCACTATAAAGTGAGCCTGCCGCAATTCGAGGCAGTGCGTTCTGCCCCGAATCGGGCCGGAACGCACTGCAACTGGTGTGAACAGTCCCTTAGAATCTGCAACAAAATGTGTCAAAATCTTTACAAAATACATTGATCTCCCAGATGGGGCTGTTTTTTCCACAAACGTGGAGCTACACTTTAATACTGGGTGCACCCATCACACTAGTGTCACAAAGCATTAACGGTTTTCTAAAGAGAGAGCCAAACAGAAGAAGATTTTCTTTTCAGAATCACCGTCTCTAATTGAAAAACTCTATATGGCCCATCTGAACAGAGCAGGGTATGAGTTTGTGTAAAAACTGTGGAACCAGCACACTAATCTTCCAAAGAAATTCAAACTTTATTCCACATGCATCTGTACAAAGCACAACCACAGTTCCACAGTTTTTGAGCCTATTACTCCGGAAGAGAGTCATCCGTGCACCGAATGTGGATTGTGGGGACGCATGATAGGGGTAAGCTGTGCGCTTCTTGTTTTCAGTCTATGCGTTTGTGTAAATCTGAGCTAGAACTACTGTGCTCTGTATACTGTTCTATTTTCTATAAAGTAGCTAAGAACAGAAAGATAAATGTGATAGAGCAGTCTGGAGCTCCATTTTCTAACCCAGTATACAATTCCTGTAAAACACAGGGTTGTAAGATCATCTAGTTTCCAGCTTAGTAGTATACTGAACAGGAAAAGCACAAAAGTGGAAGAACCAATTTGTAATAGGGGCGATAATAGCAATAATCTTACCAGCAGTGTCTTGTAATGTGTCTGCAGTCTATGACCGTCTGCTGAATTATGTCCCCGGGCTACAACAACTCCTGTCTACAGTCTCTGACAGTATTTTGTAGTAGTTCAATAAAATAATATGTTTGGCCCTTTGGTGATGGCAGGGGCCACATTTACAGTAGAACTGAAGCTAAAAATATTTTTCTTAGTTTTGCATAGAGTAAGTGTTATAACCCAAGATAGCTTTCTTTTGCCCTCAGTGGAGATTTCCCTCAACTTCCTGTCAAATAGCCACAACAGGAAGTGAGGGAAATCCCTAATGGTCAGCAGGGTCACCAGAACTAGTTTCCTCATTAGAAGATTTCCCGTCTATTCTTGTTCTGGTGACATCCCAAAATTTGGGATTTTCTTTCACTTTCAGTGGTAACGGTCACCAGGACAAAAGGGGTGAAGCTTCCTGATGGGGACACAGCAATCAAAATCTGACAGGAGTCCTACCCCCTCTCCACTCCATCCAAAACTAAAAAAAAAGGTTTTGCTTCAGCTGCACTTTAAAGGTCCCCTATAACAAGAAAGTTGACTGCCACTGAATAAACATTTCCAGGCTGAAAGCCATTTATAGGGAAGGAGAAGCCAGAGGAAGTGATTCTGGTTCTCTTTCTTTTGAAAATAGAACCAGCCTGCCATTGAAGTTAGCAGTGTTTGTTCCTTTGTACACAGCACAACCGAGAAAGAGCTATGGGAACAAGGAGGGTAAGGCAAGGTCACGTACCTAGCTCACGCTTCCACTGAGCCTTCTTTGTCTCTTGCAGACTTTTCTCTTTCTCCCGTTCTCCGAGGGTACTGAACAGGTTTCCTGCTTTCCTAGATAAATCAGAAGAGACAGCATTTCAGAAACAAGAAAATAAAAGCACGATACATTTTGGTGCTGAAAAATAATATTACACAATATCAATATGAAGGCCAAAAATGCATTGCAACAGGTCTCTTAACAGTCCAAAAACCTCCCTTTTAAACAGACAGTGGCAAATTTAACCCCCCAAAATACTACACATACCAAAAATACCCATTGTTCCTACCAGACATCCAGAGAGTGCCTAACTTCCTGCAGTAAGCTGACAACGTTGCCTCTGCAGCACTGAAATCCCAACAAACTGCTGTCAGCCGTGTCCAAATTCTCCCAGCAGAACCACAAGCCACCCCCCCCCCCCCCCTTTATATAATGGAGATTAGGAGAGGGGGTGCTCTGAAGTCAAGCAGGGGAGAACTCATGGAGGACTGATACACTGCTTGGGATTTCAGTGCTGCAAAGGCAGCGTTGTCAGCTCACTTCAAGAACTCACTGGATTTCTGGCAGGTTCAAAAGGGTATTTTTCTGCACTTCTAAGACAAAACATGGGTACAAGCTCCCTATGTTTTTTTTTCTTTGGCCAGGCATACATTTTATTCAGATAAACACTAACACAGCAAATAGAGAGCTGTAGAAAAAGCCTAACACACCCAGAGAGACTGTGCAATATCGGACACCCCTTATCTCAGGCCCCAGGAAGCACAAGGGCGTAGTACTTAACACTTCTGCTTTGCGGCACTATCTGCAAGGAGTTTGCATGTTCTCCCTGTGCTTGCGTGGGTTTCCTCCGCTAACTCCGGTTTCCTCCCACACTCCAAACACATGCTGGAAGGTTAATTGGTCCTGTATGCATGCGAGATGGGGACCTTAGATTGTAAGCTCTGAGGGCAGGGACTGATGTGAATGTGCACTATGTAAAGTGCTGTGTAAACTGTCAGGTCTATATAAAATACATGTAATAATGAAATAAATGAGAGCAGAAAAGCTGTACAATTAGGATTCTTTGCGGCACAGCCATGGTTAGGGGTGCAGCGATTAAAGGATTGCCCAAAGAAATGCAAGAAAAGCCCCCAAAAAACGTTGCTTCTTATTTGACGACAGACCAACTTAAATCCATTATGATCACCTTCCAATACTCTCGGTGGTACTTGGAGGCAAAACTTTCTGGAACCTTGGGTGCTTTGGATGTCCTTTGACGCTTTGTTCTCCCCCCCCCCTAATATACATATATACACACACACACACACACACACACACACACACACACACACACACGCTCCCCTTGCTCTAACCTCTGATCTCTCTTTTCTCTATTATTATGCCGTGATTTATTATGTTTTATTGCCTGCGTTTATATTTTTCCCCGTCCATCAAAAGGAGCCCGTCCCCTTGTTCTCTCCCTTTCTTTCTTCCTTTTCTTCTCTGTCGCTCTTGACGCAACGAGAACTCCTCTTCTTGACAACGGCAGTTTTTTTACCATAACCTTATGTGAATGTTATCCCACTGTCTACAGGATAGAGTGGGATACCCTCTACACAGTAACATGTTGTTTTGTTATGCTATGTTATATTAAGTTGCGGTTGACTTTTTCATTTTTCATTGCAAAAACAATAAACATGCTAACAAAAAAACAAAAAGACACACACAAAACAAATGTTACCTTTACTCTTAAAAAAAAAAAGAACCTGCTGCTCGAACCATGTTATCAACCCCAGATAAGAACAAAGAAGAGAACAACGCTGCAGCATATGTAGAGAGCATGCAATAAGTCTCTCTATAGAAAGGGAACATACACATCTTTTGGCTGAGTGGCTGAAGGAGATTCATCTCTCTCTTCTCCAGCATCCTCCTCGGGATGTAAAAGTTGTGCAACGCTCTCTTCTTCCTCTGTCTCCTTGTTATCTTAAAGAAAAGAAACAGACTTCATATGAACGTATTGAGGTTGCAGTTTTCAATAGAAAGTGACAAAAAAGTATTGTTACAATGGCAGGCATGTAGACAAGTATACCGTATATGCCAAGACTAAAATATACACAGTAAATCCATATCATATGCAACAACTGAGCTTATAGGTTACTATATTTCAGTGATTCTGAGAAGTGCAATCACTTCCACTGCACTGGTCATTGGAAACCTTAGATGTTCAGTCAACTGGCTGCTGGCTGAGAACAAAGCAGATGCTGTATCTGAGAATAAATACTTCTCAGTCCACACAGATTGCCATGTAAACAAAAAAATGTATGGAGAGTACTCTCTGTATCAGTAATGGAGCCGCTACCATGGAGACCCACTTACTATGGTATAACACTGAGGGACTATAGGGGGGCTGGTGAAAACTGGAGTGAAAGGAGAAGTTTAAAGTGACAAAACTCAGGAGTTACATTTTCAAAATGCATTCAAGTCCCCTATTAAAAGGAGAACTATGAGGTGAGTGCTTTTCACTCACCTCATAGTTCTAGCTGACCTGTGACAATGAGACTGTCACAGGTCGGCTCAGTAGATCGGGAAGTGAGCGGGGAAGTGAGCGAACACATACCGGGTTCGCTCACCTCTCGATCCTGTCACGGCTCTCTGCCGTGACAGGGGAGGGACTGGATTCCCCCCTTCCCGCTCCGATCTGCCAGCGCTGACTGGCGGAACGGACGGGGGAGGGGGCGGGTACAGCTGGCTCTGCCTCTAGATAGGCAGAGCCAGCTGTCACTCATGCAGCTGGGCGGATCCTGTCATCTAAGTCGGGATCCGCTCCAGGTACGGCGTCTCAGTATACCGCGAGCTGAAGCGCGCGGTATACTGAGCTGAGGGTGACGGGAGAACGCTAGTTTGTGTCCTCCCGTTACCCTAAGGAGAACTATGGGGAAAAACACTGACCCCATAGTTCTCCTTTAACATTAATGTATTTTATTTCTGTATTACTCGGCTGTAGATCCCCAAATCATCTCTGAATTGGTGCTGACACTGTCCTTCCTTTTGGAGGGTGGCTACTTTTGTTCCCCATGGTCCCTGTGTGTGTTGTAAAGTAGACAGCACTCCAAGCTCGCTTCCAACCTCGGGTTTAGTTTACTAATTTGTATTAAGATTGTAGTCCATCACTCCAGCTGTGGTGAAACTACAAATTCCAACATGCCTCTGCCACTGGAAGTAATGCCTATGGATGTCTTGCAATGCCTCGCGGGACTTGTAGTTCCATACCAGCGGCAGGGTCTGAGGTTGGCTACCCCTGATCTAGAGTGGAAAAGCAACAGCAGACCAATGGGTAGAGGGGTATCTTTTTAACGCCATATTATAAAAAATAAACCAAAAAAGACTAATCTGAACCTTAACGACGTGCAATAAAACGCCCCCAATGTTTGAGAATGACTGGTTTAGGCAAACTTACCTTCATCAGCAGTCTGTTCCTGTGCATTTGGCTTATTACTCTGATTGATGGTCATTAAAATCTGCTGGAACTGCTTCTGTGTAAGACAAACCAGACTCTCCCTCAGATCCTCAGCAGTGATCCCTGGCTTATCCTGGGGTCTTTGTTTCGGCACATTGGAGAACTTTGTGGGCATTGGTTTGGCCTTTCCAGCATCCGCCTTTGTCTGCTGTGCATTCTGCTGAATAAGAGGTGCGTGCTTTTTGTTTTCAAGTTCCTTGAGAACATTTGTAGGGGGTTTCCCGGAACCCAAGCCCACCTTCCCAAATCTGGACTTCAGCACCGGCTGCTCGGCCCTTTCATTGTTGTTCTGAACAGTGTGGAGGACCTGAGGCTGGTGCTTTCCTTTCAGTGCCGTTCTTTGCGCCTTACCCCTGTTCCCCACCTGCAAAACCAAAATATAATAAAACAATTATTCAATCTTTGTAACTCACTTTTAGCATTAAAAGGAGAACTTTGAGGTCAGGGCTTTTCCACAAAGTTCTCCTTAGGGTAACGGGAGGACACAAACTAGCATCCTCCCGTCACCCTAAGCTCAGTATACTGATACGCCGATACAGCTCGCGGTATACTGAGACGCCGCAGCTGAAGCGGATCCCGACAATTATGTCTGGATCCGCCCAGCTGTGTGAGTGACAGCTGACTCTGCCTATCTAGAGGCAGAGTCAGCTGTACCCGCCCCCTCCCCGTCCATTTCGCCAGTTAGCGCTGGAGGATCGGAGCGGGGAGGGGGGAATCCAGTCACTCCCCTGTCACGACAGAGAGCCGTGACAGGATCGAGAAGTGAGCGAACGCCGGTATGTGTTCGCTCACTTCCCGATCTACTGAGCCGACCTGTGACAGTTTCATTGTCACAGGTCGGCTAGAACTATGAGGTGAGTGAAAAGCACTCACCTCATAGTTCTCATTTAAGGTTCCTGTAGCTCCACCCCCTTCTTGTTTCATTATTTTGTACCACTGTCAATGGTAAGAATAACACTCATCGCTGTCAACAAGGCAAAATATTAGGTTTTTTTTTATCAGCCAATCAGATAGAAGGGAGTGTGGGGTAAGGAAGGGGGAGGGGGGG
>NW_017306499.1:935347-943246 GCF_000935625.1 Nanorana parkeri
GAAGGGGTGTGGGGAGAAGCAGGTGGGGGGGGGGGGGGGGGGTGATTTTATCCTGGAGATGGGCTTGAAGCAGTCTCCTAAGTGTGTTTTGCATACACATATATCACACTGTTAAGTAGTATCCACAACCGGGTCTTCTTTAGTCACACATGTTGTCTTTATCAAAAAGCGCTACTTTGGCTACACAGCCCCGCACTACTGTGTCCTGTAATGATGTAGGAACCAGCAGGAGGTATGACAGAACGCAGTGGAGAACACAACATTCCAGGAAGTGGGTCTAATGTTCCTTCAGGCAGAGCAAAGCTTCCAACACAGCCGCTGGACTGGATAGGTTTTAAAAGAGAACTATCAAGTGTAAGCTTTTATTGGCTTTACTGCTCTTTAGGGTCACAGAGGTGTATTTAGTCATGTATTCCTGTGACCCAACATCATCTGATAGTGGGATATCTTATCTGACAAAGCAGAGCCACTCTGCAGCTGGGAAAGATCCCAACAATATTGTCAGGATCATCCCCACTGCCTGACTGACAGCTGTCTCTGCCTCTCTAGAACCAGAGCCAGCTGTGCTCATCCCTGCAATGACTGATGGAGGAACAGAGAGGGGAGGGGGGAATCCCTGTGGGGAACGCTGACTGTCAGTCATTACTCTCTCCAGGAAGAAGATCGTGAGCTGAGCGATCAGCGGTTACACGATCACTCTGCTCTTGGTATATAGAACTGACATGTGACAGCTGCAGTGTAGATTTTACTCTCCCAATTCTTCTCCTTTAAGCTGTCAGGTGTTATCTGGCTATTTTTTTCCTTCAGCAACAGGGTCCCTCCTAAAGTTAAAATCGCGTGCAACCAAACCAAAGTTACAATGACTGCTTCCTGCAGGCAGACATAAATATCAATATCAAACAGGATGAGAAGAGTCCAATTACTCGCACAGCAGGAAACTTTACTGGCAGACTCCTGACTGGCTCTAAAACAATAAACGGTCACAGCTCCCCTGACCAGCTATTAAAAGGAGAACTATGAGGTGAGTGAATTACACTCGTCACCATAGTTAGAGCCGACCTGTGACATTGAAGCTTTCACACGTCGGCTCTATAGATCGGGAAGTGAGAGAACACATACCTTCGCTCGCTCACTTCCCGATCATCTCCCTGCAGAGAGCAGTGACTGTCAGTCACCACTCCCCGCAGGGCAAAGCTGACTCTACCTCTAGATAGGCAGAGCCAGCTGTCAATCAGCCAGCTGGGTGGATCAACAGTTGCGTTGAGATCCCCCCCGGCTGCAGCTAGCTATATGCTGAGTTTTGGGTCATGGGAGGACGCAGTAAATGTCCTTCTTTGATCCTGAGAAGAACTATGGAAAAATAAAAAAAAGGTTGCCCCATAGTTGTCCTTTAATTCAGACAACACTGGCAGTGTATATGACACAGGACTATGCGAGTGACATTTCCAAGCAGACATTTCTCATATAATTACACACTATACAGCTGTCACATATGAGGACTGATACTAATTTGTAATCCTGAGCTTATGTTTTAGTTATCTGAAATCTGCTTTAAATCCTCAAACTAGAGAAATACTATTCATTATTCATCAGAGCAGCTTCTGCATTATAAATACGCAAAAGCCAGACGGATCAGCAAACCTGTTTACTTGTCTTCTCCTGCGCATCTGAAAAATACAAAATGCAGGTCCACAATTAGGAGGAATAATGCGTAAATAACAGATTGTATTACTGAATACTAAGCATTGTAAACTGTACCATAGGGTGCCAAGATGAGCTTGGTTTTGCCATTCAGAATCTGCGTTTCAAGCTTCAATCCATCCCTGCAAGAATAAAACATGAACACGATGAACAAAACGGGTCATGTTAAAGTAAAAAGTTATAGAATTGTACAAGTTAAAAAAAAATGAATTTCTCTTTGCTGCTGTCGGATACTTTCACTCAATTCCGGTCCCGTGAACTCACTGTCACCAGGAAACTTGGTGGAGGGAATCAATTGAGCTGCGTACAACAGTGAAACTTAACAGGGGCTCAAATCCTTCCTCACTTATGGCTACTAGATGAAGCTAATACTTATTTCCAATGCTGCCCAGCTCCATCTAGTGGCCATAATGCAGTATTTTCCTGATATTACTTTCAACCTGGAAAGAAAATATGCTAATAACATTTGTTTTTACCTCCATTTGCACAGAGCGAAGGTACATGCAATTTCACCGGCCAAATGGCTCTGTGATTTGTTTGTAAATACAACCCTGTCAAAAACCTGGACAATGCAAATGGAGCAGATGAAAATTGAGTAAAGGAGAGATCATCTTCCCGTAAAAGCACAAGTCTAATCAATCTGTAGATCCAGAGTGGCAGCTGAAGTTACATGCTAATCTCTACTTTTCCTGTTTGAATTGCCCAGGATTGTGACAGGACAACATCCATTCGGGAGACCAGAACATGACCACTATAGAAAGCCAACATAAATAGTGTAGGGTTGGTACCTATACATTGCTTCGGCGCATTGATTACACAACAGGTAAGCAGGCTATACCATCGATTTAGAAAGAGCAGATTACATTACATTAGCTGTAACATACAGCTGGTCCCCTGAGCACTGGCCATGATATCCTGTTAGAGTGGCTCCTTTCTCTTTGCAGGGTCCTATGAAGCCATCCTTGTGTGTGCTAGTAAGCTTTATGTGCCTCCACAAACACACACAAGGTTATTCACAAAAGTCTGAAGAGTTTGGAGAAGACAGGAGAAGTGAACAATCTAGGACAACATAGCTGAACTGGAAAGTGAGCTGAATATATTAGGCACTATCAGGCAGAGTGGTCTCCTGCCCAGCAGAGCGTGTATAGTTCCGGCTGCCATATTAGACACTATCAGACAGTGGTCTCCTGCCCAGCAGAGCGTGTATAGTTCCGGCTGCCATATTAGACACTATCAGACAGTGGTCTCCTGCCCAGCAGAGCGTGTATAGTTCCGGCTGCCATATTAGACACTATCAGACAGTGGTCTCCTGCCCAGCAGAGCGTGTATAGTTCCGGCTGCCATATTAGACACTATCAGACAGTGGTCTCCTGCCCAGCAGAGCGTGTATAGTTCCGGCTGCCATATTAGACACTATCAGACAGTGGTCTCCTGCCCAGCAGAGCGTGTATAGTTCCGGCTGCCATATTAGACACTATCAGACAGTGGTCTCCTGCCCAGCAGAGCGTGTATAGTTCCGGCTGCCATATTAGACACTATCAGACAGTGGTCTCCTGCCCAGCAGAGCGTGTATAGTTCCGGCTGCCATATTAGACACTATCAGACAGTGGTCTCCTGCCCAGCAGAGCGTGTATAGTTCCGGCTGCCATATTAGACACTATCAGACAGTGGTCTCCTGCCCAGCAGAGCGTGTATAGTTCCGGCTGCCATATTAGACACTATCAGACAGTGGTCTCCTGCCCAGCAGAGCGTGTATAGTTCCGGCTGCCATATTAGACACTATCAGACAGTGGTCTCCTGCCCAGCAGAGCGTGTATAGTTCCGGCTGCCATATTAGACACTATCAGACAGTGGTCTCCTGCCCAGCAGAGCGTGTATAGTTCCGGCTGCCATATTAGACACTATCAGACAGTGGTCTCCTGCCCAGCAGAGCGTGTATAGTTCCGGCTGCCATATTAGACACTATCAGACAGTGGTCTCCTGCCCAGCAGAGCGTGTATAGTTCCGGCTGCCATATTAGACACTATCAGACAGTGGTCTCCTGCCCAGCAGAGCGTGTATAGTTCCGGCTGCCATATTAGACACTATCAGACAGTGGTCTCCTGCCCAGCAGAGCGTGTATAGTTCCGGCTGCCATATTAGACACTATCAGACAGTGGTCTCCTGCCCAGCAGAGCGTGTATAGTTCCGGCTGCCATATTAGACACTATCAGACAGTGGTCTCCTGCCCAGCAGAGCGTGTATAGTTCCGGCTGCCATATTAGACACTATCAGACAGTGGTCTCCTGCCCAGCAGAGCGTGTATAGTTCCGGCTGCCATATTAGACACTATCAGACAGTGGTCTCCTGCCCAGCAGAGCGTGTATAGTTCCGGCTGCCATATTAGACACTATCAGACAGTGGTCTCCTGCCCAGCAGAGCGTGTATAGTTCCGGCTGCCATATTAGACACTATCAGACAGTGGTCTCCTGCCCAGCAGAGCGTGTATAGTTCCGGCTGCCATATTAGACACTATCAGACAGTGGTCTCCTGCCCAGCAGTGCATGTATAGTTCCGGCTGTCATATTAGGCACTATAAGACAGTGTGGTCTCCTGCCCAGCAGTGCCTATCTACGCAGTACAGATCTTTGGTGGAAGGAAGAGGAGAGACACAGTGGAGGTTAATGCCCGCAGCCGGAAGCGTGCACATCGGACAGACACCGGGGACCCCAGGAGTCTGCGCTGGATCAGAGACCGGCACCAGTGCTGGAGGGACTTCTCAATACAAGTGGAAGAAGATGATCGGATCAAGAGGCTGGCTCTTAGACAGGTCTTTCCAGCCTCTCTCCCACTCCTCTGCGGCGGTCTAAGGTCACATAAATCATCACATCCTACACACAGTGTATAGATATGAGGATGCTGAGAAACATTCCAACACTGCAGCGTAGGAGGAGACCGGCAGGAGGGAGTGCTGTGACAGCTGGCTGGCTCGGAGCTTCAGGAGAGTATAACTTTATTTCTGAACCTAGACAAAAATGAGCATTTCTTTAAAGGAGAAGTATGGGGTTAGGGCTTTTCCCCATAGTTCTCCTTAATAAAGTTCTCCTTTAAGAAAATCTACACCCAGAGTGGTTCTTTAACAGGGATCTGTGACAGCAAAGACTATAAGTCTCATCTGCCATTATGGCAGACAGACTCGTAGATCTCAATGGATCACAAGTGCAGTGACGTCACCACACTTGGAGTGCACTGTATCTTCCTCCAGCCCCATAAGAAGGTGGGCTATGCCTTTCAGGCAGCAGGCTCTGCTCCTTTCCCAGCACCCTCCATATTATAATGTCTAAAGACTACTCTCCAGGACTAATAGGGGAGTTCCGGCTGTCATATTAGGCACTATCAGACAGAGTGGTCTCCTGCCCAGCAGTGCATGTATAGTTCCGGCTGCCATATTAGGCACTATCAGACAGAGTGGTCTCCTGCCCAGCAGAGCGTGTATAGTTCCGGCTGTCATATTAGGCACTATCAGGCAGAGTGGTCTCCTGCCCAGCAGTGCATGTATAGTTCCGGCTGTCATATTAGGCACTATCAGACATAGTGGTCTCCTGCCCAGCAGAGCGTGTATAGTTCCGGCTGTCATATTAGATAAAGTTCTCCTTTAAGAAAATCTACACCCAGAGTGGTTCTTTAACAGGGATCTGTGACAGCAAAGACTATAAGTCTCATCTGCCATTATGGCAGACAGACTCGTAGATCTCAATGGATCACAAGTGCAGTGACGTCACCACACTTGGAGTGCACTGTATCTTCCTCCAGCCCCATAAGAAGGTGGGCTATGCCTTTCAGGCAGCAGGCTCTGCTCCTTTCCCAGCACCCTCCATATTATAATGTCTAAAGACTACTCTCCAGGACTAATAGGGGAGATGGTATACACTTCACCCTCTGTACAGGGCACGGAGTATAGGAGAGGGATGGAACGTTCCACAAATTCCTCATTTCCTTCCAGCAAACGGGCGGCCTGCACCAGCCGGTGTGTTAGCAGCCGGGAACGTCGCGCACACTCACCCCAGGTTCATGGCCTCCGCTCCCCTCGCTCTCATTCAGGGGGCCCCGGGTACCGCGCACTGTCAGCCTCCAGTCTCCTCACTGGCCGCAGGCATCCTGAGCTCAGCACTTCCCGGACTCCGCACTGTGTACGTTGGTTGCTGGCACGGCTCAAACACACACCTGGCGATTGGAGGAGCTTTCAGCCAATCGCCGCGCGCGTTACTTACTGTGTGACGGGTAAAGAAGACTACAACCAGCTGTCGGGTTGGCTGGCTGCCAGGAGCAGTTAGGCTCTGTGAAGCCATATTTGAGAAGGGCAGATTCTTGTGTATTGTTGTCACAGGTGTCGCTCAGCCCACTAGAAGTGATTTTAACTATAATGTTAATGGGAGTTTATGAGGCAAATCAGCTGCATGAGCTGAAATATTTTGGTTGGATATAAATAAAATGTTATATATCCATGTAGGGTTGCCACCTTTTCTTCAAGCGAAACCCGAACACTCTAGCGATGCGTAGACATTTTTTTGGAGTCGCAGCTTATTCATATGTAAATAGTGCCATCGATTAATATGTAAATATCACAGTTGAGGCAATTTTTAGTGGGGGACCAGTAGCCCCTATATTAATTTTCATTGCCCCTGTCTGCCTGACATCATGTGTCCGGGTTTCTGCTGCCATGAAACCCGGACACAGCATTCAAAACCCGAACTGTCCGGGTGAATCCTGGACAGGTGGCAACCCTATATCCATGTTTGATTAAAGTGGAATAGTGGCAAATAAAAAAAAATGACATATGATGTGGTTTATCACTAGTAGCAAAGCTTCACTCTGGCACATAATACTTTAATGTAAATACATTTCTCAATAGCTGTATAAAAAGCATCCAAATGCCTTTACCAACCAAGTTATTAGCTTACAGAACTTGCAGAGACATCATCACTAGGCTGTACATAACCTGTCCTAAGAGGAGAGCTGTGGGAGGGGCCTATGAGGTCCCACCCACTACCGGCTGACTGCAGAAACCTGTAGGAGGAGACGAGACCAATCACCCTGCACAAGGAGAGAGAGCAGTAGTGACCGGTCTTTATTACAGGAAGTTCCTGCACAAAGGAATAGATTCACACTGGATTACTGCACCAATCTAGAAAAGATACACAAAGGACATCGTGGTTTTCAGACAGAATACACATGCCTATTGTATTTAGACAAATCCTAAAACAAAAATCTAATATATTGCAGCTTACCAGTCAGATATGATGTCAGCATTCGTTTTCTTTTAATTTTTCCCCTTTATCTTCACCTGGTGATCCCACCAGTAATACACTACCAGTTCTAGTATGACAACACTCAATCACACTTCAGTATCAGGACAACAGAAACAAGGTCGGACTACATCACACTGCCTTCTCCTTTTCGCCATAGCAAGAAAGAGGCTATGTAGTCCTCAGAGATAGCTGAGAATATTGTAATTGATAACAGTGCCGGACAGATCACAGGAAGATATGAGTTCACAAGACTTCTGTCAGGATCAGCAGGTATTTTTTTTTCTAATCATACAAATATAACAAAACTTTAAATAGTAAATGTAAAACCAAAAGGGAACAAATAGGAAAGTTTTGTTTTGGGTTCGGGTATGCTTTAACACCGCAGCTTTTGTTTTCAAAGTCCCCCTGTAACATGGTTTTATTTCCAGTTGATCCTGCCTGAAAAAAGTTTTACCACCTCACCCTTTGAGAAAATTTGGCCAGGAATACAGTAAAAAAAAAATCGTTGGTGTCCCATCAACTGATCGATGATTGTTCAAAAGACCATTCGTGGACGATTTCTAATCAATAGGTGTATGGGCACTCTCTATCAGCATTTGATACAGGACATCAGGGCTTAATAAGACTTTAAGCTCTCGCTATCTACATCTCTATCTACCTTCTTCTCTGGCCACACACTGCTCTATTTTTTACTAGAGCAGATTTCTCCATCAACTCTACAAGTGCGTTGATTGAAGAATCCCAGTTGTTTCTTTTGTATTCTGACAGTAGCCACCTTTCCTGCTCTGGCAAGCTGCTGCTCAGATCAAGGGTCTGGTAAAGGGATTTTGGGGGGACCCCATGTATTGTTTTCTTTTTTTTTCTGGCATGGGGTCCCCCTAAAATTCCTTTATTTGGGGGGGGGGGGGGG
>NW_017306499.1:943256-943479 GCF_000935625.1 Nanorana parkeri
AGAACCAGCTAGGAAATTAGACTGTTAGAAGTAGGTCAGCAATGCCAACCTCCAAGTCGTTTATAAGAATGAAGTTCAGGAGTTCTGACTTTACGCTGACTTTATTCGCTTCTTTTTTTCTTTTGGGAAATGTACCCATGCAATATAAAAAGTGAACAGCAGAGGGCAGCAAAAGACATGTTAGATACAATATTTTTCTTCCATGGAATAATTAATTTGAAAT
>NW_017306499.1:944552-952386 GCF_000935625.1 Nanorana parkeri
GGGGGAGGCCTGATAATGACAACATACATATTTCCTGGCAGATCGTCCCGTCATTTATCAGATGAAAGCATGTTATTACCATACATTTCATAGACAGATATTAAAGTATGTCATGTTTTAAGATTGTAATGGCGCAAAGATAGTGAACAAATAGTTGCCTGGGAGATGTTCACATTAGCATAGGGTCAGAAAAGGTAGAACGTTATACTGTTATTATCGGAATACGTACATGTATAATTAGGTAGCATTATTAGGGGCATATAAATAAAAATATCTTAACTTCATTCAAATGGTACTTGCCCCTGCTTTTGGCTGCAGTGGGCGCGGGTCAGCATGTACAAATGGGGATTTAAGACTAAAATCCTCATTTGCAGGGCCTCCAATGTGTAGCCAATGTGTGTAGCAAGTGGAATTGAGCACAGCTGGTCCTCCGTTCAAATCAATGGAGATTTATTAATAAAAACAATGATTCAGGGCCATTGAATATACCAATGTCTAGGTTGTTTTTTTTCCTCAAATTAACCCTTGCTGTGAAGCTACCTGGCATTGCAAGGGTTAAGCGCTCGATTTGGCGAAAATAAAGAAGATATACTCACCCAGTCCTTGGTCCTGGAGTGGTTAGTGCTCACCTCTCTCCCGCTCTAGCTGTGGTATGTCCCTCATCATCCTCACATCTAATGGGCCTGTTTTAGACATGATGACATCATGGGTCCTTAGACCACCTAGCCCAGGGGAGAAGAGACTGTGGGGACCGGTCTAGCACCCGGGGGGATCAAGGATTGGGTGAGTATATCTTCTTTATTTTTTTCTAGCTGTGGTATAGAGCCACCTGACTGCTTGTATGGTGCATGGGAGTGTGCGCCCCTCTGCCACCGCTGCCAGCAATCCTGGCTTCTGCTGTCCCCCATGCTGGCTCGGGACCAGCATGGTGGGCCTGTGTATCTTGTTTGGAGGGAGATCAGCACACTTCCTGTGGCTGATCTCTCCTCCGGGCACTGAAAGCAGAAGTGGTGTGAACTACATAATTTCCAGCCTCAGTGTGTCATTTCAGATCTCGCTCCCGTGATGGACTACAATCTCAATACATATAAGTAAACTAAACATGAGATTGTAGTCCATCACGGGAGCAGTGGCTACTTTACAACACGCAGGGACCACGGGAAACAAAAGTAGCCACCCACCAGATTGATACACAAATAAGATACATTTGTGTTCATTATTAGAGTACTTGAATGCTTTTTAAGATTTAACCCCTGAGTTTAGTGTCACTGTAAGTCATAAAAATGTGACATACTGAATGAATTAAAAAAAAATCAGGTTTGAGTGAATGTTCAAAAAACTCAAAATGAGCACTCACTGGACACATAGGGGTTCGCACAGCACTGGCACCCTAGATGATACTGGAATTTCCTATACTCGTCAGTACCATCTAGGGTCGCTAGCACAGACATCTCAACTCTCCCGGATGTTGCCGGGAGTCTACCGCTATTAGCGGCTCCCGGCCGCCTGGGAGAGAAACATTTTCTATTTAGCAGAGTAAACCTTTCCGTGCTGTCTTTTTTTTTTTATGACACCAGGGCCCGGCCACCGTCAGTCATAAAAAAACAACAACAAAAAAATGGCATAGGAACTGATAGCTAAATTGCTATTGGCTATTTCAATTTGCAATAGCCTATAGCAGACAAGTTATAGCACTCACCCACTGCTGCTGTCATATACCAGAGGTGGACATGAAGTTCTCCATCAGGTCCACCTCTGCTGCCTGACAGCAGCAAAGGGCGGGTGCAATAGCCAGCTTGCTATTGGCTATTGCAAATTGAAATAGCCAATAGCAATCTAGCTATTAGTTCCTATGTCGTTTTTTTTATTTCTGACGGCAACAGCTGTCAGAACACTAAAAAAAAACAGCACATAGCAAAGGAAGCATTAGCTTCTTTGCTATCTGCCTTCATTTCAGGGGGGTGCTCTCTTCCTTGTTGTTGACAGAGGGCACCTCCCTGAAATGAGAATGGCACCTCCTTGAAATGACTTTTTTCAGGTTGGGATCCCTGCTTGTGCCCCTTTAACTTTAGCTTCATTTGGAAATCAAGGCCACAACTCAATCACTGTGTCCTTGGATTAAGAGAGTTCTCTTGTGTCACTCGAATTCTAAATTTCCTATCAGATCTAAGGAACGGCTGCAAGATTAGGAGGATCTTCGGCACAGCAAATCCATATTTCATGCACAGATTAGAAGCCGTGAAGCTATTTTTGCACTAAGTCAAATCTTATAGCAGCGAAAGAGAAAAAGGTTTCCGCTGACAGTAAAACGGCAGATCTCAGAGGGAAAAGGATGATCTTTGCATTAATTAGCCATTTATATGCCGTAGCTCCAGTCCGTATAATGCTGCTGCTTTCCATACAAAACATCCGCGCACACCTGTCATCATTAATATTCTCTGATCACATAAATGATTATAGTCTTCGGCATCAGAGTATAAGTCGCTAGCTGTTGATGACTTTTGCTGTTTGATAGAGGAAGTTAAATGGTTGAAAGTCTTTGAAGGAGTAGGCTAGGTTTCCTGGGATGACGTTATTTCCTAAAGTGCAATGGAAGCCAAAACCTTTGAGTTTTGGATAGAGTGGAGAGGGATTCATTCACCTGTCAGGTTTTCTATTGTTGTCGGTGTCCCCGTTATCATACTCTCTATCATACTGGACTCTCTATCATACTGGGGTCTCTATCATACTGGGCTCTCTATCATACTGGGCTCTCTATCATACTGAGCTTTTTCTATCATACTGAGCTCTCTCTATCATACTGGGGTCTCTATCATACTGGGCTCTCTATCATACTGGGCTCTCTATCATACTGGGCTCTCTATCATACTGAGCTTTCTCTATCATACTGAGCTCTCTCTATCATACTGAGCTCTCTCTATCATACTGGGCTCTCTATCATACTGACCTTTCTCTATCATACTGAGCTCTCTCTATCATACTGAGCTCTCTATCATACTGGGCTCTCTATCATACTGACCTTTCTCTATCATATTGAGCTCTCTATCATACTGAGCTCTCTATCATACTGAGCTCTCTCTATCATACTGGGCTCTCTCTATCATACTGCGCTCTCTATCATACTGAGCTCTCTCTATCATACTGAGCTCTCTATCATACTGAGCTCTCTCTATCATACTGGGCTCTCTATCATACTGGGCTCTCTATCATACTGAGCTCTCTCTATCATACTGAGCTCTCTCTATCATACTGAGCTCTCTCTATCATACTGGGCTCTCTATCATACTGGGCTCTCTATCATACTGAGCTCTCTATCATACTGGGCTCTCTATCATACTGGGCTCTCTATCATACTGGGGTCTCTATCATACTGGGCTCTCTATCATACTGGGCTCTCTATCATACTGGGCTCTCTATCATACTGAGCTTTCTCTATCATACTGAGCTCTCTCTATCATACTGAGCTCTCTCTATCATACTGGGCTCTCTATGATACTGGGCTCTCTATCATACTGAGCTCTCTATCATACTGGGCTCTCTATCATACTGGGCTCTCTATGATACTGGGCTCTCTATCATACTGAGCTTTCTCTATCATACTGAGCTCTCTATCATACTGGGCTCTCTATCATACTGAGCTTTCTCTATCATACTGAGCTCTCTCTATCATACTGAGCTCTCTATCATACTGAGCTCTCTCTATCATACTGGGCTCTCTATCATACTGAGCTCTCTCTATCATACTGGGCTCTCTATCATACTGAGCTCTCTCTATCATACTGAGCTCTCTCTATCATACTGAGCTCTCTATCATACTGAGCTCTCTCTATCATACTGGGCTCTCTATCATACTGAGCTCTCTCTATCATACTGGGCTCTCTATCATACTGAGCTTTCTCTATCATACTGGGCTCTCTATCATACTGAGCTCTCTATCATACTGAGCTCTCTCTATCATACTGGGCTCTCTATCATACTGAGCTCTCTCTATCATACTGGGCTCTCTATCATACTGGTATGTTTGGTAAAACATCAGCGGCATTATTATACAACAAATTGTTGCCACCTTTGAATTTAGAGAGGAGAGTAAAATATTTATGACCGGCCTTCTCCGAGTCTCTTGTCTCCAAGTCAGCACTCAACATTTTTTTCAGGAATTGTCACATTTAACCTTTGCTTATCTAAGCTATGTAAAGATTGGAACACGACTTTCCCTACTGTGCTGATCTAATTGCCATTTGACATTATTTGATTAATTTCATATAAGTTACATCTTTGTAGAGTATATAATATACAGAGTAGAGCAGTGTGTAGTATATAATATACAGCACAATATACAGAGCAGTGGCGTAACAACCGGGGGGGGGCAGCAGGGGCGCGGGCCCCGGGCGAGTAGAGCAGTGTGTAGTATATAACGCAAAGCACAATATACAGAGTAGAGCAGTGTGTAGTATATATTATACAGCACAATATACAGAGTAGAGCAGGGTGTAGTATATAATGCAAAGCACAATATACAGAGTAGAGCAGTGTGTAGTATATAACGCAAAGGACAATATACAGAGTAGAGCAGTGGGTAGTATATAATGCAAAGGACAATATACAGAGTAGAGCAGTGTGTAGTATATAACGCAAAGGACAATATACAGAGTAGAGCAGTGTGTAGTATATAATGCAAAGGACAATATACAGAGTAGAGCAGTGGGTAGTATATAACTCAAAGCACAATATACAGAGTAGAGCAGTGGGGGTTATATCATGTACAGAACGATGTTTAGAGCTGTACAGTGTACAGAATATAATATACAGCACAGTCTACAGAGTAGATTGATTTGGAATATATAACGTAAAGCACAGTGTACAGAGTGGAGCAATGTAGAGTATATTATGTACAGCACAATGTACAGAGCAGAGTGGTATAGTGTACATAGTGTACAGCACGTCACATTGTATACTGTGCTATGCATTATAAACTTCACACTGCTCCTTTCTGTACAGAGTGAAGCAGTGTGAATTATATACTGCACAGCACGCTGTCAATAGTTGTGCAGTGGGCAGCACATAATGTACAGCACAGGCTACAGAGTAGATTGCTGTGGAGTATATAATGTACAGCACAGTGTTCAGAGTTGTACAGTGTAGAGTTTATAATGTACAGCACAGTGTTCATAGTTGTACAGTGGGCAGTACATGATGTAGAGGACAGTCTACAGAGTAGATTGGTGGGCAGTATACAATGTACAGCACAGTGTAAAGAGTGGAGCAGTGTGGATTTTATCATGTACAGCACATAGCGCAGTGTACAGAGTGGTGCAGTGTGGATTTTATCATGTACAGCACAGAGCGCAGTGTACAGAGTGGTGCAGTGTGGATTTTATCATGTACAGCACAGAGCGCAGTGTACAGAGTGGTGCAGTGTGGATTTTATAATGTACAGCACAGAGCGCAGTGTACAGAGTGGTGCAGTGTGGATTTTATCATGTACAGCACAGAGCACAGTGTACAGAGTTGTGTGACGTATATAATTTACAGAACAGTGTACAGAAAGGTAGAATACACAATATACAGATAGCACTTAAAACCAGAGCTGTTACTGATTAAAATGTTCGTGTTCGATTAATCAAAAAATTTTTTAATCGATTCATTTCGATTAATTATAACGCACATACAGATCCAACTACATTGGCCTGTACACATCCAGCACAGCAATGAAGTAATAAAATGAACTAGGATCACACTAATCCAGCACGTTATTAATCTCACGTGCCCCACTCAATATGGCCGCCGCTTGAATGGGGCAATAATAATAACGTGCTGGATTAGTGTGATCCTAGTTCATTTTATTACTTCATTGCTGTGCTGTATGTGTACAGGCCAATGCCTTGGCTGGCGCTCGTGCAGAAAGTTTTAAGAGAATTTTAATCGATCAAAAACATTTTAATCGATCATTTTAATCGATCAAAAAGATTAACGATAAATCGAGAAATTAATCGTTAATTTGCACAGCCCTACCTTAAACTTGACAGATTTTTCTGCCCTTTCCAAGTTTTATCCTGAACTAAAAAGAAAGGTTTTGCCTACAGTTGGCCTTTAACCTCTGATGGGGAGTTTCATTTTAGATCCCCCCTCCAGGCTCCCGGAATCTTGTCTATGTCATACTACAAGCTGATGGCCGATAACTTGTTCATATGCACAGCCAGTGCAGGAATGGAGATATTGTTACATGGCTGTGTTGTTGTACTTTCACACACGTCACACAAAAAGACACATTTCTATTATAGTTATAAATGTAAATAGAGACCAAAATGTGAAAAAAACACATTTCCTTTCAACTTGATTTCAAAGTAATTTTAAAAATCTCCCCATCCAGGTCGGCTTTCACACTCGATGGCCTCCTCATGGAGGAAAATGAGCCTTTTTGAAGTAAGCCTGTGATCATAATGGCTGTTCCCTAATTTGATCATTTGCATACAATTTTACATTGTGTGAAATAACTTGATTCAGCCGAGTCTTTGTCAAAACCTGGACTTACATCAACCAAGGAACAAAGATGTTCTGTGGTTAGTGTAATGACTTTCATCCCACTGCACTGTTAGACATTATAGGGGGAATTTATCAAAACTGGAGCAGGCAAAAACTGGAGCCGTTGTGCATGACAACCAATCAGCTTCTCTCTTCAGTTTGCTCAGATAATTTGAAAATGAAACAGAGAAGCTGATTGGTTGCCATGCACAGCGGCTCCATTTTTAATAAATTCCCCCCTAGGTCTTATAGAACTCAAAAAGAATTTGTCACCGACGGTCCATATTTTACCCTCATGCCATTGAGAAACAAAGGGCTGGAGGATGCATTGAGCCAGAAGTAAGTGTCCAAAGATAGGTATGTGCATTATGCCGGTGATTCATTATTTATTGAAAGATTTCAGTTATCTGTCGACTGTTTTTTTTATTCTTGGTATTTATATAGCGCTGACAATTTACACAGCGCTTTACTTCAGTCCCTGCCCTCAAGGGGCTTACAAGCTAAGGTCCGTATCTCACATGCATACATACAGGGGCCAATTAACCTTCCAGCATTATAAATATTAGTATTCGCGCTTGTGGATGTCCCCCCCCCCTTTTATTTATAAATAAACGACAGCTGCAGCGAAAGGCCAACAAAGCAAAAAACAATATGGCCACGAGAGTGCTAAAACAATACACCGCGCTATCTCCCCTTATTGTGAAACAATTGAATATGACCCCCTAAATCTCCAAGTAGACCATTAAAACAACCTCAAAACACACCTATGTGTGTTTACCACCGTATATATCAAACGTACACATATATACAATAGTTATGGTGCAAAAAATATTAAACAATGTGATATAATGTGTGACTCATTAATATTCGAAGATATGCAAATCAATCAGCATAAATCATCAAACAATGTTAGTAGTGTGTACATATATAAAGGACAGGTCCTCTTTATGGAGACATTAGGGGTCTCTAGGACCCCTAAAGTCACCTGTGGACCCCAAAAGAAGCTGATGAAGCAGAGATCTGCTTCATCAGCTTCTTCTCTCTGGCTATAGCAGCCAGATGACTGACAGGTGAATGCGGAAGTGATGTAATACACATCACTTCTGCATTCACAGCCAGGACGGGGATCAGCAAGGAGCTGATCTCTCGTCCTCCTCCTCCTGACGCCCTCCGAGCCGATCCCGGGCCGCAGACGGGGCAGCGGATCCCGGGATTCAAGGTGAGGGGTCAGGGGGGGGGGGGGCGAATGAGCACATATAGGCGATCGGCGGGCTATGGACCCGCTGATCGCCTATATGTGAAACACCCGGTA
>NW_017306499.1:952941-958925 GCF_000935625.1 Nanorana parkeri
AGGGGGCGGGGGGGGGGGGGAACCGCGAACGAGCATATATAGACGATCGGCGGGCTATGGAGCCGCTAATCGCCTATATGTGAAAATACATTTGCATTTCTATATTGAATTTCCATGTTTTATCCCACCCCTAATAACCATATCCATATAGAAGTTTGTAAACTTACTTATTAAAAATGCCCATAGGATGTAATTCCTCAATGTACTGATACAGGGGCATCCCGAGACTTTGTGTCACGTGGTGCGGGTCCAGGTGACACCTCGCCATGACGTCATCGCGCATACGAGTGCCGTCATAACGCACGTGCGAGATGACGTCACGAGCATGCACTGTCATCTTGGTGATACCTGGCGGCAGCCATCTTGGTGATGGACCCTGGCAAAGAGAGGAGGGAACCTTCACCCAACAGGATAAGGCATGCTGCTGGGCCCTCTCCTCTATCGTGCAACTGTCGGGCTCTTGGTCCACGACCAAGTGCCCGATTTTTCAGAGGGGGTGACACCAAAATGACTGTCAGTCATTTTGGTGTCACAAGGGTGCGGACCGCACCCCCCGCATTTGCCTAGTGACGCCACTGTACTGACACAATTCCACTCAGCCTTGTGAATATGCACTTATGTCAAAACTCTCACGCTCTGAAACAATCATTGCTGGAAACAATGCATGATGGGATATGTACTCTTGAGAAATGGAGGTTGCATCACATCAAGCAGCAGGGAAAGAGACGCAAAGCACACTGGCAATCCAGGAAGTTGATGAAAGTGATGGGCAGACGGAAGGCAGCTCTCACTACATAAAAGGGATTTTATTAAGTAAGCTTTGATTGCATTATCAAAAACAACCCTAGTATGTAATCCTATTACAATGCTGATGTAAAACCAACCGCTATATAGATGAATGGGCAAGTGTACTAAACATTTTGTGCCTACAGGCTTCAGTGCTTCAAATTTGGTCTTGCATGAGGCCTAGGTGATTTCCCCAGCATTCTAAAAGGACAGATCTGTTCAAGTGAGCGTGTAGCACCATCAGTATACAATCAAATAAGATGTGCATACATTTGTGTGAGGCAGCATCTATTAATATGTGGATGGACAAGTTCCACTGTCACATCTATCGAGCAACAGCTTGATTAGCTATGCAGAACACAAGCACTGTCTGCAGCACAGGCAAGAGCAAACCTTTCCTCTGTTCCACCTCATTAAACAATCTTCTGCCCAAGTTCTCGATTTGCAGCGTGCCTGACCTCTATTTTTTTGTGGAGCGAGTACTGGCATTGTCTGGATAATTGTACAAGATTGTGCTTTTTTTTCCCCCCAAGTACACAGAAGTGAAATTCAATTTAGAAGAAAATCCGTCTAAATATGAAGCATTAGCTCGGGAAGACAAATGAGGAAATGTCGGATGAGATGATAGTCTGCGACCGGCTACTACAAATGTTAGTTCTACCTTTGTACTCTCATCAAATCTAAATCCTTTTCAAGACATGGGACTCGTGTTTGTTTTCAGCCGCTCTAAGGCACACAATGTGATCCGTCTGAGAAGTTATTTCATTATTTCCAGGGTAATTTCTAAATGTAATACGAAATGTCATCTTTATGACACTTCCGTTCACCTGGTTTCATTTCATTTTTCATTCATTGTCTTCTGTCTGTGGACGGTATAGTCACGAGATATTCATCTTCATATTCTGACATTCCTAATGTAATAAGCAATGAATATAAAATGAGAGGAAAGAGCTGCAGCTTACTCAATACACCACAGGGATGTCTAAAACTGCTAGCAACTTCAGAGCAGACATCAAAAAAAGTTACACATTGGTTAAAAAAGAACTCTGGGCAAAGAAAAAAAACTTACCCTTGCATTGGGACTACCCCAGCACTGCAAGTGTCAAGTGCTCGTTTTGTCTTTTGGCTCAAATAAAGCTGTTCTACCTACCTGATCCTCATTCCCATGGCAGTTAGTGCTCAGGCTATGAAATGTAATTTGGCGTACTCCACCTAATGCAAATCAACGGACCTACATAACACGTGGTGGCTTCTGTGGGGCTTAGGCCGCCAGAGCTAAGAGAAGAGACTGTGGGGAGAGGTCTAGCAGCCCAGAGGGAGCCGGCGGGACTGTGGATCCGTTGAGTAATACAGCTTTAATTCGAGCCCTTCTGACTCTATCCAAAACTACAAATAAAGTTTTGGCTTTAGGTGCACATTAACAATTCAATCTTTAAATATGACATACTTTAGTGTCTGGTATTGACATACACTATATTGCCAAAAGTATTGGGACACCCTTCCAAATCATTGGATTTAGGTGTTCCGTGAAATTTCCTTGCTACTAAATAGTCCACGGTAAATTGTTAGTGGTATTATAATATAATTATAATAAAGTGGAAGCAATTGGGAACAACAGCAACTCAGCCACGAAGTGGTAGGCCACGTAAAATGACAGAGCAGGGTCAATGCATGCTGAAGTGCACAGTGTGCAGAAGGAAGCACACAGTGTGCAGAAGGAAAGAAGCTTCATGGAATGGGTTTCCATGGCCAAGCAGCTGCATCCAAGCCTTACATCACCAAGTGCAATGCAAAGTGTTGGATGCCCTGATGTAAAGCACGCCGCCACTGGACTCTAGAGAAGTGGAGACGTGTTCTCTGGAGGGACAAATCACACTTCTCTGTCTGGCAATCCGATGGACGTGTCTAGGTTTGGCGGTTGCCAGGAGAATGGTACTTGCCTGACTGCATTTGGCCAAGTGTAAAGTTTGGTGGAGGGGGGATTATGGTGTGTGGTTGTTTTTCAGGGGTTGGGCTTGGCCCCTTAGTTCCAGTGAAGGGAACTTTTAAGGCATCAGCATACCAAGACATTTTGGACAATTTCATGCTCCCAACATTGTGGTAACAGTTTGGGGATGGCCCCTTCCTGTTCCAACAATGCTGCACACCAGTGCACAAAGCGAGGTCCATAAAGACATGGATGAGCGAGTTTGGGGTGGAGGAACTTGACTGGCCTTCACAGAGTCCTGACCCCGAGCCAATAGAACACCTTTGGGATGAATTAGAGCAGAGACTGCGCGCCAGGCCTTCTCGTCCAACATCAGTACCTGACCTCACAAATGTGCTTCTGGAAGAATGTTCAAACATTCCCATAGACACACTCCTAAACCTTGTGGACAGCCTTTCCAGAAGAGTTGCAGCTGTTATAGCGGCAAAGGGTGGGCCAACTCAATATTGAACCCTACAAACTAAGACTGGGATGCCAATAAAGTTAATCTGCGTGTAAAGGCAGGCGTCCCAATACTTTTGGCAATATAGTGTATATCTTGAATCAGTGAGAAGTCATGGCCCTTGAGGACTGGAGGCTGCGTGACTGAAGACCTCAGTGGGTGGTCAAGTACAATCTAACACCTCTGCCTTCTGGAGCAGCCAAAAATTTAAAAATAGAGATAGAAAACAACAGTAACTTGCAAAGTTTCTCTAAAAGATCTAAAAAAAAAAGTGCTTTCTGAGAGCTGTCAGCTGTCGATATGAGTTTGTTATGAAAGGAGTTCAATGTTAATGTTATAAAAAGGAGGTCAATGTTAAGCTTGATGAAGGGACCCTGCGTGGCCCCGAAAGCGCTTGTTTTTACTTGACATGGTTCTTATTAAATGAACACATGGTTATCCTGAAAGGATTTTTGGTGTACTGGCTACATTTCTTCAATGGATTCCTGTAACCAGCGGTGCCATCCGCAGTCACTACAAGCACCCTACCTTGTCAGAAGTTTCTTTCTCTATTCTGTTATGAAAGGAGGCCATATATTGTTATCTCATGTCTATAGGCAATGAAAATTTGGCCAAACTAAAGATATTTCATAAAATAAAAATTACAACACAAACAGAAATCATGAGATACTAGGTAAATACAATTATTGAGAGTAGGGGTGATGATAAGAATGGAAGATGTTGATTAAAATGATTATTTAAATTGCTTAAAAGTTCTTCTCACCAGATAATTGTTTGAAAGGAAAACTCATGATTATATTGCCAACACGGCCCCTGTCCCATTCCCACCCCTTGAAGCCCCCCAGATATTTAACAAACCCCACACATACCTCTTTCCTGCAGTCTTTTAGCTGGTCCGGTGATGTATCGCAAGCTTCCTTTTCTTTCTCGGGGCGAGTATTCCTCCTGGGTGGTACTCACATAATGGAAGCCTTTCCAGAAGAGTTGCAGCTGTTATAGCGGCAAAGGGTGGGCCAACTCAATATTGAACCCTACAAACTAAGACTGGGATGCCAATAAAGTTAATCTGCGTGTAAAGGCAGGCGTCCCAATACTTTTGGCAATATAGTGTATATCTTGAATCAGTGAGAAGTCATGGCCCTTGAGGACTGGAGGCTGCGTGACTGAAGACCTCAGTGGGTGGTCAAGTACAATCTAACACCTCTGCCTTCTGGAGCAGCCAAAAATTTAAAAATAGAGATAGAAAACAACAGTAACTTGCAAAGTTTCTCTAAAAGATCTAAAAAAAAAAGTGCTTTCTGAGAGCTGTCAGCTGTCGATATGAGTTTGTTATGAAAGGAGTTCAATGTTAATGTTATAAAAAGGAGGTCAATGTTAAGCTTGATGAAGGGACCCTGCGTGGCCCCGAAAGCGCTTGTTTTTACTTGACATGGTTCTTATTAAATGAACACATGGTTATCCTGAAAGGATTTTTGGTGTACTGGCTACATTTCTTCAATGGATTCCTGTAACCAGCGGTGCCATCCGCAGTCACTACAAGCACCCTACCTTGTCAGAAGTTTCTTTCTCTATTCTGTTATGAAAGGAGGCCATATATTGTTATCTCATGTCTATAGGCAATGAAAATTTGGCCAAACTAAAGATATTTCATAAAATAAAAATTACAACACAAACAGAAATCATGAGATACTAGGTAAATACAATTATTGAGAGTAGGGGTGATGATAAGAATGGAAGATGTTGATTAAAATGATTATTTAAATTGCTTAAAAGTTCTTCTCACCAGATAATTGTTTGAAAGGAAAACTCATGATTATATTGCCAACACGGCCCCTGTCCCATTCCCACCCCTTGAAGCCCCCCAGATATTTAACAAACCCCACACATACCTCTTTCCTGCAGTCTTTTAGCTGGTCCGGTGATGTATCGCAAGCTTCCTTTTCTTTCTCGGGGCGAGTATTCCTCCTGGGTGGTACTCACATAATGGCACGAGAGAGTGCATTCTGGAATGCTGTGATCCCTGTCTGCATGATGATGCACCGCCAGGGGTGCATTTTTCTTAAGAGAGTGTAGGGTCAAAGTTATGTATTAGAATAATATGAGAAAGGATAGCAATGACCTCTTTTATAGTTAGTTACTCTGCAGTCATGTGACATCATTTATCATTAATTAATTCCCAGCCTACTCTTGGTAAGCTTTTCTTTCAATCAGTATTGAATGGTCTTGTATCTTACAAATTAAATGGCTTGAGGAACTAAACACTAAGTGCAAATTGCAGTCACCACTAGCAACAAATCAGAATTCACACTGCTGAAGTCAGCCGAGTATAGGATGGATTCAGAAGGGTTGCTGATGGTAACAGACTTTGCACTTAACACTTTGCATCTTGTGCTATATTATTGAATAATAAGCGGATGACAGGTACTGGGTTGCATATTAGCTGTGCTTCCATTGCAAGCACCTTATTTTAAAACCATATCCTGCTTTTTATTTATTCTGGTGCCCTTCTTTAATTGACTCCATAGGGCTGGGTTGAAGATGTAAATACTAATTTATCTGGCTAGCTATATCCATATCTTGTCCCAGGGGCTTTCTTCTTTGTAAGGGATCATTACATAATTACTGCAGTCATACCAATGGAACAGCATGTCGAGCTTTGTGGGAGTATTGATTGTGTGGTAAGCCAGAGATCTCCATCGTTACAAACTTCTCATCCATTTATTAATGTTATTCTGTCCATAATAACTACAATAAAATGTTAAATTCAAA
>NW_017306499.1:959241-959577 GCF_000935625.1 Nanorana parkeri
GTGATATCAATATACCATTAACAAATGTACATGTTAAATGCATACTGAATGCTTAGTACAGAGGAAGTCATTCTTAAGAAAGTGACATAACTATATATGCTGGGGTAAAAAAGACACATGTTCCATGCACCATGATAGAAAAGAAAGGGCCCAGTGGTTATGGTCCAAAGGGAAATAACCAAATATTAATAGAAACACCATACTGTACCTCTGCCATGGCCTGGCTTTCCAACTTTCAAGGCCCTGCTGCAGACTGACCAAGAAACCCTCCAAAAGTATGTACCTGTTCTTTCAGCTATACACTTGTGTTGTAGACTAAAGTGTAATAAAATAATT
>NW_017306499.1:959642-965229 GCF_000935625.1 Nanorana parkeri
GATTGCATACTGTATATGTATATATATATATATATATGTATATATAACATTTACCATGCTAAAAGGTAACAGATAAGAGAAGCTCATTGTTTATCTACAATTTAAAGCCCAACCACAGGCAGGCTGCAAAAAAATAATGAGAGCGCCCCCCCTTCTCCATATAGAAAGTATATATTGCTCATTCAGTCTAGGGAGCAAAGTCATAGAGAGTAATATACAGCAAAATTGGATGACCGCACACCAGCTATTGTCCAAACTCTTTCTTTATTTTTTCATAAAAGCAGAACACAAGAGATGAATTGACTCTATGACCAAGCACCTGTGTGTGAAACATGTCAGAGGTCTCAAGTCATCTCTTGTGTTTTGATTTGATGAAAGAATAAAGAAAGAGTTCGGGCATAGCTGGTGTGCGGTCATCCAATCTTGTATAGTGTCTGTCAGCAAACAAGCTGGATGAGCACCTTGCTATAGCAGGCAAGCAGGGACTGACTTGGAAGGGCACACTGGTTTTTCATACCCAATAGAGACTTGCTTTATACTAGACACGTGCGCTGGCCAAAAATTTGTTTTGCTTAGTTTTTATTCGGATTTTTCGTTTTTCGGGATTCGGGTCCGAAAGTCAATTCGTTTCGGTATTCGGATTCGGACATAATCCAAATTTTCGTTAGCGTTAGTATGTACAAATTTTCATTACGGACGAACAAACGTACATAACGAACATTCGTACATACTACTGCTAAAAAAATTTAGAATTTTCTTTTTAAGTTCATGCTTAACACAATAAAACTTCATTCGGGAAAGAAATTCGCATGCATCCGAATGTACAAATTTCCGAAAATTCGGCCGAATAACAAATCTTTCCGAAACGTTTCACACATGTCTACTTTATACCTTAGTCTTGCTGCAGCCGGCACTTCAGTCTTTTCCACAATATTTTCTGGTGGCTTCTGGTCCTGCATTATATGTGATGAGGTCACACAACCAGAAAAGAGGCACAGCTTTGGGTGACCGGTTTTCTTCACTGCTGCCCCAAAGTGTTCCTCAGTGGCAGCTGGTCCTGCACTATACATGGTGATGTCAATGAGGAAGGCGGGCTTTAGGTGACCGGTCATGGGTAGACTTTAGTATGGCAAGCACCGGAATCACAAGTGGTCGGTGGAACCCTGTGTGTCAGTACATAAATTGGTCCAAAGCAAAATGATTTCCCTTTAAAGTGGAACTTTAACCTCTTGTCATTGAGGGCTTGTGCACACCATCCCCAGACCAGAATGGATGCTGGCATGTGCGTTTTTGATGTGTTTTTGATGTGTTCAGGTGCGTTTCTATGTCTTAATTGGTTTTGCTTGGATTTTATTCACGTTCCAGTGCATTTTGTTGCATTTGCCTGTTTTTGCATTCATTTTTGAGCGTTCCAGACCAGAACAAATGCAGCATGGTGGACTATTTTTTAAAAGCTCTGGAGCTGAATGCAATGGTGTGAACTACGCTGTAGCCTCAGGTTTTACCGTTGGAATTAATGTGTATGCGTTTTAGTCCACCTAACATTTTTCTGGTCTGGAGATGGTGTGAACAAGCCCTTAGAGCTAAGGCCATGTTAGCCTCTATTTGGATTGCAGTTGCCATGGTGGTCTCTTTTACAGGACAGTCTCTTTTACAGAAAACAGTGACAGCACTGTGCCTCTGCCCCCTCCCTACGCTCAGCCAATCACAAACCACAGCCCAGTGATAACGCTGGAGGGAGGGGGCGGAAGCACAACACCATAACAGTTCCCTATAATAGAAACTCTTCTGATGTGGCTGTAAGCCAAAAGAGCTGCTGTATGTTCCATCAACCACTCAGGCATAGACAGGAGTAATAAAGTAGGAAAATGCTTGTTTATTACAAGGGAGTTGTGAAAAAAATATTAGGCTTTAGGAAATGTAATTATCAATGTGCCTGGAGTTGGGCTTTCATTTCTAAAGATCTAGAAATGAAATTTTAATTTGCAGAGCTTCTCAATGTCATTTGTATTGGAGCATTATTTAACAAGAAGGATTTGAAATTCACAGGTGCATGAAAAGAACAAATAATTACACACTGAAGGTATTTTATATGCCATTTAATTGGAAAAATGTTAACTCCTCATCACACTCTTTGAAGATACTAACAAAACCATGTTACTCTAATGCAATTAATGGCAGCGGCGTAGCAGTAAATTCTAATTTTTTTAACAAGGGCCCGGAAGCAGGACTAGATTAGTAGGGCTGAATCTTCTGGAGTCTTTTTCGTTATCTTTAAGTCTGCAGAGTTCAGCAGTGACCTTTATTCAGTCATTGCCCAAGTGTCCAGGGTGCATCTAATTTAATTCCACAGTCACAAATTCCACAATATGAAGCCGAAATCTGTTTTACTGCAGACACATAAAGAATGAAGAAGCGTGCTAATGTCACAGGCCATAAAAATGATATATATTTTCTCCCAAATCTGCAAAAGCTGGCAAATTAGCATGCAATCCAGCCACAATGCTCTCTATCAGATGAAGTGTCTAGCGGAGCAGTAAGGTACAGTCATTTAGCTTGAGTGGGAATGAAGGCAAATGATCATTTGAATGGTTGAGATGCAGCCCTGGCTCCCGACCAGCTCCGATATAACTGTATTTGTTGTTGTAGTAAAGTGCAAATGTCTAACGAAAAGTGGCAGCGTATACAGACTTATTAAAGACAATGGGACAATTTCCGCAGAAGAGATTTATGGAGTGGATTCCCTATACGCAAATAGGAAAAAGAACATCGCAAAACAAACACTATACTAAAGTCAAAATAATATATCATTTGGAAAAAAAAAGGGGGTAAAGGAGAACTCCAGCAATTGTACCTTACACAGTTACAATGGGATTAACATCAGATGTATTATTTCATGTTAAAGTAGTATTAGTATTATTACTATGGGGTAAGTGTTTTTCCACATAGTTCTCTCAAGGGTCACAGGAGGACATATGCTAGAGTCCTCCGGTGACCCAAAACTCAGTATATCGCGAGCTACAGCTTGCGGTATACTGAGAGCGCCACAGCCGGGACGGATCCCGACAATGCTGTCGAGATCCAGCTGAATGACAGCTGGGTCTGCCTATCTAGAGGCAGAGCCACCTGTACCCGCCCCCCCCTCATCCGTTCCTCCAGTCAGCGCTGGAGGATCGGAGCGGGGAGGGGGGAATCCCTGCAGGGAGCGGTGACTGACAGTCACTGCTCTCTGCAGGGAGATGATCGAGAAGTGAGCGAGCAACGGTACGTGTTCGCTCAGTTCCCGATCTATTGATCTATATCCAGTGCGTCCCGGTGCAGTTTGTGCCCGGAACGCATTGGATCGCATACATGAAGCTGGGCCGCGTTCTGGGGCGGGAGGGGGCGTGTCGGTGACATTCATGTCAATGGCACCGCAGACACGCCCCTGTCCGCAGTGCGATTGACCAAACCGGAACTCGAGGTACAGGAGTGCCCTCCGTTCCAGTGCGATCTGAAAATATAGTGCATGCAGCATTTTTTCAGATCACAATGCACTGGAACGCAGGGCACTCCTCCACCTCGTGTTCTAGTGCGGTCGATCGCACTGAGGGCAGGGGCGTGTCTGTGGTGCCATTGACATGAATAGCACCGACAAGCCCCCTCCCGCCCCAGAACGTGGCCCGGCTTCATGTATGCTATCTAGTACGTATCGGGCGTGAACTGCACCGGGACGCACTGGATATGGTGTGACTGGGCCCTAAAACTAAAAAATACTGCTTGTCTCATTTTCTCTGGTCTGGAATGTACTGGAATGCAAGGACCCATGAAAAACACATACAAACACATGCAAATGTACTGGACCGCACCTGAAAGTCCATTTTAAGCAGAAAAAATGACAAAAAAAATTGCTGAAAAAATGCGACAGATCTGGAACATGGTGTGAACCTGGCCTAAAAAACAGTATTAAAGAGCCAGTGCTTAGAGGACCAGCTGATTCTCAGGAAAAACTACTTTTAAACATCAAGAAGCAGCATCCATTGTGATTTAATCAGCATTTGAAATAGCTTAAAAACATTTTGATTTTTATATTACTTTAAGTGCATGCATGCAACATAATAAGTATGTCCCTCTGCGTTCTCACGTCCTATACACTGTGTATAGAGCGTGATGACTCAAGGATTCCTAGACCGCTGCAGCAGAGGGGGAGAGATGCTCTAGGGACCAGCCTAAGAACCGGCCAGCTCACAGGATTGCATGAGTATATATACCTGTAGTTACATAATATTTGAGGTTGAATAAAGACATAAGTCCATCAAGTCCAACCTGTTGTGTGTGTGTGTGTGTGTGTATAGGTCCATGAGTGTTCTCATTCTTAAGAGTACCTGTACCCTTGTACATTTCGGTCTCTCAGGAAGTCGTCCAAAAGCCTCTTGAATGATTCCAGATTAATTGCGGAAATTACCGCCTTTGGCAGTGAGTTCCAGACCCTAACTGCGCGAACTGAGAAGAAACCCCCTTCGCCCCTTGTGTTCACATTTTTTTTCTACCAGTTTTAGGTGGTAGTCTTTGTTATGGAATTAATCTCAAAGAGTTTGTTGCTAATGTTGCTATGACTATGGAACATTTTGTACATGAAAATCATGTCCCCCCTTAATCTCCTTACTTCCAACGTAAACATGTTTAAATTTAGTAGCCGTGTCTCATAGCTCTGGTCCTCCATCCCCTTTATGAGTTGCATGAGCTGTATAACTTTTTTTTTCTTTTTTTACCCTAGGCAAAAAATTAGCAGTTAACCCTTGCAGTATGGGGGGTAGCCCCACTGCAAGGGTTAATAAAAGTTCTGCCTGGAGTTCTTTTTTAACTACATCATTGAAAAATGAAGCCATAACCACACACTCCAAGACAAGTATCTGCTGGGTAAAAGAAAAATCAGTGTACTAAAATGATTGTTACATTGGCTGTTTTCTCTAAGATTACTGTGGGGTTCACTGAATAAAAATACAATTCAAAGCAGATGCCATTAGTACATGTGACTTTTCTCCTTAGTTGGGATCTTAACAGATAGGTGTTTTCTTCACCCTGTGCTGTTAATGTTCCTGTGAAGTGACAAAAGATGTGTTGATTAAGTTAGCAAGAACGGCACATATATAAATATATACTGTATAAACGGGCAACACTTGAACTGCCTGCTTTTATTACTGTGTAAGACTCTCGGCCAACATTATGTCACATCCCAGTTCCATCATTTCACTAAAATTTGCAGGATGATTAACATCTGAATTGGCAACAAATCATATCAGGCTGAGAGCTTTGGCATCCCCTCCCGCTTCCCACAATGTAGAGTGCACAATTCTCTATAGGCTATGCTAACAGACCAGTGGGTGTACAATATGAAAAGAGAGTGCCACAGCTTTCAACCATTGCTATCATTTAAAGCCTATCCCCGGGGAACAAAATACCCATGCCGCACTGGAAGGGTGAACTGTTCGTTTATATCTAGGGGTATGATGGGGAGGACTTTCACTTACCTGATCACCGTTCCCCCGGCAGCGGACACTCACCTCTCACCCCTCCACCTCATGGACTCTCCCTTGGCGTCCTCCAG
>NW_017306499.1:965310-1019192 GCF_000935625.1 Nanorana parkeri
CTGGGTAACAAATTTTCAGGTGCGTGCGTGCACCTGAAAATGTGTGCGTGCGTGCGTGCCAGGCCCTATTGGATCAGCAGGGGGGTCCGGGCTTGAATTGGAAGCAGCTCTCTCCTCCCCGCTGGGAGCTAGTCTGTGCCCCCTCCAATCCCCGCTGCGCTCCCCCTCCTGTATTGGCAGAGGCAGTGGGGATCGGGGGGGGGACACAAAGCCGATCCAGCAGGGAGGCGAGAGCAGTGATACGAGGAATCAGGATGCTGGGGCTGCTAGGATGGAGAGCAGAGCTGTGTGGGGCCGGCCAGAGATTCAGGAAGCCGAGTGGGGGGATCAGCAAACGTGTAGTATTTGCTAATCATTCCGTCATTCCGTGTACTGAGCAAACGTCTAGTGATCAGTACTGATCACTGAGTGTTTGTAAATAACTGAGGGCATAGTAAGCTTACTATGTCCTCAGTTATGAATGAACATGAAGTGCTACACATCACTTCCTGTTCATTCATGACTGGGTGACATAGTAATCACTTACTCAGTTTCGGAATGAACAGGAGCACTCAGTACACAGGCTTCTTGTCCATTTATAACTGGGGAAAGTACTATGCCTCCTCAGTTTGTGAATGAAAAGGAAGCCTCTGTACTTAGTGCTCCTGTTCATTCAGTGTTGAGGCTGTAGTAAAAGAGAGTACTCTGTGTCCTCAATCTTTTTTTCTCTTTGAAAAGGGAAATATCAGGGGTCTGTTTAAACCCCTTATATTCCTCTGGAGCTCCCTGACAATACAGTAAAAAAAAAAAAAATAAGAAAGGTAAAAAAATAAAGTTTAAAAAAAAATAAAGATAAGAAAGGTAAAAAGAAAAAATAGTTAACACACACACGCATAATATGATAACATGTGGGGTAAGGGAGGCACAATACTTGCCTTGCCCTGGGTTCTGACAACTCAGTAAAGATCAGTAAAAGTCTTATACATAGGTACACTGGACAAAAATGAGCAGTTAACCCTTGCAGTGCAGGTTTAGCCCCACAGCAAGGTGAGGATTTTTTTTAAACCTAGAAATAGGCTTCAGAATTGGCATATAACCTTTGGTTGGATGTGTTAATTACGTCTGTGCTGTCCTTTCCAAAATACAAAATACTCTAGAAGCTAACTGCTTATGGTCCCTACTCTCAACCATCAGAGACTGACTTACATACAGTAATTAGGCTCAGGCCTATTGTTAAAGTGTTATTAAACCCTAAAAATTTAAAGTTACAGTAACTTACCTCAGAACTTATCTTGTGTGCTTCTTCTTCAACATTTTTTGTTGTTGTTGAGTTGGTCCATTGATCGCTGCCCCAGGTCCCAATTTTTCAAGTGGCCCTGTTCCCTTCCAGGGTCACATGGAGCCACCCTTACATGCCTCCTCCGGGAGACAGAGGATCCTATGACTCTGCCTGCACCAACATGGACTGGCAGCCAAGAAAGACTAACAGGGCAATGACCACAGTGGCGCTTTGAATTACTGGACATGTAGTTCCAAGGAGAGGGATCAGAGGAAGTGACCAAAAGTTCTGGGGAAGCGGCGCACAGGAACCCAGAGGCTGCAGTGGTAACCATAATAAATTGTAAGTGTTGCCAAACTTGTTTAAGCAAAAGTTTATTGTCTTCTGCTTCAGTGCTCCACACAAATTTAATACTACACAAACTGTGAGGCTTTTGTTCCACTTTAAAGTACAAGTAAAGGCTCTTGTCTGACAGTATAAATAAGTATCAAATCCAGTTACTATGTGACGCGCAAGCCTCATAAAGTAAACAATGAGCTTCCTTTACTTTTCCTGACTGAGCTAAATCCTCCTTTATTTGCATCTCACATGCTCACCCTCCCAGATACTGCAGCTCACAGTGGGAGGGTTTCAGTAACGGAGGCAGTGCTGTCAACATAGGAAGCATTTGACAGGACTAGGTGTGACCAGGTGCTGATTGACAAGCTACATGGCTTATGACCCAGCAGTGACAATGATGATAGCCACATCCCCTGAAATATTTTCTCATCCCACTTATAGTACAAGCCGGTACTATTCTGACTCCGATTGTTGTATTAATGATTTATCCCTTGCTAAGACCTCTATGCCTGGCCTGTATAAGCAGATATAATCACTGCGCACAATCCTTATCAGATAGCTGAACTCACCAAATACCTTTTCATCCACAATTGCTTTATTGCTTGCAGCAGGTTAGTTACAGCAAACAGGATGCATCAGATGAATGAACAGATGGTATTTGAAGGTCAAGGATGATAATGTTTCCAAGCTAGCATGTACTTGTGATCCTGCTATAAGCAGCCATGATACTCGACTAGTTTTTGAAGAAGAAGGGGGAACTACATTATAGATGGAGGGAACACAGAAGAACATATGCGATATAGTGCAATATCCAAAATGCCCACAAGATGGCAGTATAATAATCAGCTATACTACCGGTAATACCAAAGATAATGGCTTAAGAAAAATTATCTATATCAATTCTAATTTCACATTTGTATTAACACCAACTAGGACTATGAATTGTGTGATACTTTACAACTGTGTAACGGTTGTAAAGTATACATGAGAGGGGAACTCTGCTCTAAATTCAGGAGCTGTGCAGCACTGTTGGCACACCATCACAGGAAGCTGCATCAGGTGGACCTCACTGGCAGGATTAACAATCATTTGTGAGACTTGCAGGGGGACTAATGGAAAACTAGTGTAGATGCAGTTAAAATTATGTACTATAGCACAATTCTTTTCAGTGGGAGGCCACAGTTCTACTTACACATTCAAACATGCAGGTACCTTTATCGGCCTTAGAACACTAGGGTCCATGGTAGATTGACTCATCATTTATAAGAATGTAGCCTATGTGATCTATAATTTTATAAAACATATACAAATCATAAATATCTTACACTACTATGAGACTGCAGGGGACTCCAGAAGGGTAAGGTGCATGAACCATAAATCACACTGATATCTTTATTTGCAGAATTCGGATATCATACCAACAATGATAAAATCTTAGATTGTAAGGCAGGCACATTCATAGGATGAAAGTTATAACCATTTAGCAGGCAGTCTGTCAGCCAATTTCAGTTAAAAACAGCTAAATACATTCTAGATATTTATTGGGTTCTAGATAAGCTTGGCTGCAAACTATTTGTACATAATGAGTTCGTTCGACCCTGGAATCAGTTAGGGTTGGGGCATTCCCCGACCCACATCTGCACATAAATAAAGATGTTGGATGCTGGTGACATCATTGGCTGTCAGGCTGGATGGCTGGGCCGGGAGTGGAATTCCTTGGCATGGACAAAAGCAAGTCCAAGAGCGAGGTATTAAAAGGCCACCCAAAAGAATAGTCAAGTCCAGGTAAAGGCAGGCAGCGAGGTTCACAGCCGTGGGGTCAGGCGAAAGGGTCGGTAGCCGGGAGGTCAGATCAATCACAAAAGGCAGGTTCATACAGGGGGGCTGTGTGTTCACCATGAGGTAGAATAACTCAGCAATGAGTCACGGCTCTGACCAGCTTTATATACACAGGGAAAACTAGGACCGCCCCCTTGCTGCCAGGGCAACCAGGAAGCTTCCTTTTTTTTTGTTTTGTTTTGTTTGTGACTTGTTTGTGACTCCTGACTGAAGCTTCCTCAGTCAGGAGCCAATAGCAGGGCTGAGAGGCGAGTGGTGAAGACCTCCCCCAGCCTAAGTAGCACCTGGAACGCAGAGTGGCGCAGGTGCGCACCGGAAAACCCGTCGCCAGATGCCCTGCCAGGAGGAGGAGCCTGCATCTGATTGCCCGTGCTGGCGAGCCTGCTGAGGAACGGCCCCCCTGGGTCCCTGACATTGGCCTTATGGCCATAAAACCATATTAGGTCAATGACAGTGACCAAATATGGCCATGTGGCTATATCAATGTCATTGACCAAATATGGCCATGTGGCTATATCAATGTAATTGACCAAATATGGCCATTTGGCCATACACGGTCAAATATGTAACCAGCATCCTGCCCCTTTTGTTTACGTGAAGCTGCAGGGCAGGGAATGCCCAGCAACAGCTGATTGACCCAGCACTGACGGCTTCCTTTCAGGTAAACTCAAGTTCAGATTGAACCTGAGCTCATCCCTGGTTCATCAACCATTAGCATGATGTAAAATGATTTTAGCCAGGTGATTGGCCAGCTTTGGCTAATTTTTGACGTAATCTCAATTAAGAGATTGCTGAAATTTTATCTGGATTTTGCTTTAATGGAAACATTTTTGTATTTTTTTATTCCATCAATATTATTTGAATCAGTTACAGTATATATGAAATATTATGTACAAATAGTTTGCATTTTTCAGCTAGTATGTGAAGCTCTTGAACCCTTTTAACCTTTCTTTTTTTTAGCTGCTCTGTTGCAAAAAATGCTCCTTACTGAGCTCTATAGCTCAAAGTGAAATTTAAACAACTGAATAACTCAACACCCTCCCCTCTCCGGCTGTTAAGAGGGGTTGTAAATAGTTTTACTCCGTGAGAGAGTCTGAAAAGAAGCAGCGTCTGCTGTGCTCGCTCTGCATAAAACATAGAATGTTACATGAATCCTGTGTCATGTACACCCCATATCAAAAGGTAGTCATTAAAAGAAGAATTTCTGCAATAAAAACCTAGAGGGGCCTGCACATACCTAAAACAGCCTCTAATACATACATTTAATACATACTGGCAGCTCTTATGGCTAATAATACATACAGGCAGCTGCTATGGCTGCCTCCACAGTTGTTGTGACTGGCAAATCTTTGGTAGTTACTAATACTAAAGCTTTCTTACCCTTTCCTGCTTCCTGAACATTCCTATTGGCCAGAAGGGCAGCACATAAAAGTAATCGAATGGCAATGCCAAAACCCTTTTTTGTTTTGGCTAGTGTAGAGAAAGGTGAAAACCCCTGCCAAGTTTCTATTTACGTTTCCCCACTAGGTATATACACCCTCTCTGTTTGTCCTAGTGACCATTAATACTGAGACCAAAAATTCAAAATTTTACAGCAGTCACCAGAACAAGAGACATTTGTTCTGGTAATAACTGTCTAAGAAAATAATTCCTCTCACTTTGGAGAATTTTTCTTTCACTTCCAGTTGTGTTTCCCCCCAATAGGAAACAGACTGCAAAAGCATAAGCAAATAGGGATTAAAAAAAAAAAAACAATAAGCAAATAGAAATGTTTAACGCTGTCTAAAAATAAATTAAAAAAAGTGTTTACTGTAGATACACTGATTTATGAAATGTTTATTTGGGAAAAAAATAGCTAAATTGTTAAAAAGATACAAGACATCAGTTTAACATTTTGTAAACGTTAAACAAATATATACAATAATATAGACAAAAAATAATTTCAATTTTCCTTCAAGCCACTTGAAAGGGCTTTACATATCATTGATTACCGTCATGGACTCAAGAATCATTATAAAGTTGTTACTTTTTCCTCTTTTGCTGTCGATCTTTTCAGAGTCTACTTTGACACTTTCATACAATAGCTGCAGCTTGTCAAGCGAAGAATTCAATGTATGGCAACTCCCCATCTTTTGTCTGTTGGAAACATTCATATCATCAGTAAATTGGCAGTGTTCAGTTATCTCCGGTTAAATTGGATTGAACTTTATGCTTAAATAATAAGACAAAAGTCAATCAGTTGCACAATTCTGTGTACCAAAAATAAATGTTTTTCAATAGATTGAATGTTCCTATAGTCTCAATTTATGTTTAAGTTTATGAAAAACACATGCAACTAAATGAAGTATAATCATCCCTATGTCCTTGGCACATATTAAACAGTTATGTTTCTCAACAATTGTTTTTGCTTGAAAATAATATCATAAGCGATAGTCAGCACGGACTCACAAAAGACAGAAGTTGTCAAACAAACCTACTTTCTTTTTATGTGGAAGTGAGTAACAAATGGGACAGAGGAATGGCTGTGGATATAGTATACTTGGACTTTGCAAAAGCGTTTGACACTGTTCCCCACATGAGGCTAATGTATAAGTTAAGGTCTGTAGGTATAGAGTATTCAATCTGTAATTGGATAGAAAACTGGCTTGAAGACCGTATTCAGAGAGTTGTGATCAATGATTCTTACTCTGAATGGTCTGAGGTTGTTAGTGGTGTCCCCCAAGGTTCATTGTTTGGCCCCTTACTGTTTAATCTATTTATAAATGACATAGAGTTGGGGATTAAAAGTACTATTTCTGTGTTTGCAGATGACACCAAGTTATGTAGTGGAATACAGTCCTTACAGGATGTCTCCAACTTACAGGCAGATCTAATTGCACTGTATGATTGGGCATTTATTTTGCAAATGAGGGTTAATGTTGATAAATGTAAAGTTATGCACTTGGAGACTAAAAACATGCATGCTTCATACACTATAGGGGGGTATGTTTGGGGGAGTCAATGATGGAGAAAGATCTGGGTGTTCTGGTAGATCATAGACTCAATAATAGCATGCAATGTCAAGCCGCAGTCTCTAAAGCAAGCAAAATACTTTCTTGTATTAAGAGGTATAGACTCCAGAGATAGGGACACAATCCTGCCCCTTTACAAAGCATTAGTAAGACCTCATCTGGAATATTCAGTTCAGTTTTTGGCACCATGTCACAAAAAGGATGTTGTGGAACTAGAGAAAGTCCAGCGAAGGGCGACTAAACTGATAAGAGGCATGGAGGAGCTCAACTATGAGGAAAGATTAACTGACCTGAATTTGTTCTCCCTGGAGAAGAGGCGATTAAGGGGGGGGCATGATCACTATGTATAAATACATAAATGGTACATATAAAGAGCTTGGTGCCAAATTATTCACGTTAAAAGTCACTGCAAAGGACAAGGGGGCACTCTTTGCGTCTGGAGGAAAAGAGGTTTAACCGTTGCAAGGCATTGCTTAGATTGAGAGATTGGGCCAAGCATTAGCTCCAACAATCTTAAATATTTCTATTTAAATTCTAGTGATATTAGCCTCTTGCTCTTTCAAGCTCAAACTTCTCTTCTGGACAGGAGGACCAACTTGGGAGAGAAATGATACAGATAGCATCTGTAATTATCTGAATCTCCATGTTGGAACTGTTACAATAATACAGCTTTACTTCTTAGGGTTTACATGATTTTTTTTTCTATTATAAGGTGTTTTCTCTCTGTCAGACTGGACATGTTGGGCTGTAAGGCCATCCTAACTCCTGCCTAAACTCATTAATGATGACAGACACTTAAAAACTGCCATATAACAATCATGTTGTTAGGATTGCATGAAAGAAACTAAAGGCTTTATTAATTGTCAATTTAACCTTATTCCAGCAGTATGGACAGCACCCTAGTTATTTTACTCTCCCTGCACTTCTCCTTAAAAAACACTATAGAAATTGTTTTGTTACATATGTGCTGATATGTTTAAAACTACATGTTAATCCTGCAAGAAATCATATGAACCAATAACTTTCTGTGCTCAATCTACCTCTTCTGCCCTGTAATCAGTTAGCATAGTTTCCAGCTCTTGACTGTTCCTGGAATAGTCACATTTGCTAGGATGGCACATTGCAGGTGAATAAAAATAATTTATGGAAAAGAAAAACATTGCAAATAGGCATTTGAAATGCTTGATTTTTTTCAGCTTGGTATCCCATTATAAAGTGAATGTCACTAAATCCGATATTTTGGGTATAAACGTTTATATTGGGACTCAACAGATCCTCCAGATGGGGTTTTCCTTTGTGTGAAATTCAGTTTGGATATCATACTTAGGTATCACCCTCACTAGCTCTGTATCCCAACTCTTCCAAAGGAATTACTTACCTTTTTATAGACAAGTGCAAGCAAGTACTGATCATACTAGGGAAAGTGACCGTCTCCTGGTCAGCTAGATTAGCCTATTTTAAAATGCTTATCTTGCCCCAACTCTTCTACTTTTTTGGAACTCTTCCCATTTTCATACCCCTAAGGGTTTTTTTGCACTCTCCAACTTGTTCTTAAACAAACAAAACAAAAAAAAACAAGATGTTCACACTCACTCTTGAACAAACACAGATTAGTGGGAGGTGTGGGATGTCCAGATATTAAAGATTATTACATGGCAGTTTTTGTCTCAATTTAGAAACTGGATTACTCCTTCCATTGGAAAACAGTGGCACTCTATTGAAAGCTCCTTTATTCCTGGGGGACATCTCTTTTCCTATTTGTTGACACGAGTTTGGGAAACTTCCCCTGTTGATAACCTCTCTCCAACTGTTATGATATCACTCCTAACTTGGGACTCCTCGCTCTTCTAAGTAATTCTCAGGCATTATTGACCTCATTGCCCACCCCCATTACCTTATTAGAGTTGGTAATTTCTTACTAGTTCCTTAGATAATGGGTGGAGAGGGGCATGAAGACCCTTCAAGACATCATGGAATGCTCTAGCCTCGAATAATTCCTGATCTGAAGAATTCAAACTCCAATGTTGAGATTATTATAAATGCGTTCAACTCTCCCATCACCTCTCGCATTCTAGTAGAAAGCCACCTCATGTGACCCGAAGGTGTAGAATGTGGTCTGATTTGGGGGTGCCCTTAAATTACTGATGAACAACTGAATCTTAAATAAGTGTTGGGTTTATTTACAAATAGGGATATACATACATATTACAATTAAGGGAATTTGAAAGGGGAATTGGGGATAGGAGTTAAGGTTAAGGATCCTACAGCTAGCTACACCATTCTCTCTCTCTCATTCACACAAGCCATGGGTTTTTCTCTGTTCTTCGGACACGCCTCTCCAGCAGGTCTCAGCGAATCACATTCTTGATTGCAGAGCTCAGAAAGACTTGTCTTGTCCAAAGGTCTTGCTTGTCAGCTAGGTTAGTGTCACACAGGAAGAAGGTTCCATCATATGCCCCTGCCCCCCTCCCAGCATATATGCCTTGCTGACACAGGTGAGGGCAGTAAATACCAGCAGGGGGTCGGGCTTGCCAGCTTCCAGCAGATCTCCTTTGATCAGTGTCCAGCCCCAAGAACCCTTTGATGGTCTTCATTTGCATATCAAACAGCAAAGGGCAGCTCACGATATTAAGGAACCTTTCCATCAAAGATGTATCATAGATGTCAATTATTTTAGCTTCCAACAGAAGGCTAGAGGCATGTCAATGTTTTATAATCTTTTATAAGACAAATTGTCTTTTCTAAGTCTTCCAATCTAGGGAACATGATGTGGGGACCCAGTTCTCCTCTACACAATGGCTTCAGGCATTTAAGGTTACATACCTGGCTACAAGATGTGTGGATTTGTGGGAGCTCTCGCAAAAGATCTCACTATGCTCGTACCTGACGCCTTATCATTTAACTACATTTTCTCCAACTAAATCGCCTGACTGTTGGAGGGCTCGTGGGCAACCATAATTCACACTCTCTGGTCCTGTAAATTCCTTACCAATTTCTGGCAGAAAATATTCCAAATTATTTCTGCAGTAACAGGCTGTAACTCCCCTCCCTCTTCTAGCATAGTTCTTTTACATTTGGGGATTGATACCTACCCAACACATCTTCAGTCTATTGTGGTCCATATCCTCCTGACAGCAAAGTTGACAATAGTTAGACATTGGAAGAGCCCTGTAGTTATTAGTGTCACTAAAACTGTTTAGTTGGTACAACTGCACTATGAATATGAAAGACTCTTTGGTCTAAAAAGTGGTAAATTGACCCAATTTGACGGCAAATAGAAGATTTGGATCTTGGTCCCAAACAAAGTGAGCCTACTTTTATAGGTTACCTATTTTTACATTCGATTTAAATCCAATTACATAAGATTGACTGCTTCCCTGCTTTGGCTTGACATAATGTTCAGATTTATCTTATCTTCCTCTTAATCTCTTCCCTTCTGTTCCTGTACCTCTTTCTCTAAATTCTATTTTGTGGGCGCACTGGTTGTGTAATACTGTGCGTCTGTATAATTATATTTGTTACTTCCTTGTTGACCTAATGTGAATCACTGTTACCCATACTGTTTTATTTTATAAACCCACTAAAAAAATACTGAGGGGAAAAAAAACTAAAAAAAAAAAACTTAAAAAACAACTAAAAAAAAAACTTGATTTTTCTGTGCTTTTACTCTTTTTGAGTTGTTGAAACGATCTCTTTAATGGAGGGTCAGCATGTCTGTATATGAAGACACTTTATTGGGCTATAACTCCACATCTTTCAGTAATGATTTCAATACTCTTTCGCACAAAATTTGTGAGAACACTCTAAAGCTGTGCGAAAATAAACATCTGTGTTTAGCCCAGAACAAGAGAAAGGAACATTTCGTAAATTGTTCTACAGTTATTTTTATGAAAGCATATTTTGTGCCCCAGGAAAATGTCAATTCTCTCTTGCATTCACAGCTTTGAAAAGCTAAGGCTGGGGAAAAAGGAAGGAATGGCAATGAGAAAAAAAAAGGAGCAAATCAATTTTGAAATTGGACTTGGCGAACAACCGAAGTGCTATATTTAATGTAATTGTTGGTTTTAAGCATCTCGGTTCAGTATTCTTAGCAGCCAATTTCCTTTTTTTTATTTAATTGGTTAAGGAAAAAGACCATCAATATAGTCAATCAATTGTGAACCAGTGTGCTGCGCTTGGTATTGCAATACGTGCTATATTTATACCACAAACGAAACCAATATAAGTGATCAAAGCCTACTTGCAACTAAATGCAATCCAAAAGTGCATATGTGCATGGACGTTAATAAATACACGTGTCATATAAATATGGTGAAAGTACGAATATAAAACTGATAGGTTAAATATGATAAGTTAAATAAGTTAATGAATAATGCATATGTGTGCCATATAGTGAAAATACAATGTGGATACTAAATGGTTGAATTATAAACCAGGTAAATTAATCAGTCTGGCAATCGGCAACAATAAATAAAGAGGACAATAATTTGAAGGAAGACTGATGTATAAATAGTCAATCACTTACACAATGATATCCAAAATGCATTCATACTTTATTATAGAAAAATATATATACGGTAATTAAAGATTTTGTTCCTGTACAGGTTAATACATATATTAAAGCTGTAGTAGTTTTAATATTATATTTCTGAATGCTGCTTATCCAGTTCTCTTGTCTAACCATATAGAACTCATACCCTATAGACACAAAACCCCTCGTGCGGTGGAAGTCTGAGAACCACGTGAGCCTTTAAAGAGTAATCTCAGACACATTAAAAAGAACGTGTGGTTCTTCCATGCAGGGCAAAGCACCAGGTCCATTTTAATCCTACTTCCCCCCGTGGCACATACTTACCTTTCTTTCACTCAACCATCCCTACACCGAGCAGGGGAAATCCCCCTGTGTAAGGTATGTGTCACTGAAGCTTTAGCTTACACAGGGCTATCTACTGTCATCATGTGACAGTGCTGATGCCTTGTGATTGGCCCAGTGCTGTCACATGGAGTGAGTGACCTGGTGCTGCTGGGGAAAGAGAAGGGATTACAACAAACTGGTTGCTTTGCCCTGCATGGGAAACACATGGATTTGCTTTAACAAAAAACTCCTTCTGACATTTCTTCTCAGCTTGCTCCCACAGAAAATAACTGTTAAAGCCAAGTTCTGTGAAAAAATGATCATTTACCCACCACACATGGTGGGTAAATTATCACTATAATATTGTATGGTATATGTGGAGAGCTATTGCAAAGTATAAAAACCATATCTTGCAGCATGCCATCTCCTAGACATAACACTTGGTTTCCAAGTTGCGCGGTGAGTGAGAGATGCAACTCGAGTGGTGAAGGGTTCCGCTTGCATCACCCGCCCCTCCTCACTATTTGCCCAGTCGCAAAATGCCTTGTATTTTTCCTCAAAGGATACAAAGCATTCTAATATTAGGATATACCCAACAGAAATTGAAATCTGTTGTATGGTGTATAACTATCCTTTAATGATTTAAAATGTAATGAGAACTTAAGGCACATAACTAAATCCAGAGCTTAACACATTGCTTGTGCTTTTTCAAAGCAAACGGATTTGTAATTTTGTCAGACAGTCTTCTGACCCACAAGACAGATCACTGCCAGACAGTACAGCCGGGCCCCAACCTTAACTATACTAGCGGCACAACTTGGCAAATGACACTCCTTTAGCATGTTAAAGAGGAACTTTACCCTTAAAATGATAACAAAGACACCTTTAGAAATGTGTAGTAATGGCAATCTACAGGCAGATACTTATAGATAATTGCCGTCTTTTTTATTCTTTGTACAACTCCCCCATTCTTCTCACAGTGGCCGATTTTGCTAAGGGGCAGATTAATCAATCACCCTCTACTTCCTGGAACTCTGGCATACGTGAACATGTGACAGCGCACATCATCTCAGAGGGAAAATGCCTTTTCCTGAAATCTTGCAAGACTTTGCAGTTTACAGATGAGATTTCCCAGCAATGCTCTGCTGATCTAACCTTCCCAGGATGCATTGCTTAGGCACAGGCTAAATCACTAATGCCTATGAGGACCGGGAAGTGGAAAAACAGTAATTGTACATAAAAGCAAAATATGTTTGCTTAACTAATGAATGTAGGATGATTTCATATCAGCTGATGTGATTTTTCATGGAAGGGGGCAAAGGTCCATTTTAATTGGAAAATAACGGAGCAACAGTACACTGAGGGTCATCCCTCTGCTCACTTTGCTTTTTCTCCTGACAAAAATGTTCAAGGTCAGCAGAGTGCATTGTAGCACAAGGCTGGATCCTAGTACCAGCCATTGTGCTCCTGTTCAGGGGTATACAGGAGATAAGTTAAATTCAGGTAATTATGGTAGCTACATTTAAAATGCATTTAATGATTTTTTTAAATGAATACATAACTGCATCAACTGGCATTTCTTCTGTTTATATCTGCCTGGAAATCAGCTTTAAATACCAGTCCTTGCACTTTCTAGTTCCATTCCCAGTAGATCCCAGTCCCATTACCTACATCCCTGACTCAGCACTACTAAAATGACCATAACTCGACATGCTGCTTCCACTCTTTCATTTATTTGAATCTTTCACAGGTATAAAAAAACATGAAGAAGAGCAAAAGTTAAACTAAAATTACAATAATCAAATATACAGATAAAGAAATCAGAACGCCAACTAAGGAAACAAAAATATACATATAAAGATTCCAAGCGATACCCACTCCTTGTGCAATGTAATAGCAAATTAATCACATTATCTGTGGGAGGTGAAGGTAGAAAAAAAAGAAAATTCCAGGGTACAAAAGAAGCAGTTGATACCTTGTTCTCATCTTCCTATTTTAACAATCTGTGCATTAACACTAGCTTCAATGTAAGTGTTGTTCTGCATTGAAGAGATTAAGTGATTTTGGAAATTCTTTCAGTTATAGGCTTATTATTTTTCTGTTTCAGTGCTTTTTAAAGCTTTATGCATTAACATCAGTGTCAAATGTTTTTGTAACATGAATCTGTGCTTTTCCCATGCAGGACATAGATCAGAAGCCTGTGTCACAGGGTGACAGCAGAGGAGCACAATCTGGAGGCAAGGATAGAGTGTTGTCACCCTGTAACAGGAAATGCCCAAACAGGAAAATTCATAAAAGAATCAGAAGGTATTGTTTGAATGACATCTGCAGTTTTAAACATATTGAAAATGACTTCTGAGATTATATTTAGAAGTTAAAGCTTATATGTGATGTTGTGTTTACATAGGCTCTACACCTGAACATCAAACAGCTGATGGTTCAAGACCAAGACAGAAGGGTAACAAAGCCACATATTACCTAGTGCAGGTATATCAAACTCAGATGAAACAGTGGGCTGAACTGAGAAGACTAATCTTCAAAGGGGCAGCATTATGTCTACTGAGAGCCACACCTATGTAATCCTAGAAAAGATAAATGGTACGTTGGGTAAAAAAAAATAATAATTGCAATTTACAATATTTAATCCCAGAGAAAAGGACCATAATTTATTTCCTCAAAGGAGAACTATGGGGTTAGGGCTTTTCCCCATAGTTCTCCTAAGGGTAACGGGAGGACACAAACTAGCGTCCTCCCGTTACCCTAAACTCAGTATACCGCGAGCTACAGCTCGCGGTATACTGAGACGCCGCAGCTGAAACGGATCCCGACAATTATGTCTGGATCCGCCCAGCTGCGTGAGTGACAGCTAGCTCTGCCTATCTAGAGGCAGAGCCAGCTGTACCCGCCCCCTCCCCGTCCGTTCCGCCAGTCAGCGCTGGGGGATCGGACAGGGGAGGGGGGAATCCAGTCACTCCCCTGTCACGGCTCTCTGCCGTGACAGGATCGAGAAGTGAGCGAACGCCGGTATGTGTTCGCTCACTTCCCGATCTAGTGAGCCGACCTGTGACAGTTTAATTGTCACAGGTAGGCTAGAACTATGAGGATAGTGAAAAGGACTCACCTCATAGTTCTCCTTTAAGTATTTACCTGAAACATTATGGAAGGAAGTGTAAATTATCAACTGGAGAATAGCTTGCCACAGAGAAGGAGCGAGAGGCCAACATACAACCCATAAAACACCAGTTTGACACCATGTGGCAATATAAGGTCACTGATGTCACCAGCATTCTGCCCGTTTTGTTACTTGCAGCTGAGGGGGGGGGGGGGATTCCCAGTCCACAGCTGATTGGGCTTGCACTGATGCCTATCTTCTGGGTGGGATGAGCTTGGGTTTAGACCAAACCCGAGCTCATCCTTACTTCCCACCTCCTTGCATCCCGGAGGAAAATTCAGTTTAGAGAAGAAAAAAACCAAAACATTCTTTCAGGACTATGCAAGCATCATTTTTTTGTATTGATATGCTCTGTAAGTGAGAGGCATGTCCTCTCCTACATACTTTGTACTGAAAGGTGTCCTTCTCTCATCCCAGAAGGTACGCACTGATGCACTTCCATGCAACATTTTTAAGATGACTACATGCAAAGGCTTCTTTAAATGGAGTTGTAAACAACTTCCTGGGTTCCCAGCATGTTTTGCGTCTTTTTACCTGTTGCTTGATCTGATGCAGTTTTGATTTCTTGAGCATACATAGCCCATAATGCATTGCTTCCAGCATGCAATGATAATGTTACATTGTTCAGAGGTTTCAGACATTGACCTGTGAGTTAAGAAGGCAGGCTCTGTAGTGACACAAGGAAATGCATATTCACAGGGCTGAGTGAAATAGGAAAGTACATCCTATGGGCAACTTCAATAAGATTAAAAACTTATAGATGGATATGGTTATTAGGAGTGGGATAGAACTTATGGAAGTTTCATATAAAGATACATTTATTTTTTGGATTTGACCATAGATACCTTACAGCTATAAGGCCTCATTCACACCGAATCCATTAGCATCCGTTTTTCAATGGATGTCAACAGATGCCAATGGAAGGTAACCCGAAAAATGTATGGGTGTGAGTGGGACCAGTTCACGTGATTCGTTATGTTCCGTTGCAGTGCAATGAAAAAAAAGTAAGCACGCTCTACTTTTTTCAGCACAACATAACGAAACCTATCAAAAATGGATGTCAACAGAATGGTTTTCAGTCCGATTTTGGTGTGAATGGGCCTTAAATAGATGAAAAGGGTTCAGGTACTGTACGCCGGTTGCCAGTTACTCTAGCAAAGCAGAATTTCCATAATATTCTTCTGGTCTGCATCGAATTTCAAGAAAGCTACATTTTATCCTGAAAGCTACTAATGAGGATGTAAAGTATCTGCAGTGACTTTCATAGCGTGAGGAAACTGGAAGCGCTGCTATGTTACACTTGAGGAATTGTGAAAATTGGTGCGGGTGTAATTCTTAAGTCAGCAGAGTTCTGTATTAACATAAAAACATGGGATATGACAGCAGAGAAGAAGTGTTTGGCCTCAGCTTGCTCCTGTTGTTTTGAAGTTATTGCAGCATGTGAATTGCAATTATATGTCCAGACAATCCTAAAGAGTTTTCATATTTCAAATGCAGCAATCGGTTTTCTTTGCCGTTTTCAGAGGGGAAAAAAAGCTTTTATGTTTGTGTAACGCACCCCTTACGGAGCAGCATACAGTAATACAGCAATGGGTCTTCCTGTGTTTCCTCTGTGATGAACCTCAGTAATAAATACACAGCACTCCTTGAGATGGCTCGAATACCTTAGGGTCAGTTACTATGGGTTACCACAGCTCAGTAATCTTCTTGTCTAGGGATATTTTCACTCACTTCACCCATCAGCACATAACGCCCTCTTTGGTGGTCAATTAAAGCAATGTCCAGACTAGATATGATGCTGAGAACTTTTATTGATGAACTTCAGGGAGAGAGAATTTGAGAGCTAAGCACCTAAGAAACTTTTCGTCCGATGATCGAATAGTCGTACGATTTTCATACGGCAGCCCCATCCTGCCCCGATGATCGCAAGATTAATTTAGCCGTAATTAACGAAAAGCACCTGGACGAAATGCGGTAATTGATTTGCTGTATTTTCGTTGGCGCAGTGTAGATCGTACGACTTTTGACGGACGGAAACGCCAGCAACCTTACGACAATCGTACGATCTAGCAAAGTTTTCAAACATGCTTGACCGTCAAAAGTCGTATGATTGTACAGTAATGTCGGTCGGACACTGCAATGCACACATACGATTATCGGACGAAAATACATTACTGCAGTGTATGACCAGTAATACTGTATTATGGCCACTAGATGGCACTGAGTAGCATAGGGAAATAAATACTTATTTCCTCAGCTCCATCTAATGGCCATAATGTGGTATTTTCAAGATGCTACATTCAGCCTAGAAAGAAAATATGCCCATACCATTTGTTTTTGCCTCCCTTCACACAGAACAAATGTAATGATCTGGAGACCAGGGCACTGGGGCACGTGAGCTCAGGGTCTTGTGGAGTGGTTAGAGTCACCGACTGGAGTGATGTCTGGGATGTAGGTCACAGGGGACTAAGAGTCTGTGCGTTATCGGGGATGCACTAGAGGTGCAGGCTCTAAGAAGGGACAGGTCTTCGACAGAGCCTCTAATGGTGAGGATGATTGGCTGCTGGATACCACCAGTTTCCATCAGGTGTCCATCTACTATCTTGGAGAAGGGGGGAGTTAGCAGAAGGGGCAGGAAGCAGGAGGGCGGCTTGCCTTGCTGTGGCTGTATGTTTGTGGAGACACACATAGCTTACTAGCACACAGAAGGGTAGTTCCATAGGATCCTGCAAGAAAAAGGAGCTGCCCTAAACCAGGACATATGGCCAGTGCTCATGGAACCAGTTGATTCTGCATTCAGCTTCAATTGCAAGTGATTTCATCAGCATTTAAATGGCTTAAAAACATGTTGACTTTAATATCACTTTAAACAGTCTTGAGCAAATAGGATTAAAGGGCAGATTTGTTATTTGCTTGAATTAAATCTTTAAATGCACTGTACCAAGACATGTGTATTGCATATGAGTGCCCAAAACACATTTTAAAAATGATCTTTAGCAGTTGTGCAGGGACCATACATTTTGACCCAAGGAATACTTATTGATTACATGGAAGATTTCACATATGGTCGGGGTCCTCTCCAATGCATATTCAGAATGTAGAAAACACACGATCAGCCAATGACCCATTTACATTTGATTCCATAAAGAGCAGTACAATAACCTCTTGTCTTGTTATTAATGGTGTGGGCTGTGGTAATGGTCTGAGAGGCTGAGTCACCGAAGCACATTTGATCTTTTAGATGCATTTCTATAGCCAAGGATGATAATGCATCTTTAAGGGTTTAATTGATCTAAGGACACAAATCACTAAAACCTTTTCATGAAGACGTGCTCTGAAAAAAAAATACGATTCCTCTCTACATCAACTTGACATGTAATGAGTACCTTCCTAACATTGCTTCTCCATGGCTTTCTGAGAGCACTTGACAAAAACCAATAACTGGGTCATCATTGTGATTTAGCAATCCACGCTCTTAATTTAACATAATCAGGTTACTGATTACTTAGTGGAAAAGCTGGCTGAAAAAATGAAAAAAAGTCATATAAAAAGGCTAAGAGGAAAACTAAAGTTGACTGCACCGATAATAATTTAGTACTGATTTCGCTTATTTGAAGAGAACTGCATTGATGTGAACTGCGTCATTCGACCAAATTGACTCCAAAGTGAATGCAAACATTTTGGACAATATATACTCTGAGACATGGTAGTCCATTGCCTAGGTCACTGGAGTACAACCCCTCTTCCATTTTCTAGGACAGGAGAGTAAATCTGGCCATACACTAAGAATTTTGGCTGATTCACAGGAATTGGCTGAAATTCTTACAGTGCGTGGCCCTGCTAGCTTGACAAAAGTAAAATACTCGACCGAATTTGAAGCTTTGCCAATAGTTTTTAGCTGAACAGTGATTGCATGTATTCTGCGGTCACTGGGTGTCTGTAAGGCCACACTGGCAGCCGCGCATGCGCAAAAGCCCAATCTCGGGAAGCACGCCATAGTGCGCATGCGCGGGAAGACGCGCGGACGGATGGCGCATGGAAAGTGGGGTAGTTGCCTCAATTAAGTGACTATATAAAGGATGAGCCTGCCTGCTTCACATTGCTAATGGTCTTGTCAGCTTGTGTGCCTGTTGTCTTTACCTCTGTTGATTTGCCTATGACCTGTTTGACTTGGATTGCCCTGGACTACCCTTCTGATTGCTGCCTGCCCCTGACCTCTGCCTGTTCTCTGGATTTGCTCGTCTGCTGATTTTGTGCTTCGCTGCCCGCTGGATCTGACCTTTGGCTTCCTCGACTACGACTTCTGGCTCCTGAGTCTGTTACTACGCTGCCCACCTGGTTCCATCCTTGGCCTGCTGACCTCTCTACAGGAAGTCTCCTGCATGGTGTCTGCTTCCAATCCGTGGCACTTGTGCTCCTCATTGCCCTGACTCTTCCTGTTCTATACACCAGGGGTTGCAGGACACGAGTCGTAAGAGATGCCTCCTCGTCTTCCGGTCTCATCCTCAGGTACGTGATACTGTCAGAATACAATAGCCCAACATGTGTCCATTTACATCTGATTACCCCCCAATTCATCGCAAATAGGGTCCACCAAAATGGAAATCTGTTTTGTTTGGTTTTCTGGATCTGGCTGGAGTCAAGGGTAATCGGATGTAAATTGACGCATGTCCTTTTAGGACAGACCTGATCAGATCACCCTGTGAAGGGGGCCTAAAGGGAAAGTAGGAAAAAAACAATGTTTTTTTGTTTAATTTAAAAAACACAAAATGCCGCTTCAGGTGAGAGCAGGTTCCATTCTCCCTATACAAAACCCAGGTGCTGTGCTCATCCCCACCTGAGCAATCAAGATTCATAAAAATAGGAACGCCGCACACTGAGGTGCACAGTAACAACCTATTTACAGCAAGTAGCAATATGCTTAAACTGACGTGTTTTGTCTTGGGCATATCACTTTCTTATTGAGGAGGTGTTGTACCTACCGTGAAACACATCAGATCTCAGCATGTATAGGGAATCAGTTTTATCTTTTCAAGTCTTTAGACTTTTTTTTTCAGTTGACAACCAGCAATAATAATCAAATTATCAATATGTATGCACACTACTGTACCTGGAAGCATTTTTTGGTATTATATGCCACCATTGGATCTGTAATTTGCAAAGGGTATACCCTGCATCATATCCAATGTAAAGACTTTGTTCCAAATCCTTTATAATTGCTTCACAACCACGTTAGAAGCAGAATAGAAATACCTATGTACAATGACCCGTATGAAGGATCCCATTAATCTGGCAGGGGGCCGATGAACTCAAAACAGCCCAAGGCCAAGGGTATAATCAATCCACCTCTGGGCTACTAATATAAACAGGCCTTTTACACAGTGGGAATGTGCTGTGTATAATAGTGTTCTAAGTATACGGGGATTTAGGTTTGAATAGTGAAAATGTCATGTTTATGACTTAAACCCTAACTCGTGGCACGTTTACCTCAACAGGTTTAAGACAGGCACACATCCCCATTTCCCAAAAGTTAACAATTCCATGTCCTGTAAATGAGTTAATTCACATGCTGGTATTTATATACCTCCCGCTGTACTTCCTGGGAACTCTAGTTCGACCTCAGAGATGCGGTCCTGTCTCCAACCACTCTCCTCATTACCATTCACAAAACACACTGCCTCAGGCTATCAGGCTATATGTTGTGAATGGTAAAGAGGAGAGAGGGGTGGAGACACAACCGCAACACTGGGGTTTACAAGACCTGCAGCGCTTACATCCGGAGCACCCAGGAAGTACAAGGAGATTAAAGGGTTATTAGTTGCTGTCAGAAACACGAATATAGTTGTAGAAGAGGAGATCAGGAGGAGAGAGGTACCTGGCCTGCACCCCCCCCCCCCCCCCCCCCCCCAGGGGCAAGAAACTAGGGTATTTAAGGTATGTCATTTTGATGTTTCCTTACTACGACTAAGGCCCAGTTTGGGAGCTGAATCATGTAAGCATTTGTTTGTTTGCTGCCGTTATGCCTTTTTACAAATAAAGTACTGGATGGACGGATCCCCTTGCGAGTGCCGTTTTTTACCTATTGCTTAGTGAAGGCTCCAGTGGAAGCTTTACCAGGCAGGCACCGAGGTTCAAGCAGCGGAATTGGAGACGAGGGTAGAGCTGCTCAATGTTTCTAAACTACCCAGGAAGTACAGTAGTAGCTGTACTTATACCGCCATGTGGACTAACTGATTTGCAGGACATAGAAGTATGCCTGCATGACAGCAATTGGCTTTTGAGGAACAGGAATATTTGGCTGCTATAAATCTGTAAAGGTAATTGTACCCAGAATTTAAATCTACTACAGTATATCTATATACAGAGGCTCATACTATCTAACCCTGCAGCACTGGAAGCTAGTAGCAGTTTAGTGTGCCTCTGTGACCTCCTCTATAATTTTTTCCCCATTTATCGCCTGAGAAACAACGTTGATTGCCAAGACAGAGCAGAACTACATTAGGTAGATTGCGTTTCTTCTCCTATTTTCTCATTAGTGGTGCAGATTTTGAATGCTGGATCCATGTCTAGGCCAGTTTAACACTGTGCATATAGCAGTCACTGAAACTGTCTGAAACTCAGTGCTCAGCACTATTGCAATGGAGTCCTGAGACAGAATTCGTATATTCTCCCCATGCTGCATAGGTTTTGATTAGAGATGAGCCTGGGCTTGGTGCAAACGCAGTTCATTTGAGTTCACCCAAGCCTGCTCAAAACTGTGACTCCCAGTCCAAGTGGCAGCAGTTGCGGCAGGGGCATTCCCTGCCCATTTGTGACGTGTAGCTGCAGGGCGTGGAATGCATCACTTGGCAACTGATTGCGCTGGGAGGAGGGTGGCAGTCAAAATTTTGCGCAAGCTGGGGCAAACTCAGGTGAATTTGTGAGCAGGGACTGTATGTAAAGTGCTTTGTAAATTGTTAGCGCTATATAAATGCCTGTAATTAAAAAAAAAAAGATAAATTGCACCATACCATAAAGAAACTTAACTGCCTTATGTTTAAAGATTACTGAACAAATGTCCTTGCCCTGCACCTTCATAAATGACAGTAATGTTTTGAACATCTCTCCATACACATTATGTTCCACTGTGGTAGGTGGCCCTTGTTCATCTTGTACCTCACCACTGGTCCTGGTTTGAAGGGAGAGTCCCTCCATCACGGGAGTGAGCTTGGAGTGGTGACACTGACTACTTTACAACACACACACACACACACACACACACAGGAACCATGGGGAACATAAGTAGCCACCCTCCAGAATGAAGGACAGTGTCAGCACCAATTCAGAAATGATTTGAGGATCTACAGCCCAATCATACCCAAAGATACATTTTTTGTTAATAGTCGAGGTACTTGAATTAATTTTTAAGATTTAACTCCTACATTTAGTGTCACTTTAAACAAGCACCCCCAGCCCCCCAATTCTCTAAAGCCACCACACTATTGGACAAAGCGGCTCCTGGAGTGAGTGTGAAGATTGTTTGGAGACAAATACTGATGTGCATAATTCTGTTCCTTGATAATGCACTACTAGATACAGTATGTCACCCCTACAGAATATAAAAACGAACGTAACAGTAACATATGTTTGAAATACACTTGCCAAAAAAAAAAAAATGGGAAAGGGAAATGGCATTTACTTTCTTTGCACATTTGCTATAAACAGGAAATACACTTTTTAGCACATAAACAAGGGCCTATCACAAAATAAAAGCCAAATCTGCATTGGCCACCACCATGCAGTAATATTGGCATGGCAGAAATGTTTCCCTTGTTTCATCATCCATGTGTGTATAAAAATGAAGAGGGTTTAGAGACAGAAGCAGCTTTCCTGGCTTCAGAGATGACAGCTTTGGCGAGGGCCATGTCGCAATATGCCAAATTAGACAATGTATTTATGCCTTCATCTGTTTGACTGGAAAGCCAGGCTAGTGAAGCCACACTACAGAATTCTACTGCTTCTCACATATTGTTGTAGATACTGCAGAACACTTTACAACGGCGGTCCATCAGTTTGTTTTGGGTTCAGGTTGGGTTCAGGTACACTCATTTTTCCTGTGGAGGACTCTAGCTGAATGTTTAGAGGCTCATGCTTGGGCAGGCAACCTTGGCACTCCAAATGTTTTTGAACTATAAGTCCCATGAGGCATTGCAAGACTGACAGCCACCACTCCCAGAGACAGAGATGTGATTTGTAGTTTCACCACAGCTGGAGTGACAAGGTTGCCTACCCCTGAGCTATTGTGTTGAACTCCAGCCCAAGCTTTGGGAGCTGGGAAGGGTTAGAATTCCTGTTAGCTGCTAGTCTGTGGACCATTTGGGGGATATTTCTTCACTGGTCCTGATGAAAAATGTGTTGCCGGTACAGAAAATCTGCAGAAATTTCTCTGAGCAAGAATCAACAGCAATGAACACACGACCCAATGAAAGGAAATGGCCTCAATAGAACAAGGTCCTGTGTATATTTACTAAGCTAATCTAAAAGTGACACTCAACTCAGGAGTTAGAACTTAAAAATGCATTCAAGTACCTTCATTATTAACAAAAATGTAGTTTATTTTTGTAGATCCTCAAATCATCTCTGAATTGGTGCTGACACTGTCCTTCCTTCTGGAGGGTGGCTATGTGTGCTCCCCATGGTCGCTGTGTGTTTTGTAAAGTAGCCACCGCTCCAAGCTCGCTACCGTGATGGACTATAATTTCATTACAAATTTCCACAACTTCCCAATGTGCTTTGCATCTCTTTCCCTGCTGCTTGATGTGATTTCATCTCGATTTCTCATGACTACATATCCCATCATGCATTGCTTCCAGGTTCTGATGAAGGGGGCGTGCCCCAGAAACACGTAAACCTGTTGAAATCATAGGGGCAGAGGACGCTGGTGAATTACATCTTTCCAGACTCTCCCTGCTAGAGGTTCCGATTTCCCATCGAATTCTAAATGCTTTTATTCCATTGAATTTTTGTAAGTACAGCCTAGAGCTGCGTGTTCTATTATGAAATTACATCTTTACACTATGGAGGCGCCCTTTTTCGTTCTTTGTTTCCTAAGTAATGATAAGGTTACATTGTTCGGATGTTGAGTTGTAGTTCAGAAGGCAGGCTTTGCAAGAGGTGTCACAAGGAATTACATAGTCACAGGGCTTAGTGAAATGGTGTCAATGCAGTAAGGAAGTTCATCCTATGGGCATCTTCAATAAGTTTACAGACTTCCATATGGTTAATAGTAATTTTGAACCTAGTGGACCAGACAAGCTTTTATGCCAGGCAAACATACGATTACAAACATTAAGAGATTGCATATAAACATGCATGCAACATGGGAGTCTGGCACATTTACCCTGGTGGTGTTTTTGGACATCCACAAAGCTTTTGGTCCTGTAGAACCATGGTATTTCATCATTCACCATGAGTAAAAGAGGGGAAATCCTGGGGATACAGGTTAGACGTTCTAACCCTTCTACACTTTATCCAAAAACAAAGAAAATTAGATGAAGCTAGAACTGGGCTTTAAAGCAACCAACCCAAACCTCGGAGCCGGCAGCGCTCCCTCCAGCCTGTGTTCCTCTCTTCTGCAGTGATGGAATGTCTCTCGGTGTCCACACATTCTATAAACTATATTGGATGTGATGACTCTCAGGACCTTAGACTCCTGCAGCGGAGGGGGAGAGAGAAAGTCTAATGGTCGGCCGGCTTCGATGATCAGGTGAGTATAACCTTTTTTACCTTGGCAAAAACGAGCAATTAACTTTTGCAGTGCAGGGGTAGTCCTACTGCAAGGGTTAATAACATTTGTTCCCAGAGTTCTTTAATGCATGCGAAAATATTTCTATTCACCCACTAACACAGGACAGCCTTCCAGGAAATGTCAGAATAGCCAGTGCAAGCCTGGTTCTTTGCCCAATGGGAATTACATACCTCCTAACTGTCCCTCATTTGGAACCAAATCCCTCTGTCCCTCTTTCTGGTCTGATGTACAGATATCTATGAGAAGGTTCTATTTAACTACCAAAAATTGTTATTCTGCACTAAAACCTTCTCATCTCTTAATTATCTTGTTTGCTATTTCGAAAAGCCTGTATAAAGTAATGGTGAAAAAATACAATTTTGAGTTTAATCAATCATTTATGTCATATAAAGAGGAACTTTACCCATATCTTCAAATGACAACAAAGACACCTTTAGAAATGTTTAGTAATGACAATCTACAAACAGATACTTCTAGATAATTGCCCGGCTTTGTATTCTTGGCATACCTTATTTTTCTTTTCCTCCCCATTCTTCACAGTGGCCATTTTAACTCAGGGCAGATTACTAGATCTCTGAGCTGGAACTCTGGCACATGCGACTAGGACATTTGACCATGCACATCCTCACAGAGGAGGAAAATGCCATTTCCTGAGATCTCATTAGATTACAAATGAGATTTCCCAGCAATGCTCTGCTGATGTAACTTTCCCAGGATGCAATGCTTGGGCACAGATTACATAATTTGTGCCAAAGTGGACTAGGAAGTAGAAAAAAAACAAATGGTAAGTAAAATTAAAATGATGTTTGTTTAGCTAATGAATGTAAGATGATTTCATATGAGCATGTAGAGCTGTATGCTGATGTGATTTTTAGTCAAAGGGGGTTAAGGTCCACTTTAATGTTTCACATAACTGGGAACGTAGCAGGGTGTGTCCATTGCCTAAATACAGAGGCGGCTCTCTAATTAGGCGAGTTAGGCGGTCGCCTAAGGCCTCGCGGCCGCCTACCTCGCCTCTGCAGCTTCAACTAACCTGACGCTGGTCAGTCCGCCCCTGGGAGCAGTGATTTCCCGACGGGGAGAATGGGGCGCCGCCGCGCCGGTGATGTATCGAAAGTGCGAACTCGATCACCGGCAATTCCCCCACAGCCTCCGCACCGGAACCCTCCTCCCCCTTCCTGCAGCTGTCAGAGTGAGGGAGAAGCCCCGCAGCGGGTCCTCTGGCGCGGCTTTTCCCTCTGGTGCTGGCGGAACTATTTCCGCCAGTTCTTACAGCCTCGCTTGCAGAGACAGGAGAGAGCCCGCCCGCCAGCCCGGCGTGTGGTGGAGACTGGAGAGCAGCTATCAGCGCAGCAACAAGCGATGGCATCAGAGGAGGGCAAGGAGGAGGCTGATACCGGCGGAGGGGCACAGTGTGGTCAGGTTAGTGAAGCACTCTTATTTTTTTCTTTAACATTTTAATTTATTTCTCAAGTTTTTTTTTTTGCACATAAAAAATACAGGGTAGCAAAAAAAAAAAAAAAAGGACTTTACAGTGTTTAAGGGCTTGTTCACACCAATTGCGATGCGTTCCAGAGCGGAACTTGTTCACACCAATTGCGATGCGTACCCTGTGCGTTCCTTTCTTCTGACCTCTGCGCCCTGTGCGTTCCTTACATCTGGCCTCTGCTCTCACTTTGACCTCTGCTCCCTGTGCGTTCCTTTCTTCTGACCTCTGCGTCCTGTGCGTTCCTTTCTTCTGTCCTCTGCGCCCTGTGCGTTCCTTACATCTGGCCTCTGCGCTCTGTACGTTCCTTACATTCTAGCTCTAGGAGATGTACATTTCCTGGCTGCGGGTATTAAACACTAGTCTTATAACATGCAATATGTATAAAGTTCATTTTTTATTATGGTTTGCATTTTTTTTCATGATGGGTGTAAGTGGGGGCCTTACGTTTGATTTTCGCCTAAGGCCTCACAAAGTCTAGAGCCGCCTCTGCCTAAATACATTGAGGGGAATTATTTAAAACTGGAGCAGACATAATCTAGAGCAGTTACCCAGATTCTGTCTGCTCCAGGTTTGATAATTCCCCCCATTGTGCTCAAAGGTGTCCCTATTTCTGATCATAGAAAGTTGGGTGGCAGGGCTGTAGCTACCATGGGGCGAGTAAGGCACTCACTTCAGGCCTGGCCTGGCTGCCCCTCCCTCACCCCTGTTGCCATGGCGAGCACAGGGCACCATTGGCAACAGGGGCGCTAGACGTCCAACACAGCTTCTCCTCACATTCCCCGCTGCATGGGCAGAGGACTCTGTGTCCTAAATCTCTTTTTCGATTTCAAAAGGGAAATGTCAGGGGTCTGTTTAAACCTGGAGGCGGGCGCATGACCTCACATGACGCCGTGCGTGCGTGGCATAGGGTGACATAACACGTCTGTTGGGGGGCACAATTTTCTGTTCTTGCCTCGGCGCAAAAGGAGCTAGCTACGGCTCTGTTGGGAGGTATGGGATTGCAATGGTTCCACCAGATACAGATAACAGTCCTGGAGACATTCAATACTTAGGAGTGCAGAGAATGACAAACCAAAATTGTTTTGCTGATGGAAATGCTTTATTTGTTACTTCTCTTCACAGAAAGAAATCTCACAGCTGATAAAAAAAAAAGCTTCAAGAACACACAATGCTGAAAATCTTTGAAGTAATCTCGGGAAATAAAACAATATCAGACTTCTACCAACAGATTCTGAAGGGTGTCTGCTACAGCAAATCATCATTCAAAAGGGGATGCATACAGTTTATTTATAACCGGTTTTTAAAGCCGTTTTCTTTTTAACAGTCAGAGGGGCCCGAGTTAGTAGAATAGTAAAAAAAAATGTGTTTTTGTTAAGCTTTTACTTAGGGCACGATTCAGGCTGGAACGCACTGCATCGCAGCCGGCTCACTATGTTGATGTGCCTTGCATTCCCGTGCAGCCGATCGCATTCCGGTCGGAGGGCGTGGCTACGGTGCCATTCACTTCAATGGACCTCCACGCCCCCTCCTGCCCCACAACGTAGTGAGCCAGCCGCAATGCAATGCAGTGCGTTCCGGCCAGTTCTCTTCCACTCCCAATAACCATATCCATCTAGAAGTTTCTAAACTTTCTTACTGAAGATGCCCATAGGCTGTACGTCCTCAATGCACTGACGCAATTTCACACAGCCCTGTGAATATGGACTTATTTGTGTCACCACTGTCATAGAGCCTGAACTGCAACTCAATGTCTGAACAATGTAACATTATTATTGCTTGCTGGAAGCAATGTATGATGGGATATGGGGTCTTGAGAAATTAAAATTACATCACAAAAATCAGCAGGGAAAGAGACGCAAAGCACACTGGGAATCCAGGAAAATTTTTTTTTCTTCAAGTAAGCATTGATTGCATTATCAAAAACAACTCTAGTATGTATTCCTATTACAATGCTGATGTTATAACAGGAGAGTATGTGCTGGGACTTTAGAACTTCTTCAAAGCAGAACTCCGGGGAAAAAAACATTCTTAGTGGTGCAACCCCCGCACTGCAAGGGTTAAGTGCTCAATTGTGTCTAGTTTTTAAAAAAAGAAAAAAGTTATACTCACTTGATCCTTGGAGATGACTGTTTTTTTTAGACCGGTCCCTGCAGCCCCTTGCCCCCTTCACTGCAGCAGTCTAATGAACCTCACGTCATCACGTTCTTTACAGTGTATAGATGTGATGACGCCAAAGGGACCTACCATTGTGCTGCAGAGGTGGAGATAGGCTGGAGGGAGCACACAGGCACAGCTAGCAATGATACATTTCTTATTGGACTAACAAAATATATAACAAAGACAAGCTTTCAAAAATTGACCTCTCTTCTTCAGGTCAGAAGCAATACATAGCAATACATATACATACACACATCAGGCACAATATGAGGTGATATTGTGACTAAAGACGGGACCTAAAGGGGCCCCAAAATGTTGCTTTCCTTGTGACAAGATATACATACATCAATAAAGAGGATTTGCGGGTCAACTTTATTCCAGTGTGCTGGTGACGTATCTTTTGTATCTTAATGTATCTTCTTCTTTAGTATGTACCTTCTGACATACTATATCTGTCTTCTCGTGTGTTTGTACAGACACACACAACTTACTAGAACACACAAGGGTGGCTCCATAGGACCCTGCAAAGGAAAGGACCCACCCTAAAACAGGATGTCAAGGTCAGTGCTCAGGGGACCAGCTGATTCTGCAGGAAACTAATAGGGCTATTCATAAAAGGGTGAAGAGTTTGGAGTAGGCAGGAGAAGAGAACAATCTAGGACAACATAGCTGAACTGGAAAGTGAACTGAATTAGACAATGTTTCCAAATCAGCTATGTTGTCCTAGATTGTTCTCTTCTCCTGCCTCCTCCAAACTCTTCACCCTTTTGTGAATAACCCTGTAACACTTTTAAAACATCAAGGAGCAGAATCCATCGTAAGTGATTTCATCATAATTTGAAATGGCTTTAAGGAGAACTATGAGGTGAGCGATTTCCACTCATCCTCATAGTTCGAACCGACATGTGACAATGAAACTGTCACGTCGTCTCAATAGATAGGGAAGTGAGCGAACACATAGCGTCGCCCGCTCACTTCTCGATCATCTCCCTGCAGAGAGCGTTGACTTTCAGTCACCGCTCCCCGCAGGGATTCCCCCCTTTCCCGCTCCGATTGTCCAGCGCTGACTGGAGGAATGGAAGGGGGAGGGGGCGGGTACAGTTGGCTCTGCCTTTAGATAGGCAGAGCCAGCTATCACTCAAGCAGCTGGGTGGATCTCGACAGTAATGTCAGGATCCGTCCCGCCTGCGGCGGTCTCAGTATACCGTGAACTATAGCTCGCAATATACTGAGCTTTGGGTAACGGGAGGACACTAGTTTATGTGCTCCCGTGACCCTTAGGAGAACTATGGGGAAAAACACTTACCCCATAGTTCTCTTTTAAAACTTTTTTACATTTATATCACTTTCAGCTTCTTTTACAGGTTGTGTTTTTTTTTTTCTGGCAACAGACATGCTTTGAACGCTTCGGCAATATATATCCGGCCCTCCTATTCTCATAAGCAATCCTGCTTCAGTTCCAATTTATGCAAAACTGGAGATCTACTTCACCTCTGGAATCATCAACCAAAATAAAATTAAATTAGGGGTGGAGATGTGACTGTGAAAATGGACTGAATTCATTACTTAGGCGGCCCAGCTACTGAGGACAGGTGGTGTAGGAGTATCGGTAGTGGGAAGGGAACATCAGTAATAACTGAGTTCATTCAAAGCAAGCTCCTTGCTTTTGTTCATTGAACACCACTCGGCGCTGAACACCGGTGTTCAAAAAGGAATTTAACTTTAAATTCTTTATTTCATGCTGTAGCGCTAGTCAGGTCAGAGTTATGGGAAGACTGGACCCCTGGGGCTACACACTCTGCAGGTTTTTTTTATATGTGTTTTTTTCCACTCTGTTCTTACATTTGGCTTTCTTTCGATGAGTTCTGACAGCTGTCAAATTTATCCAAAAGAGAAGATAAAGCAAATGGTGTGTGAGACTGAGAGCCAGCGGATGCTCATTGCCAGGCTGTGCCATCCATTCATGATAGATTTTTATGACCTACTGGAAATGAAGCCAGGTGATTCCTTTAATGGAAAGCACCATAATAACGAAATATCTTCATCAGCACAGTACTAGCAGCAATCAAACTTTTTTTTAAAAAAGGTTAATTTTATGAACTACAGACACATTTGTCCAACCCTTTACTCATTAACATCTGCTGCAAACTGGGACGGTCCTATGTGCAATTTCCGGAAGCAAATGCTTCCGGAAATTGTTATGGTATTATTTTTATAATTATGGTATTGTATTAAAATGTGCAAAACCACCAAATGTTCACATAGAGAAACAGTGAGTAAAAGTATTCAGAGAACACAGTTGGTTAGCTAGAATGCAAAATGTGTGTACATGAGTAAAAGGGGCATTCTTCCAATTGGCTTTAGGGCCAATTCACTGTGCCAATGCGCTGATCTTTGCACATCGCGTTGTGTATTTTTTTTATGGTAGAACTTTATTGAAATGTCACTTTAATGAAATGTCACAGAACTGCATTTCTTTCAGTTCTCCAGGTACATCGGGGTGCGAGGCGGTTGTTCCATGTCACATCCCACTGCATTGAAAAAAAGTACAGCATGCCATACTTTTTTTTCAGCGCACGCCACTGTGTTCTAATTGCAACACGGTGGTGTGAACCAAACTATGTCTTGCGTTGGGGCTGCGCTAGAAATAACAGCCAGCGAAGCCCCAACACATTTGGTGTCAATTGGCCCTAAGTGGTCCACTGAGTCTCCTTTTTTTTTTTGTCTGAGGACAGGCTTATGTTTATCACAAAGATGTTTAAATCCCACTTAAGTAAAAGTTTAGTTTCCTGCAGAATCAGTTGGTCCCCTGAGCACTGGCCCCGATATCCTGTTTTAGGCCTTGTTCACATCAGATGCAGTGCGTTCTGGCCCGTTTCTGGCGATTTCCAAAATCGACATTTGACTATGATTGATGGGGTATTCAAGCTATAATCAAACGAGGGTTCATGGCAGAAACGAAAATTGCAGACCGAAAATATACTAGTGTATGGGCCAACTTAAGCATGACTATAGGCGTCTCCCTAAAGACGAGGGAGAAAGGGGCATCTACTTATAAAAAGGAACCTTACCTTCTCGCTCAGTGAGAAGGCAGTCAGATTAGTCCGGTCTCATTGTTCTACAAAAATAGTTATTGCCACCAATAGGCACCATGGTGGCCTGGTCTATGATCTTGACTACACTGACCTAGAACAAGCATGCAATCAGCTACAGTCCTGACCCATATGCTTGTTCCAGGGAGGTAAGACATAAGGCGGTGCAGACGGGATTAGGACAACAGCCCCAGAGCCAGCAATAGCAGAATTCATAATTCCATCCTCACTCGTTCCCTTTAAACATGTTACTACATTTTTTTTACTATCAGTCTACTATAAGTTCTTACCATGGGCTCAAAAAATAAAAACACATATATGCTACATAATATAGAAATAACCTATCTCCTAAAATATTCATCTAAGACGTCTCTCAAGCCACTGAAGCTGAAGCGTAATCTGCCTATATTTTGCCTTCCTTGGTTCCTCCCCCTCATCATTATACAAATGCATAAAAAAACAAAAACAAATCTGTTTTCAATATCCAACTTTCTTTGGACCTAGTGATATCATTACAGAGTGCCTGTGCTTCTCTGTGCAATGCAGGCAGATCATGGCTGGTGGGATGCTGTACATAGATTTCTGAAAACATCCCAGCACCTTGCCTCAGTTCTCCTCTTAAAAGCTCTCAGCCCTAATGCAAGCAGATGGATCATGCAAGAGTTATGCAAATACCCACACGCCTTGATGGGGGTGACACTCTGGAGGGTGTTCCTAGGTAGACTGCATTTGCATTACATTGCTCACACATTAAGCCTCCATGATTAAAAGAACTGAAACACAATGAAGCACCAGGAAATGAGACGGGCTCTATCTGACTTGCTTCTAATGCACACTGAGAAGCTCACAGTGTGCAGTAATATCAGAGTAAACAATTGCAGCAAAGGAGAGGAGCTGGTACAACTGTGCAAGGCTGAAGGGAAGGCCGGAGTTCAGCTTTGGGACAAGTAATAGGCCAAGGTAACTTGGCCGTGTTTGTGGGAGGAGTTGCGGCAGCTCTCCTCCCCTTAAGAAGGGGGACAGGGAGCTCCTAGAGACGTCACGGCGAGGTCGCGCTTGACCCGCCCGCCCTTCCCCAGGTTCTATCATTTCACTAGAGCGTGCCCCCTTATTTGGCACGCTGACCATAAAATCATGGCACACATCAGGTTGGTATCAGTAGGGGTCATGAAGACTTCGGAAGCCTAAATAACTCTGACCACAATTAATAAAACATCTTCTATTCTCTAGGGCAGGGGTGGGCGACTCCGGTCCTCCAGCTGTTGTGGAACTTAGGCATCTCAACCTGAAAAAAGTAATTTCAGGCAGGTGCCCTTCTCATTTCAGGGAGGTGCCCCCCCCCCCCCCCCTGAAATGATGGCAGATAGCAAAGAAGCTAATGATGCTTCCCTTGCTATCTGCTGGTTTTTTTTTTTTTAGTATTCTGTCACCTGCTGCCTTCAGAATAAAAAAAAACAGTATAGGAAAGAATAGCTAGATTGCTATTGGCTATTTCAATTTGCTATAGCTTTCTGCTTTTGTCTCTTTTCTGTTTACTTGGTGCATTATTTTTCTTGCTCTTTCTATTTATTATAGCTCACCCCATACCCAGCAAGCCCTACAGACAAACACTTGCCCACTAACCTTTTCACAACACTAAGCTGCAAATCCCTCCAATATATATGTTAGGCAATTTTTTTTGTTTTGTTTTTTAGTAGCCAAATCCCTATTCTGTGATTCCTCTTTCTGACATTTTATAACCCTCATTTTGGCATTGGACAATTTTTTTAACTTTAGGCCTCATTCACACAGGAAAAATGTACCAGCTGCGGCAAGAATCCAGGGGATTCCTGTGGCTGGATTAACAGGTGTGAGTCTGTACAAACCAATGTCAGGCTGACAGCAGCCGCACATGGAGTGAATCTTTGCAGGTGGGGACAGATGATCACCCCTGGACACAAACAGCTTGCACCCCGGGGCAAGCATCTATTCTGCCCTTAACTGCAGGGACAGATGATCGCTGCATGGACAGCTACATTCGCTGTCAGCCCGTCATTGCAACAATCCACATCCACCTGTGAATCCTGGTGCAGAAATCCATCGGATTCTTGCCGCAGGTGGCACATCTTTGCCATGTGAATGAGGCCTTACTGTTAAACTCATAATTGCAAGTCACTATTCACATAATTCAATGGGGCACATGTCAGCATTGGAGAATCACATTACAGTATATATTTTTTTAAAAGTACTCCTTTTCCTACAAATGAATACAAAAAAAATGATTGTTCTAAATTCCCAGGCTAGGCAGTCCGGATCATGTGGGATGAATTGTCTATTTATAAACAATTCACAGAGCCATTCGCCCCGCAAATCTCTGTGAACGTTCGTTCTGTGCAAATAGAGGCAAAACAAACGTTCTTAGTATATTTGCTTTTTAGGTTGAATAAAGTGTAATGTAATACTGTATTATGGCCACTAGATGGCAATGAGGATTTTGAGGTATTTTCTATGCTTCTCATCTCCATCTAGTGGCCATGTAGCGTTATTACATTACATTCATCATGCAAAGGAAATATACTAAGAATGTTTGTTTTTGACAGAATGAACGTTTAGAGATTCGCAGGGCAAATGGCTCTGCGAACATTTTACAAATAGACCCCATGGTGTCTGGCATCCAACCATAACTTCAGAGAGTCCATTTTTTTTCCAATTAGTAGTGAGATAAGAGTGTTACACATGGATGCCCTTACATACATAGCTTATTACAAACAAAACCAAGGTATATAAAACATAAACATACACTGATAAAATATAGTTCAAGGTGACCTTGTTTACCTGTATCAAAACATTGAAATGGGTAAAGTTCCCCTTTTGTAGGTCTCATAGATTAGGATCAGTGGCGTCACAAGTGGAGTGCGGGGGGTGCGGCCCGCACCCGGGTGACACCATTGGAGGTCATTTTGGTGTCACCCCCTCTGGAAAGTCGGGCACTCAGTCATGGACCAAGAGCCCGACAGTTTCAGGAGAGAGGAGACCCGGCAGCTTACCTTATCCCGCCCGGTGAACGTCCCCTCCTCTCTCTACCGGCGTCAATAAGATGGCCCTGCATGCGCGATAACATCATGGTGGGGTGTCCCCAGGTCTCTGCTTCGGGTGACACCGGGCCTCGGGACGCCCCTGATTTGGATGTCAATTGTATAGGTTGATGTTTAATTGTGAACGTCTGTAATTGCACATGGTTTATAGCAGCATTTTATTGCATTTATGTGTTGCATTTAGATGCGTTTATATACGCTATGTAAGCAAAAGCTAAAATCACGCAGGAAAATTAGTAAAGACACGCAGGAATAAAAGCTGGACATTAAACACAGAGGGGGGAATTTTTCAAAACTGGAACAGACAGAATCTGGAGCAACCAATCAGAATTTCTCTTCAGTTTACTCAGGTAAGATTAGAAAATAAGACAGAGAAGCTGATTGGTTGCAGTCTAAATCTGCTCCAGTTTTTGTCTGCTCCAGTTTTGATAAATTCCCCCCAGAGTAAAGAAGCACTAGGGCTAATTTACTAAAGGAATAGAGACTGTTCACTCAGTAAAGTGAAGGAGATGAAGCACTGTTCACTTCAATCAACCAATCGTGTTACCTGTATTGTTAAAGGGTTAGTCCACCTTTTCACAAAAAGTGAACTCACCACACGCTCGGCACCTCTGATCCCTGCTGCACTTAGCTGCTATAATGACCCTTGCCTATCGCTCCATGCCAACCCCTTATAATGGCCCTGGCACTTTATTTTTTGTAAAAAGGTAAACGCTGTAACCCTTCCGCTGTCATAGATGTACAGAATGTCATACGTCGCTAGCAGCAGGCCCCTGTAAACAGACTCCCATCTACGTTTACTCCAACCAGAAGCTGCCAGATCGCTTCCAGGGGCTGGTAAACAGTGTGGCCCCCCTGCCAGACATCCTCCGCCATGCTTATCTGGCTCTGCTGCCCCTCCTGTGGGCCTGGGATAGGCATTGTGGGTGTTGGCAGGTGGTAGGGAGAGACCGGCAATCGTCCTTTTTCTGCTCTCCTCTCCACTGAATAAAACGTGGAAGTGACGCTGATTGCATCACTTAGTCCCCATTCACACCTAGGCGTATTGTAATATGCGCGTCTGTCGCGCGACCGTCACGCGGTTTTTTTACCGCGATTCGCGGTAAAAAAGTCGCGTGACCGTCGCGCGATTACAAAGGCTACTTGGCAGTATCCAAATGGAAAACGCCCTACAAAGCGGCCCAAAGTAGTCCCGGGACCTTTTCAGGCGTGGGCCGTTTTGTAGGGCGTTAGGGACGGGCGGAAATACGCCTAGGTGGGAACGAGGGCATTGACTACAATGCTATTTATTTTTTTGACCAATTTGTAGAGCGTTCGTCGAGCATAGGACGCGCTACAAAACGGTCAGGTGTGAACGCAGCCTTACTGTTTGTGAGCTGTCATTCAGTGGCTACAGAAGGGGAAAAAGACTTCTTCTTTAAAGTGCAAAGGTGACATTAGGGGCCTGATAGACCCCCTAATGTTACCTTAAAGAGAACCTGTCACTTCCAATGTGCTATCACAGCATATAGTGTTAAACAAAAATAAAGTTAAATAAAATAAATTTAAAAACAACCCAAAACTATTTTTAAAGTCCCCACGAACAGAGGCATACTAACGCAAACTCATGTTCTTCCTCCGGTGTATGTTGGTACGAACATGGATGGGAGGAAGCGTCTGCAGGAGCCAGAGCATTGCACCAAAGTTCCAATTATCACAGTTGCAATTACTGGCCCCAATGCAAAAAAATTATAAATGCACATTTTTTCTTATATGAAGGGTGCATTTATGTTTATTATTATTATTAACATTAATAATAATAATTTTAAAAGTGAACCCTACCTTTAATTTCTAGCATACTGTATGCTTTGGATATTAAAAGTGAAGACAGGTTCATCTTATTTTCTATTATTCACTGAATACTGAATATTCACACAGATGGCTCTATCAGCTCCTTCAGTAAATCGATCCTAGGGAGTGCAGCAACATAGAAATTAATTGGTCTTACTTTATCATGAGTTTCCCTAAGGCCCCGTTCACACCATCTTATTCTGTGAACGCACGCCAAACGCAGAAATGGAGCATTCCAAAAACGCCAAACACGCTTGCGCTGCTAAATTATGCCATTACTAGTTATTGAAACCCCAAATGCAGCCTGGCAAATGTACAGTTTTCCTGTTCAAATGCGCATAAATGCACGGGAAAGAAACATGGAACACATGTTGCTGCTACATGTACTACTTTCCCGCCTTTGGTTTGCGTTCAGGAGCCCATTGAAGTCAATGGGGATGTGTGCTAAATGTGGAAACCAAACACGTGTCACCGCAACGTGCATTTAAGTGCCCTAAAAAAAAAAGGGAACACGTGTTTTTCCTGCAAGTTCAAATGCACACAAACGTGCGGGGAAAAAACCACAGGGCGTCTGTAGCAGAATCTGCCACATGAGCTACTTTCCTGTGTTTTTCGCATGTGTGGTACCCATTAAAATGAATGAGCCACACGTGGCAAATGCGGGGGAAAAAAGCACATGATGTGTGTGCGATCATAATGCGCATTCCTGGTACGCCGAGGTGTGAACGGGGCCTTAGGCCTTATATACAGAGGGGGGAATTTATCAAAACTGGAGCAGAGAAAATCTGGAGCAGTTGCCCGGGGCAACCAATCAGCTTCTCTCTTCAGTTTGTTCTGTTAAGATGTGAAAATGAAAGAGAGAAGCTGATCGGTTGCCATGCACATCTGCTCCAGTTTCAGTCTGCTCTAGTTTTGATAAATTCCCCTCACAATGTTTAAAAAACATGAGTTCAGGTGCGTTTGGAGCTACTTTCCAAACGCACCTGGACTCATAAAATGCTTTATGACTGAATGCACACCTAGATGTCCAGCAGCATCTTGGTGCATGCAGTCTAGAAGCGTTTACTCAAACTAGGATTTTCTGCGTTCTGGGTCCGTTTAGCCGGGTTTCACGTATGCAACTAAACGCATGAATGGATATAAACAAGTATAAACGCGTGTAAAAGTGATGTGGGAAGCATGTAGTTGCTTATATTTCCCAGATAACTTCTCTTGTGCTTAAATACAGCCAGCTAGTGTGCACAGCTGATGAATGAAGCACATGACGTCTGCTCAGGAGCTGTCCAGCACGGTACACAGAGACTTTCTATTTCTGTACAGACATGAGGACAAGTTTTCATTTCAGGCTCAGGAACCTTTAGGCCTTGTTCACACCAAATGCAGACCAGATCCGGTCAGGTTTCTGCACACGCAGTGCAGTGGGTTGTGCCGCGTTTTAGACGTGTTTTGGATGCGTTTTTGATGCGTTTCGGGCCGGTTTTGGTAAAAAAATAAATAAATATATATATTTTTTTTTAAAGTTTAACATGGGCTTTCAGGCACTTGCATGCGTTTTTGATGCGTTTTTGCGTTTTAGATGCATTTTTGATGCGTTCCAGACCAGATCCAGAGCAGGTAAAATAGGGCTTGCCGCATTTTTTTCATCCGGTCTGGATCTGGTCTGGATCCGCACGCTGCGATGTGAACTGGAGGTCAAAATACCATAGGAATACATTGGACGCAGTTTTGATCCGGTCTGCACCTGCTCTGGTCTGGATCTGCTCCGCGCTTGGTGTGAACAAGCCCTTAGTACCCATGGATAGCCCTAAAAAAACAGGGACCCTACCTGGAAGTCAAACATCTACCTTGCCCTACATTGCATGCATAAAGAGAACCTGTCACCAACTTAATTGAAATGCTTGCTTGCAGTGTTTTCCTTTCCTTGAATATATGATAAGTACATGCAATGTGACTACTCCAGGAAGAGTCAATTTCCTCATACAGCCCCTCCCTCCTTGCATGCCATAGCCCCATATTTTTCTGGGAGTTTATAATTACTGTTTATGCTGACCCAGGGAAGGAGAATACTATAGAGCAAGGGAACCAAACATCGGCCCTCCAGCTGTGGTGAAACTACAAATCCCATGAGGCATTGCAGGACTCTGACAGCCGCAGGTATGACTACCAGAGGCCTGGGAGTAGTTTCACTGCAGCTGGGGGGCGGATGTTTGCTACCCCTGCTATATAGAGTGATTTGGATTATTTTTTTCACACTCGGTCCGCCATTTCTTCTGTTGGTGTACATTTTAAAAGCCGGGGGGTAGGCAAACTCCTGCCCTCCAGTTGTTGTGGAACTACAAATCCCATGAGGCATTGCAAGATTCTTACAGCCTCAAGCATAACTCCGAGAGGCATGGAATTTGTAGTTGCACCACAGCTGGAAGGCCAGAGTTTGTCTGCCCTTAATTTTATAGCTGTCTTTATGGTCACTGGGGAGATTTTCCTTCATTTTCTGTCCGTGACACCCCATCGTCTGGAATAGGGCATTAAAGGGGAACCCCAGAGACGTGTTCAGTTTCTCAACCAAGCGCTGAGTAGATGTTGTGCTAAGCAAAATGGCTGAGGATAATATTTTTGGCTAATAAATACCATTTTCCAACGAATATTTGGTGTGCTTGTCCACCAAAACATTAAATTGTAGGTTCCCACACTTAAATGATTTGCCTCCATTGGGGTTCAGGCACCTTTTACCAGTGCTGCCAGGTGCGCCCACAGTTAAAATGGCCGCTGGTGCTCTCTTGCCACCTTCTCCATCACACTCAGCACTCTGCATCCACATTCACTTCTGCTGCGAGTGCTAAGTCAGGCCTGGTTCACACCTGTGCGTTTTGTAGCGTGTTCGAACGCTCTGCAAAACGCTCAAACACAGAAATCCCATTATTTCCTATGGGTATGGTTCACACCTGGGCGTATTACGGGCCGTATGAACGCGCTAGAAAATGCCCTACGCCAAAGAAGTACGGCCTGGTTCACACCTGTACGTTTTGTAGCGCGTTCAACGATCGACGGCCGCTCTACAAAACGCTCAAACATGAAAATCCCATTGTTTTTCTGTTCACACCTTGCCGTATTTTAGCCCGTCTGAACGCGCTACAAAACGGCCTACGCCTGAAAAGGTACATGAGCTTCTTTGCGGCGTTTTTGTCACGCGTTTCCATTGGGATACAGCCAAGTAGTCTTCGGAAACGCACGCTTGTCGCAAGGTTTTTTTACCACGAATCGCGGTAAAAACGTGCGATAAACGCGCATATTCGATACGCCTAGGTGTGAACAGAGCCTACAGGAGCTTCTTTGGGATGTTTTTGTCGCGCGTTTCCATTGGGATACAGCCAAGTAGCCCTCGGAAACACGTTTTTGTCACGCGTTTTTTTACCGCGAATCGCTGTAAAAACGCGCGACACGAAACGCGCAACAGACGCGCATATTCGATACGCCTAGGTGTGAACCCAGCCTTAGCAATGCTGAGCAATAACTTGCAGCACAGTGTTCAGCGGTGGTTTACTAACTCGGCACTCGCAGCGGCTGAGCAACTGACCGCACCTCTGGTTTTTTAAAAGTTAACCCTTGCAGTGGGGCTGACCAGTGACAACATCACTTTCCCTTAAAAAAAAGACAAAAACGGCGGGTCGTGTGTCTTGTCGTTTTAACTTTCCATGTAATGCAGAAAAGAAATAAAGAATTCACACCATTGCAAATTTATTTCGACCAACACCTGTAGAAGTGATCATTGTGAATGGTACATAATTGGGAGGCTTTGTGAATTGACACCTTTGTTGGATTTAAAGGCTGCACACATAAGCACCTCAGCAGCATCCTCTGGAGGAATAAAACGCCCTGTCAGCACAGATGTGGAAGTCTCCAGCTCCAGCCTGCACAATAAATGACAGCTGGGCTGATTCCTCCATACATGCTGGGAGTGTTGAGTCATGGGGGCTGTCAGCTCCCGACTGGGGAAGACGGTGTGCAGAAGACAAGGGTACCAGCTCTGACCTCCTCCCCTATCGCATCCTCCGCCTCAGACATGGTCCGGAGGAGCCTGACATCCACACACAGGCTGGGATCTCATCATCCTGGGAGAGGTGAGGCTGCAGCTGGCATTGTATGTATGTGTATGTACTACAGGGGGGTCCTCCTCATCCTCTCCATTATATTCTTATTATACAAACTCAGCATCAGGAGGGCTGGACAATGTACTGGAACAAGTGCATGCTCCCAGTGCACATGATAATGCTCATCCTCTGCCTCCATGGACAAATCATGCACCTTCACATGATGCCTTTAAATCCTTTCTTAGCTATTGCCAATGCATTAGATCTGCTTACATCTCCACTCCATCATGTATGGAAATGTGCTGCTCATGTTACATGCCACACCGTGCATTGACAGCTGTCAACTCATACACATGCAAATCTTGATCATGCATAGTGATTTCATTCCCCCTGCGATCACTGCACCCTGAACATACATGATGCTCCCACACCGTACCCAACTCCGGCTCTATGCACGTTAAATGGACAGTGTTAATTTATATATGTATCTTATGTAAGCAGAGATCCAGGCATGACACACGTCTACATGCACACACACACATATACAGATTGTACCCGGAATATAGAGATCAGATTTGCCCGTGTGATTGCACGCACTGATTTCAAATTGCTCAAGTTCTCGTCTCCGCTCTGCCAGTCTTTTATGTCTTCTTCTATTTGCCTCGAGTTCCCTTGTCTGTCTGCCTCAATTTCCTTCTGTCCTCCGGGGCTGGACCTGTGTTATTTCGGGTTTCCCCCCCTCTTTGGAGCATCTTTTGGGCTTCTCGGATTGCAGGGTTTTATATTTCTATTAGACGTACGCCTTACGATGATAGGTCGGCGTGGTCACGGTTGGCAGTGGCGGTGTTGGCTGATTTTGGGTCCCGGTGTCAGTTGGTAAGTGTAGGGGTAAGGCGCCTTGGAAAGTTGGATATTTCATTCGGTGAGACGGGTTCGGAAGCCAGATATGGAGTGAGATGTTGTTTGATTGCCTGTTTAAAATGTAATTGATGGAATTGTATAGATGCTTATTGTGATGTCAGATACATTCACAGATGTCGGGTATTTTGTCTTCATTTCTATGTACTTTTACAGGGGTGTGGTACCTGCATCCTCAGTGCACATGGTGAACATGTAATGGGAATAAAGGAAATCGACATCCTTCTGTGCCAGCTGGAGCGACTGCAGAGGAATCATACACGCTGAAGCATGGAATGGTTGTCATTTAAAGCAGGGGTGGGCAACTCCGGCCATCCAGCTGTTGTGGAACTACAAGTCCCATTAAGGCATTGCAAGACTGACAATTACAGGCATGATTCCCAGAGGCAGAGCCATGTAGGGTTTTGAAGTTAAGGCACAGCTGGAGGGCTAGAGTTGACCACTCCTGGTTTAAGGGCATAGTCCACATTTTGCACCCATATTACAAAAAGAAGAAATGGGCATTTATTATTTTTCCTCATCAGAGGCTGCAAAGCATTGTGACTTTGAATCGGTGGATAACAGGTGTAATGCACAGGCATCTGCAGATTCTCCCTCCAGCCCCAGGTCCATATGGAGGTACACACCAACCAGTATGGGACTAGAGGAACTTATCAATGGACTACTAGTGCAGTGGCATCGCCCCACTTGTACTGCATTGAGATCTACGAGTCCCTCAGCCTCAGTGGCTGACAGGACTCTTTAGGTGGAGCCCAAATCTAAATGTAAACAGAAGCTGGTAGGTAGAAGAACCCCGCAAATCAGGTAAGTTGTGATGTGGGTTGAGGATGGGGGGCTGTAGAATGGCTCCATCTTCAATGTTGTACTCTAAAATATGGGCGAAACTTGGTGTTAAAGGTGGACATAGCCTGTAAGCAAGCAAGCACAGTACATTCACATCAGTCCCTGTCCCTGAAGGAGCTTATAGTCCCTAATAGTCCTCAGTCACACTGTGGCTGTAAAGAGCTCTTGGAAAGCAGTTCTGACTTCAATGGGCTAAAATGTTACTAGTGAATTCAAAGGTGAGTTCACACATAGGTGAGCTCGGATTCTTCACTGGGTGCTCGGATTCTTCATTGGCGGGCTCGGATTATTCATTGGCGGGCTCGGATCATTAATTGGCTGGCTTGGGTCATTAATTGGCGGGCTCGGGTCATTCATTGGCGGGCTCGGGTCATTCATTGGCGGGCTCGGGTCATTCACTGGGGGACAAGGCATTGCAATATGACAGTCCAAATGATATAGGTCCTTGGCTCATGGCTGCCTGCTATTTTCTATCGCCACAGGTGGATTGGCATCCTAAAGACGTGAGGGGTTTTCCATCAAGCGCAATGTAAACTACCCTTATGCTGGCCATACAGCTAATGTTCCTGCTAGGATCCTAGAAGTCCCAAAGCAAGATTGCTAACCACTGTGTGGACAGACCAGCGTCAGGTTGCTACCTCAATTTTGAGTTTGATCTCTCAGCTTTCTGGGCCAGCGAGCAAGTGAACTGAAAAATTTCCCTTGCGTTTCTGCTTTTGGCTATGTATCCCCAGCAGCAGAATTGCCCATCTGGCATGACTTTAAGGTGGAGTTGCCTAGCAAGGGATCGAGCCTCATTACAAAATTAGCATCAAAAGTTCCTAACTACGCTAGTACCTACTGTGCTTTTATAGATTCAGTATGGTAGAAGCCAGTGGAGTTAGTATACCTTACGATATACAAAATTGACTTAATCTCACTCATAGCTAGCTCTGACTGTAAGACGGGTCTTGTATCCTCAAGGTTTACTTGCCAGATCTTACTGTCCTTTAACACTACAATGTAAAGAAAAATGGATACAAGACCTGGGTGCCCCCTTAGATGAGCAATGGCTTGAAGCACTGCAAAGACTCCCTCAGATGTCAATATACCCCTCCCTGAGACTCAAGCAATTACTTCTGCATCATAGAGTTTATCAAGCCCCCTTAAAAATGTACCGAGTTTACTTCAGGGACTCACCATAATGTCCCAGATGTAGGGGGGGGGGGGTGTTACCAACATGTTCTGGTGATGGGCAAACTAGTTTGCTACTGATGAGCTGATGAGCTGGGGCTTGGTGCTAAATCAATGGCCCCAAGCCCACTCAAAACTGTGACTGACACCCCCCATTCAGATGCGGCAGGCGCATTCCTCACCCTGCAGCTACACGTCAGGGGCGGAACTGATGCAACCAATTGGGCTGGGGCTGTTGGTCACAATTTTGAGTGGGCTTGGGCGAACGCAAGCTCCAGCTCATCAAAACGGTGTTGTCATTAATCATGTTTTCCGGCCCTACTGTTTCTCTGAGCGTAAGATGGGCATTCTGGGTGGACCTCTCCGTTGAAGACCTTCCTCTGGAATTAGTAGGAACTAAGACCCCATACTTGGTCAGAAAAACTATTGCACAACATTGGTTATCCCCCCCAACCCCATACTGTACAGTGTATACGCACGTACAGTTCATTACCATTTCTATTACGAATGATGCGTGCTGGGCATGCTGTGAATATACGCAATATACAATTTTGCTCTTGCGTTGTGTGTGAATGAGTCCTAAACGCCAACTCCAGCCTTCTTTTCAGTCTTGCACAGCCAGTTGTACCGGCTCCTCTCCTGGACTGATATGGCTTACTCTGATTTCTATGCTTACTGCACGCTTCTCACAATGTGCATTTGAAGCTGCAGCAAGTCACATAAAGCCCGCCTCATTTCCTTGCTGGAGGACTTCCAGGATCATGCACCCCCTTTTCTCCTCAAGTATATTTTCCCTGGCCCACCCCTTTCATTCATTGGAATGAATTGATTCTTTCAATCATGGAGGATAAGTACCACATGTGGGCCTTACCCAGGGCAGCCTGTATGCAAATATAGCCTGCCTAGGAATGCCTGCTCCTCTAGACTGACATCCTCCTTTCAAGGCTTTTTGATATTTGCATATCTCCTTGCAACAGCTAGCCCACTGCGTTCACACCAGTTTCCGGACCAGATCTGGAGCAGATCTGGAACACAGTACATTGCGTTTGGATTTTTTTTTTTTTAGCTTAAAATGGTCTTACAAATGCGTTCTATGCGTTCAAGCACTTTTTTCTAAAACAGGCTTTCAGTTGCGGCCTAGTGTGTTTGTATGCGTTTTTCATGCATTTCCATACGTTCCAGACCAGACAAAATGAGACATGCAGTATTTTTCTGTTACGGTCTGGAAGGCACTACGCTGGGGGAAACAGAGGCCAGAAATAGCATAGAGATACATTAGGATGCATTTTGGGTCTGGAAAGAGTCTGGTCTGGAGGTAATCTGGATGTGGTGTGAATGAGCCCTGAGAGCTGAGGGCTCTTGAGAACAGTACCGAGGCAGGTGATGTTCCAGGAAGTTCCGTAAAGTACCCTGCCAGCCTCTCCCATCGGCCGTGATCGGTTTGCATTACATTGAGAAGCAGAGAGATGCCATCACTGGGTGTAAAATAAGTTATGTAATAAAAACGGAAAGGTTTATTTTAAAAATCTCATTAACATGTTGATGACGGGGAAGGAGGAACCAGGGAAGGCAAAATATAAATAAATGTATCATTTCAAAAGTGTTTTTAATTCTTTGAATTCTGCAGCGTATTATTAAGATAATATATGGGGCTTCTATGCTATGAGGGTCCCCGTTCAGGTACATCCTGTTATGGGGTGACAACTCTCTCCATTTTGCTTCTGCATTGTCACGGTGTCAAATGCTTTCCTGCTGGAGACTACAAGTGGCCCCACACGTTGCACAAGCATGGTTCACCATTGTCACCATCGGGAAGCTTGCTTTGAGCAGTGATACAGTGGCTGCAGGAGCAAGTTCTTTTAAACAGGAAGTGGCTACAAAAAGCCTAAAGGAGGTTAGCAGCAGCACTGAGATGCAAAAAATGAATCATAAGAGTATTTTATAAAACAAAAACCATGGCAAATATTTAGGCCCAGTTTACACCATTGCGTTCCGTGAACACACGCCAAACGTGGCAAAACCTATGCGCTTTGACCCACATTCAAATGCCAAACGCACATGCAGTGCCATTACTGGTTAACACACCCCTAACACAGCCAGCAGAACACAGAATGCATGTTGCAGATTTTGCTACTTTCCTGTATTTCTAAGTGTTTAGGAGACCATTTAAATCAATGGGGACGTGTGTCCAACGTGGGAAACAAGAAGATTTTACAAAGGTTCAACGGCACACACACCAAAAATCCAATATCAATATTTCATTGATATACTTGTTTGTGAAATGTCACATTATGTCATTAGGGGCTAACGTTTTGGGACCTCGCAGGGACCCTTCATCAAACGTGCGAAACAAATGCCCACGAACACACATGACCGCAATGCCATGGTGTGAAGGTGGACTTAAGAATTTAGTTTGCTAAAGCACTGTGTTCCATAAGTTAGAGTTTACATCTACTTTGAAACGTGATTGATCGCTATGGACCACCCTACTGTGGGGCTGATGTATAAAGGCTTTGTCCAGCATATAGCTGCTGTTGGCATGGCAGTTCAGCCGCTAGATGCAGCATGCATTTCCTATGCACCTCTCCACCATCTAGTGGCTATAATTCTGTACGAATGGCATTTCACCCAGCTATATGCTGGGCGAAGCCTTCATACATCTGCCTCATAGTGTTTAGTTTTAACGCCCCTTGCAATTCTTTATTAGGCATCATTCACACATCTTAGAGTCGGCCCGTGCAGATTCGTGCGGCATGCATACCCATATCGGGCCGATCCCGGGAAGGACAGGTGCTGCATGTGATTGAATGCAGCAGCCTGTTTATCCCTATGGGAGGACGCTGCTGTACCCTCACCCAAGCTGCACATCCGAGTGGGTGCAGGCGTCCGAGCCACATACAGGATCCATTCTGTCTGAGTACAAGTACAGACACCCGCACGGATGTGCAGCTTGAGTGAGCGTACAGAGGCTTACGACCGCATCCTTTAATAGGGAAGAACAGGCTGCTGTGTAAAATCACACGCAGCACCTGTCCTTCCCGGGAACGGCCAGATACAACTGTGCACGCTGCATGGATCTGTACGGGCCGACTCAAAGCTGTGTAAATGAGGCCTTAAATAGGCCTGACTATTGCAAAAAAAGTGTAGAAAAGAAAAAAAGTCAGATGTTATTCATAGCAACCAAATACCTTATTGTTCCCAAGATGCACTAGAACAAATTACATCTGGAGACGTGTTGCTATGGGAAACCTTTCCTTTGTCTTCACTTATATAAAGCATGTTTGTCAAATCATTCATCCATTGTAATGAGCCATTCATGCAGTCTGTGTGATCTATATCAATCTTCCAGTGACAGAATTTTGGTAAAAATAAACATGTTTTGGGGGGTTTGTAAGGTCCACTGCCAGCTTTTTTTCCCCCCATTCATTCTCCAGTTCCATAATGCGGAAAATGTTCTAATCAGACACACTTATCTTCTGTCCTTGCTGGAAAGCACATGATTATTTAACTAACGCTGGATGAGCTTCGGGAATACTTAGAACTGCCATAGGAATAAATTACCGAATATATTTTTACCTTTTCTGGAGTGTTTTTGTGCCGCTGAGTCAAAAGTCGCAGCTTTAAAGCAAACCAGCGCTCAGCTCATGTGTGGCAAAAGAACAGGTTTGCATTAAAGGCTCCGTTCACCTTTTTTGAAATAAGTTCCTATGCAGTCAAGGGCCCTCATGTAAAAAGCATTGTCTACCCAGCTTAGTTTAGATCAGTGGTTCTCAACCTGTTTAACCTCAGGACCCACATTTGTCCTTGGTCAATAAGTTGTGACTGAAGTTGCACTGCAGTGGAATGCACGGCATTCCGGTACCGCGCGTTCCGATGTGGGCGATAGAACTGTGGATTTGAGATGCATTTGGGGTGTCATTTAAATGAATGTCAATTCACTGAATCTCCCACACCAGAACGTGCGGTAGGTGCGATCTTGTGGTACTGTACGTTAATCGAATGGGACTGTGCGATTAACGCATTGTACTAGTATGAATGGGCCTTTCTCGCACACACATATACACTCCCAAAATGTTTTGCTTAAATCCACCCAGTCTCCTACCTTACGAGAACTGGAGTGGATCCTCAGCTTGTGATATGATGGAGCTCCATCTACTTGTACAGCTCCCTTGCACACACTGTAGAGGTGCCAGGAGCCAGAATATGACATCACTCCGGACCAGGCACTTCTACAGGACACGCAAGGGAGCTGTAAGCAATCCACATATGGATGGAGCTCCCTCGTGGCCATAGCCCCAGCCCACCCCCCCTTAAGCTGACTCTCAGTATCGTGCAACATATTTTGAATGGCTGCTCGGTGCAAGAACTGACAGTGCTAGGGGAAGGCTGAGGATCCTCTCACCCTGGAAAAGTAGAAGGCATGTGGCGACCCACTGAAGACGGGGTCGCGACCCACTTTTGGGTCACGACCCTCTAGTTGTGAACCAAGGGTTTAGATGATATGCCTATAGGTCAGTCGGTGCTTCCCCCCAACCCTGTACAAAAAAGCTTCCATGACAGTTCACCCCCACCGGGATGCCTTGACCATTGAGCGTGCCCCAGCATACCATGAAGCATCAGCACAAGGGGAAGGAGACAGGGCACTTTTTGCCGTAGGCAGCCGAGTGAACATCCGAACCAAAGTGAAGTAAGCCGAACAATGTTCGGCCATTCACTTCAGGCTTGTACGGCTGATTTCAGCCGTATATCGGCTGAAATCAGCCATACATCGGGTGGCTTCGGGTTGACCAAACATGCTCAGCAACATGTGGATCGGCTGGATCAACATGATCCAACATCTGGATCGGCCGAGCAGAACCTCCGGCAGGCTACTCGCTGCTGTTCGGCCTATTCTCATAGATGCCGAACAGCAGTGAGTGAATAGCCTTTGGCTCGGCTATTCTGCTCGGTACCTCCGAGCTCCGCCCAGCTCTCAGAAGCAGGCTGTCGGCCGGCCAATGGTCCTCAGCGCTGTCCCCTGCCGCCACCAATTTCCAGCGCTGACACTTCCGGGTTCTTGGAAGTCCTCTTCGGCCATTGGGTGGCCACTGATGTAACTTCTGCACATGCGCACAAGAATAACGTCCTCCACGGCACCCGGATGATTCACGGCATCTTAGAGATGCTGTGAATGGGCTGAGTGTGTACACTGTCCAACGCATGGGCCGTACAGTATGCACAAAAAATACATTGCTGGAGGATAGAGGAAGAATAGTTTTTTTGGCAGAAGAGTCTTTGCATGTCTTTCTTCTGCCTAAAATCCCGACCTCCCAGCAATTTTACATTTTTTTAACTTTGTTTCTTCTTTTAATCTTTGTATTTTAATATCTGCCTGGAGTTTAGCTTTAATGATGTGTAACGTTCAGTAACCCATAGCAACAACTACGCTTCAATTTACTGGAGTGGTGAAAAGATGAGCTGGTTGCTGTGGGCTATTACACATTGTCCTTTGGCTTATTAATGTAGTTATTAAATCTTTTTTTACAAAGGCTGTGTGCGGCGACCTCTTACTATTTTACAGTTTGAGAGTACATTAATCCTCATCATAGTTTTATTGGAAGCATTAAAGGAATAGAGAATGTACACTGAACATAGCACCTAAGAGGAAGCTGTGCTCGCTTCAACCAACCAATCATGTCCTAGCAAAAATCGCATTCCCCGCTCACACGATTGGGCATTCAATATGAACATAGGTCAAGCTTCTGGTAAATCAACGCCATTGTATTAAAGTCTAATTCCAGAAAAAAATGTTTTCAGTGTTGAATAGAGATTGGGGCGCGGTTAAAACCTCTGTACATTTTTTGTTGTCTGTGTTCCCAGGGGTGTCCCTAGCCTTTTTGCCACCTAAAGTGGTGGGAGGTTGAGGGGCCTCTGCATCATCTCTCCGCCCAGCTCTGGCTTCGGCTGGTGCCCTGCCCAGCTCCTGGCATCCAGTGACGGGAGCTGAGTGGGATGCCGTTGTTCTATCGAAAGTTCCAACTTGTCGACCTCCCCAACTGGTGATGTCACATCCGGTGAGTGCCAGTAGATCTGCAGCAGATCGTGCTAGTGCGCATTGCCAGGAAATCCTTGTCACACTGTCTAACTATTGCCACAGCGCCTGCACGGCTATCCGCTTCTATAACCTACTACAGAAGCTGATACCCTCCCAGGGGCAGTGGCTATTGCCTCATCGGATTCTATAACCTAGTCAAAGGTTATATTATGTTACAGCGCCTGTGCGGCCACATGGTTCTTTCTACAAGCACAGTTCTATAACCTAGGACAAATATAAGTTTGTCCTAGGTTATAGAATCCGATGAGCCACGCAGGCGCAGTAGCAATTGTTCGACAAGGATTTTCTGCCCATGCGCACTAACTCCATCTGCTGTACAGCTACTGGCAGTCACCGGATGTGACGTGCCCAGTCGGAGAGCTCGACAAGTCGGAGCTTTCGATAGATTACTGTCCCAGGTTGCCAAGAGCTGGGCCGTACACATCTCCCCGCCCTGCTATTAGCAACAGGGCAGCAATCAGAAATTTTGGGGCCCCTTACACGGCTTTAGGCTAGGCGCTGGACGCAGGGCTTAATGACGCGCTGGACGCAGGGCTTAGTGACGCGCTGGACGCAGGGCTTAGTGACGTGCTGGACACAGGACCCACCTGAGAGTGACCCTGCAGAGCCCACCATAGATGCTGCACAGCCCATCTGAGACTGTCTATGATGGGCTCTGAAGGGGTCTCAGGTTGGCTGGTCAGTGCTGCATCCCTCCCCTCCCTCCTTTCCTTCCTTCCTAGCTCCTCTTACCTGCACACATGGCCTTGTCTGCCGCCGGACCGGCCAGAAGTGACGTCACTTCTGGCCAGTCCAACATCAGACGAGCAGCGTCGCTGATGGGGCCCCAGCTTGTCTCGAAGCCGCTGGAGCGGCAATGCTGGGGCCCTGTGGTGCTAGGGCCAGGCCTCCGCCCTCCTCGCCCTTTACCGTTGGCCGATAGTCATGTAAGGGACCCGGGCGGGCCCCCAGGCTGCCCGGGCCCCTTACACGAGTATCGGCCGTACCCCCCTGATGGCTGCCCTGGTTAGCAACCTGAGATGCTCTGGCCAGAAAGGGGGCGACAGGCACACTATGCAGCAGAGCGGCCATGCTCCTCTGTCTGCCGCCCCCCCGCGTCACGACCCAAAGAGATGCTGCCGCATTATAGGGATAGCCCTGTGTGTTCCCATTATGGAGATTACCCTCACTTCCTCTCCTGGTGGCACCCTGGTGGTTTGGTTACTAATATGCTTCACCATCTGTGATGCTTAAAGCAAAGCTCTCCCTTTATGCTTTAGAAGACAAAAGCTCAAATATGTTACCTCTGTGCTCATGCATTTCCTTTAGATATAGTTCTTAGACCTTGTTATAACATTTCCTCAGGCTTTTGTCACATATCGTTTGATTATAATATTTTTTTGTCTGCTATTTCCTAAAGTTCTCCAGGCTAAGCTTTAGAAAAAATAAATGTCTTTAGATTTCCATGCATGCACTGCGTTTCTTCTGGGGCTGCTTTGAGGTGTACTGTGCACGACTGGCAGTCAAGCTAAGGGCTCTATTATAGACATATCACTTGCGGATATCTATTAACATGTAAAAGAGTTGGAGGGGCCAGAAAAAACATAAGAAAATTAAAAATAATTAGTTCCCGTTCACACATGGGCGCCTTGTGAATGTGCGTCAAACCCGCGCAAAAGTGCACACTTTGAAGCACGTTCATGAACTGTGCACAAATGCGGAAGGCAGGTGCGGGGTGCCATTATCAGGTAATGGTACCACACATAACACGGGGCCGAGCAAACACGTTTTTTTTTCCTCACGCTTGAAAATGTGCACGAACGAGTGGTAAAAAACGCAGAACACAGGTTGCAAAATTTGTGACATACTACTTTTCTGCGTTTGGCACGCGTCCAGGGATCTATTTAAAATCAATGGAGATGTGCTCCAAATGTGGGAAACAAATGTCCACAAACGCATAGGATTGCTCGTCACCACGAAGCGCATTCCCGCTACGCTCAGGTGTGAATGGGGGCTTAGGGAAAAAAACGGTGGGTAATATATAGAAATGAAGAGTTCTCATCAAATATACTGCAGATAAAAAAAATGTGAAAAGGGTTATCTTAAAAGGGAATGTAAATATATTTCATTTTTTAAATAAAAATCGTATTATTTGTTATGGCAGTGTTCTCACTGGGTTTCAGCCTGGTGGGTCAATAAATGAAAGAAAAAAAGGGGCAGTGGGAAATCAGATAAATGAAAATATATTCTGCAAATGTTTATGAGATTTATATTTTCCGTAAAAATATATATCTTTTTGTAAAAATTCAACATAATATAATAATTATTTTTGTCATTAAATATAAAAGACAAGCCTGCGTCACGTTAATAGGTACTAAATATATCTGGATTGTGAAAGGGCACGCAACTACATGATCTAAATTTGTAACTAGTTGAAACATTAAAAATCTTTACAGTGTATCATTTTAGAGTTAAACCTCAATAATTGCCCTGAGATGAATGTTGTAGTATGCCTGGAGATACCTAATGTGCCATACAATAGGCGTTTAGGTACATATAAGGGCTTGTTCATACCAATTGCGGTGTGTTCCAGAGCGGTAGCTGCTGGAACGCACCACAACCGCTCACAAAACTTCACCCTGCGTTCTGGGGCGGAAAGCCACGCCCCCCACCAGCAGTGCGATCGGACGTGTTGCAAAACATTGCCTGCGTTCGGTTCCACTGCAACAATGCAAAAATAGAGCATGCAGCATTTTTTTGCGTTTGCAGTGGAATGGAACGCAGGCAATGTTTTTCCACGTGTCCGATTGCACTGCGGGCGGGGGGAGGGCATGGCTGCAGTGTCATTGACTTCAATAGACCACCAGGCCCACTCCCGCCCCAGAACGCAGGGGGAAGTTTTGTGAGCGATTGCGGTGCGCTCCAGCAGCTGCCCTTCTGAAACACACCGCAATTGGTGTGAACAAGCCCTGAATGTCCTGAATCCATTTCAGAGACAAGGCAGTCTGCTGCAAAACAGAAGTTCTCCCCAAGCATGAGAAGAGATACAGATTTAAAGGAGAACTATGAAGTGAGTGCTTTTCACTCACCTCATAGTTCTAGCCGACCTGTGGCAATGACACTGTCACAGGTCGGCTCAGTAGATCGGGAGGTGAGCGAACACATACCGGCGTTCGCTCACCTCTCGATCCTGTCACGGCTCTCTGCCGTGACAGGGGAGGGGCTGGATTCCCCCCTTCCCGCTCCGATCCGCTAGCGCTGACTGGTGGAACGGACGGGGGAGGGGGCGGGTACAGCTGGCTCTGCCTCTAGATAAGCAGAGTCAGCTGTCAGTCACGCAGCTGGGCGGATCCCGGCACAATTGTCGGGATCCGCTTCAGCTGCGGCGTCTTAGTATACTGAGCCTAGGGTGACGAGAGGACGCTAGTTTGTGTCCTCCCGTTACCCTAAGGAGAACTATGGGGAAAATACTTAACCCCATAGTTCTCCTTTAAAAGGAAGAGCAGCAAAGAGAAGGGAAACTACCATGGATTACAGTAAGGCGCACATTACAGTATTGTTTTATGTTAAAAAATCTGAGGGTTTAATGTCACTTTAAAGAATACAGTTGTGTCAGCCCTCTCACTCCGTTCTCTCCTTCTGCCAGAATGTTTCCTCCTTCTACCAGAATGTTTCCTCCTTCTACCAGAAAGTTTCCTGTCAGCACATGTGCATGCAGCCGGGCCCGCTTGTCTCCTAGTGATGCCCATCCATTTCCAAGTCTGAGTGCTGTTGTGCAGACCAAGGTACTTATGTTACCTGTATGTCAGAATACTGGTAATTATTTTAAAGGATTACACATCTGATTTATAGCGATGTTAAATTCAGCTTTAATTGGTTTAATTTAGGGAATTCAACACCTCTTCATTTAACACATCATCACCTTAGTCAGTTATCAGTTTTCTATGCTCTCTTGCTGCAAATGTGGTGCATTCAGCAATCACAGAATGTGTAGGGTGTGTTTGCGTAGAGAGAGATTTGTTTTTTTTACCTATTCTAAGCACCAGTTACGCTGCATTACCCTGCATTACATGCAGCTTAGGAAGAATATAGCTCTGCCACAGGAACAGCAGTATGCGTACAAGCCTAGCCTTTTGCATCAAGAAAGCTCTCACTGATGCACGAGACAGCTGCTGCCAGTGTGATTAACTAATCCTCAGCACCAAACAATAATCACACATTTTCTAAGAAAAAAAATGTATAATATATATTCATATAAAATTGGGAAAGTCTCTACAGACTGCTTCCCCTATGTGCACATACTGTTACATATCTGTTCTCTCCTATCTGTTTCCTATATGTTAAACAGTCCCAGGGGTAGCCACTGCACTCTATATGTAAGGTAAATGCCCGGGCACTCCACAAACATATCTATGCAAATCCAAGGGGGGTTATTCACGAAGGAGCCGAAGGATCCAGCCGTAGCTTCGGCTGATCCTTTGGCCGCCGGAGGCCTTCTGTTCAGTTGAACCGAAGGGCTGCTGTACGGGCTATTCACTATAGCCCTACAGCGGCTGAAGGCGGCCGAGCGTCTCAGCCGAGCCGAAGGCATACGCTTCAGGTTGACTGAGCTGAAGTGACAACCGAAGTGGGCCGAAGGCCAGCCTAAGCCCCCGAAAATTACAGCTGGGTGGAGCCAGCCGTGATCTTACGGCTGGCTCCGCCCAGTCGTAATGACAGACCAGCATCCCCAAATGGCCTGGGGGACGCTGAACTGTCATTAAACAATAACTGGGCAGAGCCTGCTGTGACATCATGGCCAGCTCCACCTAGTTATTTATCGGCCGGGACCTGCTGGAAGACTCTAGTATGTGCCAGCCAATAAGAAACAGTTTGACAGAACTA